>NC_136495.1:64020550-64063050 GCF_053919585.1 Euprymna scolopes | reverse complement strand
ATCTCGAAAATTTATTGCACCACGGCATCAATTTTGATTATTGCAAAACGAAGACCTTCTGAAATCATTATTTGTTGCTGATGCAGTTGTGGAAGTTTTTTTTTTATTTTGCAATAATACCATCTTAATGATGACATTTTCGGATACATTCACAAAGTTCATATCTACGTATTCGCATTTACAAGAAAATTATAATTTCCACATTCTATTTTCATTGGATTAGTTATTCAAATCAAAGAAATAACATTGCCGAGGTTTGAATCGCTACTGAATTAGAACATATGATGTGTTAGTATCACTCGACAATGTTTCAAAAAGAAAAAAATAAATAAACGAGTTCATGATATTTTATTGTTTATAACAGCACAATGAATAATCAATGCATTTTTTAGATATCAACACATGAAACAGATAAATAAAATTAATTTAAATTCCAAAGAATCATTAACATAATGCCAATGAGAACATATGATCAATGAAGAAAAATAAATTCTGAGTTTTGTTTAGTTTGATGGAAAAAGATGCATTTATAAATGCTGTGCCTTACGAGCTTTATATTTGTGAGAACAGAGTTCAAGGAAATTACCCTAACCCTAACCCTAACCCTAACCCTCGTCTTTTATAAATACAAGCTTAATTTCCCAGATATTTCGTAACTAAAAGTTCCCCCTATTGTGTTTCAACCTGGTGTACAGGAAATATAAATAAATGATTTTACAAATAAATGCATATGCACGCACTAAATGGAAATGCAAAACTAAAATAAAATTGTTTTTCCAATAAACTAACACTGATATACACGACATACTTGCATTCAAACAGAATATGGAATAGATGAAATGCGCACGTTCTATGCAGAGTTTATGCCTTGCATAGAGTTTCTGCTTATTGTTAAAACATTCGTTATATTTGCATCCTGTTTCAATTGTCTCGTCTTCTCTACAGATTAACACGCAAAAATATTCCATTTAGATTGAAAACAACATTATTCATGTATTATATTGAAAATAATCATGAGGAACGTTCACATACAGTTAAATGAAAATTATTACAATCTACTGAATTTAGACAAGTTATGTTGATCGTGCTTTAACTTAAAACTTACAAGAGTTTACTGAACAATTGAAGCGAAATATCAAAAACATTAATACACTACAAATTAACATAACGATCATTTATAAATATATCAGTATAACATATATATCAATAAAATTCCCCTCACACACTGCCCTTTTTTTAGTAACTATTTAAATATACACACGTAACATATATATATATATATATATATATATATATATACATATACATATATATATATACATATATATATATTTTGTGTACAGAAAGTTGTTAGTTGAGACAGATCATTGGTACCTTCGGTTTCAAGCCCGATAATAAGGCCCGTTTAAGTTATCCTTATCAAGCTCTCTTCAGCTAATATTCGTCTCTTATTATTGGGCTTGAAACCGACGGTACCAATGATCTGTCTAAACTAACAACTTTCTATACACAAAATATAAATACGCTCTTACAATTTGGATTTTCCTTTTAATTGAGCACTCTGCTGGAAGTCTTTTTTCCAAAAAAAAACTAATCATATATATATATGTATATATATATATATATATATATATATATATATATATATATATATATATATATATAATCTCAAGCTATGCTGAAGAGACGTAGGTCCTTCGAAACATGCATGTCGGTAGATTACTATTTAAAACTTATGAATCAATAAATAAAAAGATCATTTATGTCCAAAACTAAAACATTACCGAGATACCAAGCGCCCCCTCCCACCTTCCCCCTTGTCCCGTTCCTCTCTTTCTTCCGCCCCCCTCGCACCCTCCCTGACCTCATTCACTCTTTCACTCTTTCATCCCATAATAACGAACATTGCTGTAAAATGTGAGGAAGCTACAGACGGCCCCCCAAAAAAACGGCCGGGTAGCTGAAACAATAATGTAACTTAACAGAAAGATACGGTAATAAAAAATAAAACGCATATTTGCTCTACAACAGTAATTAGCACTTTCTTCAGTTTTTATTAATTACCATTTCCACTAAATATTTGCTCCTACCCGGTTGAGCACTATACCATAAAAACTTGGACTATTACCCTACGCTATGGAAAAGGTGAACTTCAACTTGTCACCCTAAGAATGGAAGAACTAATCAAAAGGATGCGATGGAAAGAATATTTCTTTCTAAACGGAAAAGACGAAGGGAATAACCACAAGGACTACCACGGATTCACCAATAAAGATACAGCCCCAATCATGGACATACTCCACAACTTTGAAACAGATCTCACGGAATTTCCCAACAAAGTACCCTTTCACCACAGAAAAAAAATTCCAACACCACCTAGACAAACTAGTTAAAACATTAACTCTTCCAAATTACTGTATATCAAAGCTTCCAAGACACATAACTTCTACAAAATTCAAAAACAAAAATATCTAAAACTGCTTAAAAAAAACATCATCACCAACTATAAATAGTCGGATATAGATCTAATAAAAGACATCAATTTAGATAGCAAAAAACATAACTGACACACTTAACATCAGCAACATGGTCGGAAAACTAGCGAACAAAAGCCTACATAATGCTTAAGGACAACAAACCCAACTTCGAGGGAAAACCTCAAAATAGGCGCATAAACCCTACTAAGCCCGAAATAGGAAAAATTAGCAAAAGAATACTAGAAAGAATTAACTTACAAATTAAAACCAAATACGAACTAAACCAGTGGATAAATACTAAAGACACCATAGAATAGTTCAACAACATCCAAAATAAAAAGAAGGCCGCCTTCATCCAGTTCGATATTGATATCAAAAGAACTGCTTGACGAAGCCTTGGAATTTGCCTCTCTACTCTCCGACCTACAACCATCCGAAATGGACATCATAAAATAGTCCAGAAAAACAGTCCTAATTAGCCAAGGCACCCAATGGACTAAGAAGAACCAATCCGGATCATTCGACCACACAATCGGAGCGGCAAACTCAGTAGAAACAACTGATATTGTCGGTCTTTTCATTCTATACAACCTAACAAACACTATAAATACCAAAAACATAGGACTATATAGAGACGATGGCATTGAAAACTCAAATGGCCCCAAATGAGAAAAAATAAATAAAACCTTAACTAAAGAAATGAACAGAATATGCCTACAACTAGACATCAAATCCAACATAAAAACCGTCAACTTCCTCGATGTAACACTCAACTCTCAAGCAACATATACCCTACACCAAAGACAACACCTGTCCACTCTATATACACCCACAATCAAACCACCCAAAACATATAATTAAACACATCCCCACATCTACCGAAAAAAGACTTAGCACTAACTCCTCCAAACTCGAAAATTTTAACAAACATAAACCCTTCTACGAAAATGCACTTAAGGAAAATGGTCACCCAAACAGTACCTTCAATTACATTAAACCTGATCACCCAATACCGCAAACAAGAGAAATTGACCTAGGAAAATAATTTGGTTCACCCCCCTTCAATACAATGGTCAAAACAAAGCTTGACACTAAATTCTTCCACGTACTATACAAAATCTGCAACAAAAACACAATTAAACTCAGCTAAAGTTGTACGGACAACCTAGAAAAAATAATCAAAAAACATAACAGAAAATACTTTACAATGATGAAAATACAAACAACACTAACAAAAACAAGTGCAACTGCAACAACAAATCGGAATGCCTACTTAATCAACAATGCCTACAAACAGAAGTAGTATATAAAGCCACAATCGCACCTAAAGAAAACCCAAACGATAAAAAATATTATATTGGCCTGGCCGGCACCTCATTAAAGGATAGATTCAGAGTACATAAATGCTTCTTCACAAACCCTAACCACCCTAATAAAACCTCACTAACTACCCATTATCTACATCTAATCCAAAATAACCTTACACTAACCATTAAATGGGAAATCCTTTGAAAATCTAGCACATGTGAATCCCTAAAGTCCGCATTTCTCCTCTGCCTAAACGAGAAACTCCTTATCTCCAATTTTAAAGACAGAGACAAATTACTAAAACAAAAACAAGAAACCACCATAAACTGTAGGCATTACAAACCCCACCTTCTGAGCAACTATACACCTATATAAAACATCACTTAAACAACACCACCTTAAATCCCCCAAACTATATATCCAATGCAACCACCCACCACAGCTACCATGACATACACCCAACCAACCCCTCTCAACCAACTCCCCCACACGCCACACAACCTTACCCCATCCCCTTAAGAATCCCCTTAAATAATACATACCCCCAATCACCACCAACTCTAAACACCACATAACCTCATCCTACATAACCACCCAATAATCGGCACCAATCCCCCTCCCCCTAGACAACTCCCTGCTCAACCCCAACACATCCTACATGCAACCTCCATGACTTAACACGGACATTTTTTACATATAACTATGTGGATTTACACCTGCACAGATAAGTACACATGGAAATGTACAATTAAACGATGTCTCATGTGCATACACGCATACCTTAGAGTATGACATACCAATATAGCCTTCCGCCTAAACTGATCGATAATACTCTAAAAAAACAAATACCCCAACTTAGAACAATAACTACAGCATTCAATCCCCATATAATCCACCTAAAACTCCTCCTCAAAATCTATAAACATAGCTATCTAGGACCACTATCCCGGGTACGTGGGCGCTTATTAATGCGTAGGTAAGTATATGTGGATGAGACCCGGGCGCACATTTACGGCATATCACGCTATATACCCGTATGTATATGCGTGCGCACATATCTGTGCTTGAGGGAGTGGAGGTATGTATATTTGCAGATGGATATAACGAGAGCATATGTGTGGTGTGTGCATATGTGTATGCCTGTATGTATATATATATATATCTGTGTACATGCATTCGTGTGGGGACTTGCATCTGTGGGTTGTATTTGTATGCGGAGGAGTACGCCGGCGCGCCCGTGTCCACCCACATCTAACCAAAAAAAAAAAAAACACTAATGAAAATGAAAATATTATGTATAGATCCCTGGGAATCAGTTTAGGCTCATATCTATGTATAACCATGTCTACATCGAACGAAAGTATTCCGCCTATGTACCCAAAAATGAACTTAGATTTAAATCTATGCAGACGAATATGTCTATATCAATAACTGTCTGTATAACTGGGTGTGTATGTGTGTATGCACGCACGTATACATCCATGTGGGCGTCCTTATGTACATTGGGTACCGATGTATATGTGCACGTACCTGTGTATACGTGTGTGGATGTGAAAGTATAAGTGCCCGCACCCTGCTGTCCACATACGTGTGTGAGAGCGTACAGCTGTGTATATATGTCGATGTATGTGTTCACGAGTATTGGTATCTGTATGTGTGCATGCGCTTGAACGTATGCATAGGGTGCAGGTATGCCTTAATCAATATGCGCATATTGGCCCGTATAATCGCCTCCTTGGGGGCAGGGGCGTCGATGTGTATATGTATCTGTGCATGGGTACATCCATGCCTGTGCACACGTACCCAATTTTAGCACCTTAAAGAAAATTTGACGTAAGCGGGAGCAACGCGGGTGTCTATGCACGCAGGCGCACATATGTGCATATATCTGCAGGTCAGGGCGGGGATGTATGTGTACACGTGACCATTTCTTTTAAGTATATATGTGAGTACGTGCGCATGTGTGTACCCGTTCCCGCGGCCGCTAGCTAACACTCTCCAAACAATTAACAACAAAATAAAAACTAAAAAAAAAAAAATAAACCGAATCATGGCCCCTCCCCCGCCTCCAAACATAAGCGAACACCCAACAAGTCAAGACATACTTACCAAGAAATCATCTCACCAACGAGACGCAAAAAACTTTAACATTAAGACTCGAATTTTAAAGTAAACCCCTCCTCCTACCCCCACATATTCCCCTTCCCCTCCATGTATCTCTATGCCCTCAGCCACACCAGAAATGAACTTCCCAGACCCTCCCCCAGAAGTTCCTTAAACCCTAAAACATCACCAACATACCAATCCCCCCTCCCACCTTCCCCCTTATTCCCTTCCTCTCTTTCTTACGCCTTCCTCGCACCCCTCTGACCTCATTCACTTTTTCACTCTTTCACTCTTTCATCCCATAATAATGAACATTTCTGTAAAAGTCTGAGGAAGCTACAGACGGCCAAAAAATAGCCGGATAGCTGAAACAATAATGTAACTTAACAGAAAGATACGGTAAAACAAAAATATAAAAAACATATTTGCTCTATAACAGTATTGAGCACTTTCTTCAGTTTTTATTAATTACCATTTCCACTATATATATATATATATATATATATATATATATTCACACATAAATTTATATATACATACATATATATATATATATATATATATATATATATATATACATATAGCTTAATGTAAAAGGAAAAGAGAAAGTTCAATTCCCCAAAAGGAGAATTATCCGGATAATGCCAAGCTCAACAATAATTATTGGAGCTTATATACAATAGGACAACAAGAGTATGACATGAAGACACAAAACTATATATTGGTAGATATAGAATGGACCATTTATTGGATAATGGAATACAGGCTAAATTTGGGGGATAGAAAGGACTCTTTATGTCAGAGCATTTCGAAGCCTAATGCTTCTCATCAGAAAAGTAGAGAAGGTGCTAGGTAGCATGGGGAAGATGCGGCGTCTAGCGTAAGGTTCATTAGGGACGAAAGAGATTAAGAGGAATTATAGAATGTTGGGGGAAGTTTTATTTAATTCAATATAATTAAGGAGAAGCTTTTTATATATAGTATGGTATCATTAGGCTTCGAAATGCCCTGGTATAAAGAGTTCCTTCTATCCCTCAAAGTTTGACTGTATTCCATTATTCAATAAATGGTCTATTCTATATCTACCAATATATAGTTTTGTCTCTTCATTTCATACTCTTGTTGTCCTATTATATATATATATATATATATATATATATATATATATATATATATATATATATATATATTACATTTTCACCCGAAACAAGGCACATTGCCACTTTGTTGTAGTGGACTACTATCATAGGCACAAGCATTAGGGGTATCGTGTAGGAAGTTAGGCAGTAAGACGTCGGTTCACGTTCTACTTGAACTTCTGCATGTCATACAGTTAGGGAAGCGGGGATCCAGAAGGGAATTCCAAAGTCTAGCTGTTCCGGGGAAGAAACTACTGGACTAGAAGGCTCTTACATCTAGGGATATCTACCGTGTAGGGGCAGGATTTAGCTGCTTGTCGGGTTTGTCGGGGATATTTACGTTGAGGGAACACAAGTGCTTACAGGTATTCAGAGCATTCACCGTTAAATTACTTGCGCAACAGGCTGAGAGATGCAATATTTCGTTGGTGGGACAGAGGCTGAAGTTTAGATGACAGTTCAGGACCTATCAGATTGGCGACTCTCTTTTGAACCTTGTCTAGGAGCTAGAGACTAGGCCGAGGGATGCAACATTTCGTCGGTGGGACAGAGGCTGAAGTTTAGATGACAGTTCAGGACCTATCAGATTCGCGACTCTCTTTTGAACCTTGTCTAGGAGCGAGTGACTAGTAATAGATGCACCAGCCCAAATATGACAGCAATACTCCATACATTGGCGAATGGTTGCCTTAGAGAGGTATAGGATAATTTCGGGCATTAGTAGCTTTCTAGCACGTTAGAGAGAACCTACCTTCTTCGCAGCGGTCCTGGCAATGCTCTCAATGTAATTGGTCCAACTCATGTTTGCTGTGAACGTTAGGCCGGGGAGTTAAAAATGTACTTTTATATAACGAGTCATTGGCCATTGCTATTGGCGGTAGGGAAGGTATCTTTTAATTATTGAAGGAAACAAGTTTAGCCGTGGCAGAATTGAATGTGACCATCCATTTTTATCCCCATTCCACTACGGATCGCAAGTCATCCTCTAGTGTTTCTGTTATTTCTTTAGATATGTGTGTATTTATTTTCCTGGCGTGTCTGTTATTGAGCGTGGTGTCAGGGAGGTCATTTATGAATATTAGGAATAACAGAGGTCCAAGCATAGACCCCTGATGCACTCCTGCATTTATATCACATTGTTTAGATGCACGACCATCAAGAATAACCTGGATTTTTCTCTTATCTAAGAAGGATGTATGTGTGTATGTGTGTGTGCGCACGCGCGTGTGTGCGTGTGTGTACGTGTTCGTATAGATAATGCTAAATAGAACGCAGACTCTCTAAACAAAAGGAGGAAACAACAGCATATGATATAAACGAAAGACGCCAATTTTTATTCTTCCCTGTGGATTTGTGCGAAGATTTCATTGTCATTTGCCTGAATTTAACGATGACTGTGTTTGTTTTCATTAATCTATTTTGGCAAAACATTACAATTTTAAACGTCATGGTGGATCGCTAGAAGCAAGCCACAGTTTGTTGTGTTTTCCTCAGTGACGAAGTTGTGTCGTAAATTTAAACAAACCTCTGAATCATACCACGGCCACCGAGAGTAAGGAGAAGGCCTGTTAACTGAAAAATGCCCGCAGGAAATGTAGGTAAGATTTGTCAGACTATCGGACTGTCAGTACTATATGAGAACCATTTGAAAAAGAGCAATAAAATCGTTTTAAAAAGAAAAAGGAACACAGTTCGATTAATACTTAAACGGAACTTTACTCAATATAAAATGTAAATATTATCTATGTAAAATTAAGTAATTTTAAAGCAATATACAATTTAATACTGATAAAACTGAATGATGAATTTAGGGAACAATCAATTTAAGAAACATTAAACAAAACTATTTTTTTGCCTCCGGAACAAGATCACAGCGTAATATCTGTTTTATGCTACACTTTACCTTTTCTGTCCTCGGTCGTTGGAGGAGAAATCATTCATGACTGAGATTATTTTTGTTCCTATCCAGAGTGCCCCTTATCGGGAAGCTGGATTTTACCCGCAAGATTATATGTTGAAATGTTTAAATAACTATTACTTTAAATACAGAAATTATATTTAAAGTTTTCGTATTCTGTTTTCCTATGTCCATTTTTCCCATGTTTTTAATCAAAATGTGTAGCGTATTAGTTGTCTCACAGGCTATCATCAGTGATCGCTCACTAGTAATAACCTGTGGTGTTCCCTGGAGACCAAGTGGCAATATGTCTCCCCAGATTTCTCTTGATCACTTGTGCAGATGATTGCATGGTATCGCAACAACTGTTGTCAGTGATTTATCGTTGGTATCGGCCATTGGTGTTTCCTGGGTTTTGGGTGGCAAAATGCCTCCCCAATGTACCCGATTTGAACTGCGCACTTCCAGTGGAGATTTTGTTAGTATTCTCCTACCTCGGTCTTTTTATCCTAACTGACCCTTCACAACTAGTTGGTGTGGTGTGGCGCCAGTCGATGTCATCTACACCAGTTTTTTTATTATTATTAGCATTATTTTTATGATAATAATAAGGGTGCTTGTGCAGTGTACGCAGGTGTATTTTAAATAGTATTTTCAAGTAAAATTAAATTTTGGGTTTGTATTACTATACACATAGATTCAAGAAAGTTGTCAAAAAACGAATATATAACAAACACATATTAACAAAGGCAAGATATGTTACCTTTCCACCTAACTCGATATGTCTTTGGGGGTTTGTACTATTATACACATAGATTCAAAAAAGTAGTTAAAAATCAAATATATACGTAATAAATGTTATCAAAGACAAGATAAGTTACTCTTCACATATCTGGAAAGGTTTTTAGTAATTTTACTCATTTAAAATGTGCAATCACGTCGAAAATTATACAATATTTATCAATATATTTTAAAGAAAAATGTCGGCATGTTTGGTAGAAAAGTAAGTTATCTTGCCTTTGATAACATTTTTTGTCATATATTTGTTTCTCTGGCAACTTTTTCGAATCTATGTGTATAGTAAAACAAACCCGTCATGTAAATTATTTACAGTTAAAATGTTATAAAAAACAAAAAACTTGAAGTTTTAGATATATTTCAAAGAAATAAATTACGCCCGTTCATAAATATTGAAAATTCACCAATCGTAAAAAAAAAATGCCGTGAAAAATGCTAACTTTAAAATATTTGAAAATACTCAGTGAAAAGTTTTATTCACTATTAAAAGAACAGACTGAAAGATATTATATAAAAATTGTTTGTTTTGGTGTAAAAATAATAAATAAAATGAAAGATTCGACTTTCCCCGATAACAATAAAAGTTCAAACACGCATTCACCTACGATATTTTAGTTAAAATTATCTCAAAAGTGCAATTATAATAATTAGTATCCGAATTGCGAATTGTTCTTTCTCTTTAGAACATACATGAACAATCGGTAACACTATTGGTAGCCATATTTTTTATTCCTGTTGGCGTGGTCACGTGGTTGAATACAGGAAGTTGTCTATAACTACAACTTAATCAGGAAGTGACGTTACCCTGTTATGTGCATCGGTTTTCTTCTTACTCTCGGTAGCCACAATCATACTCACTTCGCTATTATTTAAAGATATTCGCCCAGTGATTTGCATCAAATTTCTCAGTATGTATTCATGTACATTTTAAAAGTTCGTGTTATATGTTAATGTTAGTATGATGTTGTTCAGCGTTGGATTCTCGAGAGAGGTATTACTAACCTTGGCAATCAGTTGTGTGAAAGGTTTTTTTAATAATTGTTAAAAGGAAAAAACGCTGTCATTATAGCCTTCAATTTATGCATAACTCTCGTGCATTAAATAAATGCTTCAAGGACTATTTTCCTGGCGAGTAGAAACAATGACAGCAAATCTTACGAAAAGAGAAAGAATAAAAAAAATAAAATAGTCCGGTACGATAACTTTGGAGCTTTCATGATAACCATAAGAACAGTAATAGCTAATCAATATTGTTTATGTAGATTTTAGCGTCGTCGTCGAAGTCACTTTATACGTGCTTTTTTCAACGTAAACACATTTTAAATAATTACAGTTTACATGTTTATGACTAAGTAAATTACACATTATAATTCATTATAGTTCTTTCGCATTTTTTTATTTTCCACTTGGATATTATTACGAAATATTATATTTTAAATCGATATGCCTGTATGATGAGATAATAATTTCTTTTCTTTTATTTGTAAAATGTTAATAATTGCATTTTCCTTTTTTTCTTCTATTTTGAAATTATGTTTGCCGTCATTTTTGTGTTCTACTTTTATAATTTAATTAAATAAAATTTCTCAGTATTACTTCTGTATATTTTAAAAGTTCATGTTAAAAGAAAGAATAAAAAATTATAATATGCCAATGCGATAACTCTGACGATTGAATAATGATCATAAGAACCGTAATAGCTAGGATATTTAAAGCCTATATGCTATTCTCCAATCTCTTACTGTTTTGCTGTTTAAAGAAAAGAACCATCCAGAATCGTCAAGGAATACAAGAACGCAAACTAAAACAAATCCAGATGATTTTTTTAACGTTTTGTATTGAATGGTTTGAAGCATTTTTACCACGCCTCAAAAGAGACAATTTTATAGCAATATACGGAAATTACGACAAAATAATATTTTTAAATTCCGAGTATCGGAAAAACAATTTTAGTAAACCAGAGAAGAAAAAAAATGAAATACGTATTAATAAACGTTCGGAAAGTCCTCCAACTCAATAGTAGCTGAATACGACAGAAAACATGAAAATAGACGCTACATGATAATAATCAATAAGAAGAGATAATCTGCAACAATAGGAGATCTCACTGTCAACTGATCGCATGATAGGAATAAATGAGGCAGAATTCTAACGCAAACGCAATAAAATGTTGGGAGCGCTGAATGTAATATGAAACATGACTGTAATATCACTAATTGTATGCGTGCTAGAAACAAATGATAAAAATTAAAAAAAAGATTAAGATAAAAAAAGATAGCAGCATATCGCACGTAATTTATGTTAACGGTTGAAATATTAAGGGGAAAAATGCCAGGAAATCAATCGACATAAGTTACCAACTAAGGTTAAATGAACATTATCTGTTAAAGAGCTAAATACGTCCTGAAATAAACATTTTTTATCACATCTAGGGAAAATCTGCTTTGAACACGCTTTGGAGCCTACACAAAAAAAGTAGATTTGAAATCGCCACTGAATCAGAAGAACATATAATATTATCACTCGACAATGTTTAAAAAAGACAAAATCTAAACGATTTCATGATATTTTATTGTTTATAATATAATGCATTTTTTGATATCAACACATGAAACAGATAAATATAATGAATTTAAATTCCAAAATATCATTAACATATTGCTAATGCCAATGAGAACATATGATCAATGAAGAAAAATATTTTTTGAGTTTTGTTTAGTTTAATGGAAAAAAGATGTGTTTATAAATGCTGTGCATTGCGAGCTCTATATTTGTAAGAACAGAGTTCAAGGGAATTGTCTCTCGTCTTTTATAAATACAAGCTTAATTTCCCAGGTATTTGGAAACTAAAACTTGCTCCTATTGTATTTCTACCTGGTATACAGGAACTAATATCCTTACACAAAGATCTGCCAGCTGTCAAATCTAAATAAATGATTTTACCAATAAATTCATATGCATTGATTAAATGGAACAAATATAAATTGTTTATTCAATAAACTAACAGTAATATTCACGACTTGCTCGCATTCAAACAGAATGTGGAATAAATGAAATGTGTATGCTCTGTGCAGAGCTAAGGCTTGTATAGCTTACGCTCGTATTTCCTAACTTTCTCGCATCTACTACCTCTTCTTACCAGAATAGATGTTTCTACTCGGCCAACACTCTATCATTATTTGCATGCAATATACTCAGATAAGATTATACCTATGCCCTCATTTTTAAGCATTAACAAGAGCTCGTTTAGCACACACAAGTGTCAATAATTCCCCTTCATCATTCTCTATTCATAAGACTACTCGACATTTCCAAACACAAGACCGCGGCTATATTTATTCGCTGTCTATAATGTGGGCGTTTTCAAGTTAAATCTAAACATTCTTTTCTGTGGATGACGACTTAAATAATCAAATTTATCTAAATTTACAACTTTAGCGATCACCATGTCTTATAGTCCGCCTGACACTCGTTAACCCTTATCCTGAAACGGCTTTGTCTTTTCATAATGCGTGAACTTCTCGTTAAAAATACACTTTCTTACTGAAAATACTTAATTTAAACCGTTTATCTCAAAAGGTTGTGACACAAACCTTGGTTTATAGAACGCAAGTATTGTATAGGAGGATGAAAATACTGGGGAAGAGGAGCATGAATCAGATCCTTAGTACATTAGAATCTTGGGGAGTAATATTGCTATTTATTACTGAAGAAAGCTAACCGTCAGAAACTGAAAGCGAAAGTGCTAATCCAAACAAAAGCAATGAATGTAAATCTTGTAAGAGTTCATTTATTCAGACATGAAATATTCGTCGTTATTGCCAATAAACAATAACTGATAAAGACTCGTGTTAAAAGCACCTCTAAGTAAATAGTAATATAGCCAATGGCGACACATGATTAATTGGGAACACAGAACATACATTGTGTTCGAGTGAGTTACTTCATTCCAATTCATTTTATTTGCCTATTTATTCGTGCACATATAATTTAAACGCCCCAAATTAGGACTGGATGCTGACGTACTATTGCATATTAATAAAGTCATGTAAAACTCGCCTGTATACCTATATGCAGAATATCTTGTCGGGGGGATGGGCGAATAATTCGAACTACAATTGTACATCATAATTAAGAGTAAGCAATGAATCCCATGGGATTTTTTTTATGTATTACTAGTTTTGATAAGACATTGATTGCTGTCACATGAAAGTGGTTACAGATAAGAAAACACAATCATGATTTATTCATACGAGATAAGTAAATGCATTCTCATCATTAATGTTTACATTTCCTGTTTTATGGTTCGCAGGGGCAGCCTGAGACAATGTTTTATCTTAGGCTCAATATTTTATCTATACTCGCACCTTACGTTGCATTTATTGTTCACAACTAGATAAATCAACAAGTGCCGTCTATTGAGAGGGGTAAATGCATTATAGCACTTCACTGCTGCCATATCTGGGCATGAGCTGCTAAAAACAGCCTATCCTGCTTTGACAGAGTACAAAATAGACTTCGTGGCTTAGTGGGGGATGCCCTTTTCTCTACCCTGCAACCTCTCTCCCATAGAAGAGACGTTGCGAGCCTATCCTTGTTTTATCGTTATTTCCATGGCAGGTGCTCGTCAGAACTCCAATCTCTGGTCCTCCCTCCCCAGTCTTTTACGAAAAACACCCGTCTAGCCGAATCCACTGTGAAAAATTTCCCCCACTCTTTATCTGTGCCTTAATCAAAACGTGGATTCCATGAACAAAGCTTCTTTCTTAGAACTGCACGCCTGTGGAACTCTGTTCCCTCTGCCTGCTTCCCACCTGACTACGTTTGGATGTGTTCAAGTCCAATGTTAACAAATTCCTAATGAACCGCCCCCTTAAGTAAACACTTCATCAAATCTCCACACTAACGTAATGTGCTTGCAATAACCCTTATCCCTGAGTGGCTTCCGGGCCTTGATAAGTGGTGACCACTATGTAAAAAAAAACTCCATAAATAATAATTTATTACATATTCGTCTCATCTCAACAATTTCCATGATAAATGCACTTTATGGGGTCAACTTGTTATCCCCTTAATATTGTGTGATTAAAACAAAGCAGATTAGATGTATATTCTTTCCATTTATTCAGCCATCGATATTAAAAATATTTTTCCTTAAAACATTAGATTATTTATTCAGTTGATTCATCACGCATGCGTTTTAAATAGTATTTCTATCGTTTTACGGAAAAAATTCGTGGACATCGTTTGTCAGTCGCTTAGTAGATATTCCCAGAGTAACTTTTCAAATAGTAACCTTGTTGGCTCTTTCTGATTTTAAATATTAGTATATGATATTCATTTGTATAAAGTTCTATGTCTAAAGCTTAATTTTTAAATATAAATTTCTTTGTATAACATAGAGTTTTAATCTTCAGGATTATACACTCCGAGTCAATGTGGTTCAAGAAAATTACACTTAAATAATGTCATTTAAAACAGTTCAACAGTTTGCATATAAAGAGATTTTTTAGACGGATTCTTTAAAAATTTTCTTTAATATTTATCTAAAATATCTACAAATGATTTATGTATATGAAAAATCTAATGCCATTTCTTTTGTTTCGTAGGAAGTAATGTGAATATGGAAAAAGTATTTAAAGCTGGCAATTGTGTGTAAACCTGAATAAATTGAACATTTGTATAAGAGAAGCAATTTTAATGATGTCAAACATAGTGTAATTGCATTTGAGATGCTATTGAGTGCACAATATGTATCAGTTGAAAAGACTGGGTAGAACTGGTGGATATTTAAATCGTACACCCTCCAGAAATTCGTAATAAAACAAGTGTATATTTATTTGTATATGTTCATATAAAGTACAGTATATCTGTCTGTCACAACGAAATAGCACACAAAGACAATGTTTTCACCAGCCTCAATCAGATAACATGAAAACAGTTATGGAAATTAAAAAAATAAACAGACACTACTGCATTATTTAATAAATTTGGAAAGAAATTTGTCATTCTGAATAAAATGTCAATTTTGCGTGTGTTTGTATCTCATCAGTGAAAATATTGCATTAAGCTGTTACTCACAAAATAAATTGATTTAGCTCCAAAGTATATTGAAGACGACTCCATAAACAACAGATCATAGGTGGCAAATGGTTACCAATGTAAACATTGCAATCCATATTACAATCGTTATAAATTCCAAATTCCAAGACGCTTACAATCTAGTTCGGATCTATTCTGCAATATAAACATATACATATACACACAGTGAATCGCATGATGGTTAATGTAATCGTAGCAGCAAAATTAGTTTTTTTAATGGCATGTTCTAAGACGTTATTTTTTTTTACAAATAGCATAATCTAAGGGTTTTTTACAAATAGCATATTGCAAGGCTTTTTTACAAATAATATATTATAAAACGTTATTTTACAAATTACATATTCTTAGACATTTTTTACAGATGACATATTCTTCATATCTTAGATGTATTTTTACAAATAACATATTATGAGATATTTCTACAAATGTAATTATCTAAAACAGCCTTTTTACAACTGACATTATATGATGTGTATTGTAACAAATATCATAATCTATGACGTGTTTTTACGAATGCCATATTCTAAAACGTATGCTCCCAAATAGCTTATTCTTAAACGTTTTTTTTACAAATGGCATATTCTTAGATGTTCTTTTACAAATGGCATAATATGAGATATTTTTTTAAAAATCGCATAATATAAGACGTTCTTTACAAATTGTATATTCTAAGACGTCTTTTTGCAACATGTAGATAATAAGATCTTTTTAACAGTTGACATAATCTAAGACGTTTTTTTTACCAATGGCATAAGACGTTTTGTTTTTACAAAAAGCATATTCTAAGGCTCTTTTTGCAAAATGGAATATTGTAAGAAACTTTTGTATTTTGAAAAAGGCACATTTTAAGACGTTTCATTTCCAAAAACCACATTTTTTGACCGATCTTATAAATCGCATATTCTAAGTTTTTTTTATACAAATATATTCTAAGACAGTTCATTTTCACGAATTGTATATACTAAGACGCTTCTAATTCTATTTCTAAAATTTTTTGCAGATCTAACACGCACATATATACGGTTATTTAATTAGATTAATAATAACAGCCATTAACTACTAGTAATACGCTGCGTTTTACTGACTGAGCGAAAACAGATTATCCTTAATATTCAGTATTTTCTCATTCTTTCGATAAGCGTTGCACATCTTTTTCTGTTTGTCAATGATGAGTTATTGTTGATAACGATCAGTGACTTTTTCAGAGATTTCAGTAGGAATTAACTTCAATAAGGTCTGTGCTTTACTGACAGATGTATGTATCGTGATTTGCCTTGGTCTTTCTATCCTTCTTCTCGGCTATTTTGTGTAATACAAGCCAAGACCGTCGCCTCTATTTTCTGTCAAATATGTTGATGTATTTTAGTTTCCTTTATTTTTTGTAATGAAAGGTTTCCATAATTTTGGATCGCTTTTTGCGTTACTTTTTAATCATTGTTGCTGATTATGTCGATTAGTTTCCGAGCTCAAAGATTTTTCTTTGATAGTTCAACTATGTTTTCAGCAGTATCGTGTCTAATGAGTTTTGCACCATCCGTTTATATCCTCAAAGTCTTGTTTAAAGTATTTTAAAACTGTTTCTAACGTTAATATCATTACTAGTATCGCATTATTTGGTGTCATCTTCCATATTCCTGAAAACCTTCTTGAATATTTCATGAAAAACAATGTTTGTTTGGAATTGAATTTGTTTACTGCTGATACACCGATGTCTATTATCTGGTAAATTATCTTTCCAATCTATCGATCCTGTCCAATGGCCTTGCTTGTATAGAGCCTATCAGTTTTATTTTTAATACTAACTTTAATTTGTACACATGCTAAAATAAAGACGTATTTTCTGAACTCAATTCGGCGCACGTTTGTCTTCGTTTTCTTATAAACCTTGTGTTTGTTTGCTGCATTTATTCGTATGAGACACCATTAGGCATTGCTTTCTATAGCGTCAAATTTTACAGGTTGTATGTATTTTATTCGTCTTGATTTTAATATAGTTCGGGTTTAACACAATGTTTTGTAAAGTTTCATTAAAACCTTTTTCCTTCTATGACTGTGTGTGTATTTTAGCCGTGTCTCTGTATTAATATGTGCCACTTTGTTGGTCAGTCTTACAAATAATATCAAGGTTGCTTCTATACTAATTAATTTCGTCCATGTTTTCCTCACTCATCATTAAATTGTTTATTTTAATGATTTTTTTTTATTTAATATTAACTATTGTTTCTGAGGTTTAAGAGGCATATTTTTATAGTTTTTTTATCATAGCATCAATGCAGTGTATACTTTCCAGTCCCAATCATGCTTCAGTCTGTTTTACTCACAGGTGCATTATCAGCCTTTGATTGCATTATATTGTTCATGCTCATTAGTGGCCTTATTCTTTGACACAAGTTCTTGGCCTATTTTCTTTTTAACAAATAAAGCATACAGAATACATTACTGGCGATAACAAGATCTTATTACATTTATTGTGTTTCTGTTATATTTTGGAATCAACTCGTTTTCTATTTCTTTCTAATGTATTTTCTGACAATCATCCAGTTTGTTTCTGTTGATTCAAATGCACCTATTTATAGAACTCACATGTATTTATAAGTTCATGTTTTACAAGTGTCCTTATATCTTTGTTAGTCGCTTTTTCTAAATTTTCATTTTGAATTATTTTCAAATGAATTGACTGAATATTCTGGTTGCAAATATTAGTGTGAGTACTGCAAATAAATCCTACTTTTTGTAATTCTACTTGAAATTAATAATAATAATAATAATAATAATAATAATAGTAATAATAATAATAATAATAATAATAATAATAATAACAACAACAATATTATAATACACTACGAGTGTTCACATAAACTATCGAACAATTCTCTTTGAAAAAGAAACCCTGTGTTGTTCCTTGGGGTTTGAGTAAAAAAGAAATTTACCAAATGTCCAGCAATCACTAAGTCTTTTAATAACATTGCAAATTAGTTTGTGTTATGGCAATATCCGCTTACCATTGATTACTCGTTAGTATCGACCATTCGACTTCATTGGGAATAAGGTGGCATTAAGCCACACTAATGTCTCACTCCTTTTATTAGTTATCCAGTGAGGTTTGGTTAGTGTTTTCTCTCCTTGGTCTTTTAATGCTCATCGATCCTCCTCACGTATTTTGTATGGCACCAGTTTACGGTGACAGTACGAAGAGGGGATGAAGAGTGGGCGCAGATTGGTTAAATTACAATTATACAGTTGTTGCTTTCATGTTTCTATGTGGTGTCTCTTTATGTTTTATTTCTGTAGAATTATAAAAATGCTGTTCGGCTTGATCATGATTAATCATCTCCGCAATGGTTTTCCTTATTATTTCAGTCATTTACATTATTATTTTATGTTATGTTTTCTCAGTCAACTTTCTGATTCCAAATTCTGTTTTTTTTTTTCAGTGTTGTTCATAATTCTCCTATTATTATTGGTGTTTTATTGACGTTCATGTTCCATATTCAATTGGGGCTCTCTGACCAGTTCCCTGTGTTTGCTCCGCTTCTCTATCTCCTTGATATTCACCCTCTGACTGCTGGAGGGGAAAGATCTAAAATTTTAACATGACTTTTTTCATTATATGTTAACTATTATGAAACCTGGTCATATAACTTGCATTGGTTTATCCGATTGTATATCTATATTCCATGAGATTTTGGGACATTTATTTTCGGGTACTGCTGCCGGTTTGTGCTCATAACATTTGCCTAGGTGTTAAAGATGCAGTTGTATTCCTTCTCCACTTGAGTGCGCAGATTTGTATATTTTTATGATAGTTTACTTCAATCGCTGATTATGTGATTTTATTTCGTCTGCTTCTCCACATAGTCTGCATTTGCTGTTTTATTGTCCCTTGTTACTCCTTGCTTTTATGTGGTTGGTCAATTGCCTTATCTTCTGCCGATGTTATTAGGAATCCAGTCTCTCTTTTAAGGTTTCCTTTTTGTAGTCATATCGAAGTGTTTTTGTTATTCCTATTTTTGTCACCCTTATTAATCGTCCGCGTAGCTATTTCCTTTTCAACTTTTCTTTTCTGTCTCATCCCTTCTATACATTTTGTCTGTTTTGTTCGTTTTATTTCAGTGTCTCCTGCTGCGATGATTATTCTAAGATGTTCTGCGTTATATATCTTCTAACCTTTTATGTCATTTACGCAGTATTCTATACAAAGATGTTTGAAGAGTCAATCACATAGAAAGCACCTAGCGTAAGCTGTTTGAGGCAAGCAGAACTCATTTCTGGAGTATTCTATCTGATACACAATGAGTTCAGCTGTTTTATGAGATACTCAGGAATTAATCCAAGCACACCTATGATTATTGGAACGATGGAAGTTTTCTTATTCACAATGTAGCAATCTCCGTCTTCAGTTTCTGATAGTTCCGTAGTTCCTCATTATCTTTGCATGTAAAGTTGATATTATTTTGGCAATCTACATCAATAATTAGTTTTTTTGTTCACAATTACAATATCCGATTTCCTATGAGTAATCTCTCGGTCACACGGAATCATGAAATCCCAGAGAATCTTAACATCCTCATATTCCGCTACCCCTTCTGGGTGATGTGTGTACCATTTGTCTATTATTTTATTCCAAAGTATTCGCACAAACTTCAGTGCAGATTTGCACACACTTTGTTATGGCGACATGTGTACTCTTTTTCAACAATGTGTGATAATGTTTCATACCTGCACTTATCAGAACACTCCTTCCCATAAATGTTTTTATTTATTGCATTTGCATTTAGTGCTTGTCTCTGAGCAGGAAATATAAGATTTTCCGTTTTTCTTTTCAAGTAACATTTAGACAGAACATTCCCCATGTCCTGATATTTTTGTACCTTAGTAACTTACTCAAACTGGCCATGAAGTTCCATTCTTGCCAATCTTCCAATGATTTTTATTTAGCTCTTCTTCTTTCGACATCTTGCAAGTAACACTTCATGATAAATATTAGTGAACACTTATAAGCTCACCCCGACACATCCTTCAATCGCAATCATCCCCTTTACTCCATTTTTTTTTCTTTTTTTGTTTTTACACAGTGATCACCACTTATCAAGGCCCGGAAGCCACTCAGGGATAAGGGTTATTGCAAGTACATCACGTTAGTGAGGAGATTTTATGAAGTGTTTAATTAGAGGGGCGGTTCATTAGGAATTTGTTAACATTAGACTTGAAGACATCCAAGTTGTAGTCCGGAGGGAAGCAGGCAGAGGGAACAGAGTTCCACAGGCGTGCAGTTTTAAGAAAGAAGCTTTGCTCATGAAATCCGCGTTTTGATTTAGGCACAGATATAGAGTGGGGGAAATTTTTCACAGTGGATTCAGCTAGACGAGTGTTTTTCGTGAAAGATTGGCGAGGGGGGACTAGGGATTGGAGTTCAGACGAGCACCTGCCATGAAAATAACGATAAAACACTGATAGGCTCGCAACGTCTCTTCTGTGGGAGAGGGGTTTCAGGGTAGAGAAAAGGGCATCCCCCACTAAACCACGAAGTCTATTTTGTACTCTGTCAAGGCAGGATAGGCTGTTTTTGGCAGCTCCTGCCCAGATATGGCAACAGTATTCCATCCTTGGCCATACTTGGCTTTTATATAGATAGAGAATTGCATCAGTAGTGAGATATCTTCTGGAGCGGTAGAAGGATCCCACCATCTTTCCTGCGACCTTGGCAACAGATTTGATGTACGTGTTCCATTTCAGATCAGGAGTAAAGGTCAAACCCAGAAGCTTGTCAAAACACGGGGCCTCACCCAGACGAGAGCCATCCATCACAATTGATGCCAGCTGGGGATCAGAGCGTTGATGATGTAAGGATAGGAGTTTGGTTTTAGATGCATTAAAGGTAACTAGCCACATCTTCCCCCACTGAACCACGCGCTCGAGATCAGAGGAGAGAGAATCCGAGAGAACTTCGTCATTTACAGCCTTTGATGTGTTGCCGTAGATGGTCGTGTCATCAGCATAGATGTCAACGAATGATTTAAGTATGTGTTTAGGGAGGTCATTGATGTAGATCAGGATTTTTGTCCATCTACCACTACTCTTATGAGTCTATCTTTGTGACACATTAGAATTTGCGACTAGTGTAGTGTTCTGTACTTGACTAACAGTTTCCGTGTGTCTCCATCAATCCTTTTCATTTCTTCCTTTGTCCATCCTATGAGAGTTACACTGTATCTAATTAAAACAACAGTCCAAGAATTGATAGTTTTGAACAGGTGTTTACCATTCAGTTTAGACGTCAGGAGCAGTGTGAGGCTGCTTACATACACGTCTTCCGTCTTCTTTTTTTTATTGATTTGCATCAGGATCTCCTAATTTAGCAAAATTAAGCAAAATTCGATGCCTCCATTTAATCTTGAAAGACAAAAGAAAACCCCTATAGGGACAGCAGTGCCTGTAATTGTGTGTGGCAAAGTTGAGTCATCCCCAACCACACTTCTCTTGAATCGTCACTGCTTGAGTCCAATTGCAAGGAGAAGTTCGGGGCGACTGGAGACAAAGCCGAGGTAAGCTGGAAGTCTCATATGATCACCCATCTAATACTTGCCAGGCTTATTGTTGCTTTACTTCAGTGATCTGATAGTGACCGATCATGAAGCAAAATGATGCTTGCTATATTTCCATTTCTTTCTCGCTTTAGACTACTGCACATTTATGAATTAAAAACTCCAATAATTATGTCTTCGCTGCACTGCTGCATATTTTAAAATAAAATAGTAAATTTTATTTTCTGTTTTGTCCAAACAATTTCAGATCGTCTATAAACAAGATGTTGCTTATATGCGGTCCATTCTTCTCCAGTCGGTATCCCTTTCTTTGTCTTTCTTAGTACATGAGTGCTATTGTCAATAGAAGTGGCGAAAGGTAATATCATTGGAAGTTACCCCCTCTGATTTTGACTGTCTCTAATAGTTTCCCATCTGTAAAAATGGTTGGTGTTCTAATGCTCATACTTTTCCCTGTGTACTAAATTATATTTTAAACTACCCCTACGATTTTCAACGTCCTTAGTACCAGCGAATGCGGCACCATGTTATAAGTTTTTTTGTTATCCATCCAAGGTACATCCAAGTCTGTTTTTCTTTTTTGTAGTACTCTGAAATACATCTATTAATTGATAGTTAGTCTGTTTTTCTAAATATCTTTTTAGCCCGCCTTTTTTGTTCCACTAGTAGTGAAACATGTACTTCAAGATGATTATATACTTTTGAACTGATTCATTTTTTTCTCAAATCTTCAGCAAAAATATTGATATCGTCTATTTTATGTTCTTCCAGTCTTTCACTTACTGTAGAAACCTGTTAGCACTAACTTTGTGTAATGCCTCGCTTGACCATGTACTTGACAAAAACATTGAAGATTATTGGGGGTGAGGAGCCACTGTTGTTGTTTTTACTTCTTTCCAGATTTCTAAAGAACCTTGAATTCTTTTTTTTTATTAATTATTTGTCGTTAAACGGCTGGAGTGTTATTATACGTCTAAATCTTCGAAGCTTTTGTTATCATCTGCTACTTTATTTTATCTTTTTTGCAGCAGTATTAAACACTTTGGCTTTCGGTTTGTATCGTCCATCCAGTTCTTTTTCTATATCAACTGCGTCACGAGACCCATGGCGCAGTTGATAGAGACGTAAGATCTCTACGGTTCCAGGTGAGAATTGTCTGAATATAGCGGTTTCAATCCTACCCAAAGCCGGCCAGAGGCTTACTTGGCCAAAACGTGGTGAGACGACAACAACTACGGAAGGCATTAATTGCAGTGAATGCAGTCGCGATTACCACCTGACGAAGGCCAGAGAAATAGTTGGCCGAAACGTCGGGAAACAACTAAGAAAAGATGAGGATGATAGTCCACAATAAAAAGAAAGTTAATAAATAATATTCATCTCAATAATGAATTCCAATTGAATAATAATAATAATAATAATAATAATAATAACTATTATTATTATTATTATTATTATTATTATTATTATTATTATTATTATTATCATTATTATTATTATTAGCCAGCTGTATTACTCGTGCAAATCCTTAATAAAAATTCCTTTCTAATGTAAACTGGCAGTTTTGGCTGGAGTCAGATCGACATCCAAATTTCCCGTACTCTCACTAACGTTCCTTAATTGTTGCTTGCTTAGGGCTCTATCATAAGCCATTTGCAATGATTGCTTGCTGATACCCAATAACAGCTTCTATGGGATTATTAGTAGCAATAATTTTCTTTAATATTCACTGCTTTATTTGAAGTATTAATGATGATATTACTATTAGCTGATCTTTGCGTAATCCTTATAAATATTATAGCATTGTATTTTGTTGTGACGTTCGGCAGGTTGTAGTATTTCCCTTGCAGAATTAACCAAATTCACATCTCTCGTCGATAATTGGTCCCTGCAGTTGAGTATTCTCTCAATACTAGATTTTTTTTTTGTTTACTTTCAAATTTTGTCTGTAGTATCTGCTTGTCTGCGTTCATCTCTCAGCTCAACCCGTTTTTTAAATGGTTTCTTTTATAAATATGTTTATGACAATCGTCAGTCTGAATCTAAATTGTTTGGTTATTTTGGGGGGGGGGAACTCTTTCGAGACAATTCATCGTGGCCCGACAATTAATTTATTACACTAACTAATATATTCCGTATCCCATTGCGAAGAAAGTGTTCCACGTATTTACTTAATTTTCTCCTCTTGTCTTTATTCTCAAATCAGCTTAAACGTGGTCGTCTATTAGGAAGATTTCATGTTTTTCTATTTGTGTTTGCTACTGTTATTCTCCCGTAGATATTTTCTGTTTGGTTTGCAAAAATCGCAAAATTTTATGTATCATTCTTTATACTAACAGTTTACATTTATATAATGTGTATGTTAGCTCGGGGAATAGATGGCACTCTTCTGAATGGACTATATTTTTATCCTGTTCATGCTTATTCCTGGATATTCAATATCGATGATATACGGCTTTCTGCCTAGGTTAGCACTATCAACTTATGAACGGTTCCGTCTATATTGTTGCTTGCACTCGCATTGTTTTATGCTTTTGAAAATTAAAACCGTGTGTTTCTTAAGTGCAAGTTTGTATGGCTGCATATGCCTGTTAATAATAATTGATTCATTGTTTGTTATTACCAATAAATCATTGTGTTGTGTTTTGTCTTACTTCTTCGATCCATACTTTTTGTTTTCGCGCACGTTGTTTTTTGTATGTTCGCAATACTAATCTTTTTAGTAGCGATTATTATCGTAACGGTATTTTCTAACGTACTTCGATTATGGTTAAATCCTGTTGTCTGCACTATTTACATCTGTATTTGTCCACTATCTCCATCCTCTTATATCTCGTAATAGTTGGCAACGTTATTATTATTGGCTCACAAGGAGCTTTCACACAGGTTATCAAAGGTCTCTCCTCGAAATACACCCATGGTGTTCTCTGGAAGCTGAGTAACAACAAGTTTCCTCAGATTTCTAGTACTCTCCATCTCTTTGGAAATACATTTGTCTTATCGCAACGCCCCCTTACCATTGATTTCTCGCTGGCAGCGGTAATTGGTCTCCACTGGAATTTGAGTAGCATTAAGCCTCCTCAAGTTCCAAGTTCTCTTCGCATTTGCCCAACGGAGGTCTTTCCATCCTCCTTGACCTTCTCGACTATTTTGTATTATTTTGGGGGTGGTCGATTGTAAGGCAATGGGGTGGGATGAGATGGTGGACTTATAGGTATGCAGCTTCAATGTTCTTGTTTTTATGTAACGCTTCATCATTTGCCTCGGCAGCAGTTTGTCTGGCCCGCACATATACTCATACGCATTATTCTCCGCATTCAAAAGGGTTCCTTAATATTCCAGCTGTTTTCATTATTTTTATTCGTAGTATGTTTTTTATTTTCTTCATCATCCACATCCCTATCAGTTATCTGTCTAGCTCTGTTTATTTGCCTCGTTTCTCGTTTTCTTTGATATTCACCCTATGGTCAGTTGGAATAGCAAAGTCTACGATTTGACAGGACTTTTCATCCTTGTTAATCATTATGACTTTTAGCCTTTTTGATTGGATGGGTTTGTCTACTTGTACGCCCATGTCCCATAGGATTTTGTGGTTCTCGTTTTCAGATACTGTTGCCGGCTTATGCTTTTACCATTGGTGTGTGCGTTCGAGATGCATTTGTTTGCATAATTCCCAGTGCACTGCCCTGCCCACTTGGTTGTACCTGTTTTTGTATTCCTTATGAGCGTGTTTGC
This sequence comes from Euprymna scolopes, assembly GCF_053919585.1. Taxonomy (NCBI): domain Eukaryota; kingdom Metazoa; phylum Mollusca; class Cephalopoda; order Sepiida; family Sepiolidae; genus Euprymna; species Euprymna scolopes. The sequence continues at coordinate 64,036,943 of NC_136495.1, read as the reverse complement.
TGTATTCCCTTACTAATTTTTGTCTATTTGTCCACAGGGGATGCATTTGCTGTTTCTTGTGTTTTGTCAATGTTTGCTTTGATGTGATTGGTTCTTATCGTAACGTCTTGCTCTGCAGTCATTAGGGATTCAGTTCCTCGGTTTACATGCCATTTTTGCATTCATGTCTAAGTGTTTTCGTTATTCTTACATCTTGGCATCCTTATGAATCTTCCGTGTAGTTGTTTATCTTTCCATTTTCTTGTCCTTGTCTTATCTTCTGTCTTTGTTTTGTTGATCTTCTTCCGTGTCTCTTGCTGTCATAACTACCCCTGCAACATTTTGTATTATGGTTTTTCTAATTATTTTTTGTGTGTGTGTCATTCAATCAGTTGTCTATAAAATCCAGTTTACTCCGCCATCTTTCCGTTTCACATAGAGACTGTCAATATCGTCCCTTGCGTGTAGATCATTGTGCAGGGTTATGAGTTTCCTGGTCTTCTAGTCGAGCCGTCCCAGTTCTTCTTTAGCTCACCTATGAACGGTCCCGATTAACTTTCTAATGATACTGACCATGCATTTATAGCCTTTAATAGGTTTATGCCATATAATTTAGTTTCTAGGAGTTTTCTTGTGCTTCTTAGGTATTCCTTTCGTTCTCTCTTTAATTTATGTTGCTTTGATAGTGTCTGCTTCCGGAGTTCCCAATTATTTATAGTCGCTTTGTTCTCCTAGTGCCCTCATCTCCGTTTGGCTGGGTAGTTGCATGCCTTCTGTCATCTCCAGTTTTCCCTTTCTTATAACGAGTAGTGCGAAATTTTCCATACCAAACTTTATTTTCATATCCTGGCTCAATATCGTGGTAGTGTTTATTAGTGTCACTAGTTTCTTTTTCGGCCATTGCAAAATGTCTCAGATCGTCCATGTACATCAGGTGGTTCATTTGTTTTCCTCTGCATTAGAGGACGGGTATCCGGCTTCAGACTTTTTCATTGTATTTTTTTAGGGAATCATGGCTATGGTGAACAGTAATAGTTATAGTGAATCTCCTAGGAAGATGTCTCTCTGTATGGCATTATTATTATTATCATCATTATTATTATTATTATTATTATTATTATTATTATTATTATTATTATTATTATTTTATAGCATTATCAGTCTCAGCTGTTAATTTAGATATAGTCGATTTACGTAACTCATGTGCTGCTTTCCGTAATTCTGTGATTTCTTGTAAACTTGGTGTTTTTCGGATTATTTAATTCTGAGACCAATAATTTTGGAACATATGCCGAAGATGTTTTATATTGTCCAATATATATTAACGTTGTTTGCTTTGGTTTACTGTTTTGTTTTTCGGCATATAAGCAATTTCCTTGTTATATAATGTAAAATCCTGTAATTGTTTAAAAATATGTAATTAAAGTTATTTATATTCTCAAATATGTATTCATGGTGTCTATTTTGGTAATTTGTTTTAGAGCGTATCCAACTTTTTCGAGTTTAATCACCTTAGCGAAAAGTTTATACGTCAAGCGCCGAATAGTTGTAAAATATTACTTAGTTTTTAGTTCAGTTGCTTTGTAGAGAGCAAATTATTGATTTTCGTTTTGGCTGCACAGAAAATGATTGAGGTTTGAAAAAGTAAAAAAAACAAAACGATAACAAACTGTTTAGTGCATTTACGGTAGGAACTCATTATCTTCTGGAATCTTGTTCTGGTAGAGTTATATAAGGATACATATAACATGTATATTATATAATGTGTATATGGTATATATATATATATATATTGTATATATAACGTGTATATTATATAACGTGTATACTGTAGAATATCAGTGTTTTACATAAGTGTATAAACATTGCGTCTTATTATTTACAGTGTATACATTCTTTATATAAATAACGTGTTATAAGAAGTTTTTCAAATCGCAATACAATCAAAATGAATTGTTCATATGAGGGACGGCACGATTCCAATATTTCTCCGATTCCGATAAAATTACCTATTCCGTATTAAATTACCGATTCAGATACAATGACTGATTCCGAATCCGATTCTTTATAAACCTTTTAATATTTAACTATAAAGCTATTTTTCAGGATTAGCGTAAAAACACATGTTAAATGTGCAGATCTTTTTCCCAGACGTAAGGATACATTTGTGAGAGATTATCTGGAGATTTTAGCATTAGTAATAGTTTAAAATTAATATATTTTCATTACTTTAGTATTACTATCAGCGGAAAAATATTTTTTTATAGAAAATCAAATAAAAAAGCAAATTAAAAGAATCGTTTTTAGCATCAGAATATAGGCACACATTTTTTCCGATTCCGATATTGATTCCGATACCACAAAAAGTTTCGTTTTTTTTTTCGATTCTCGATTTAAATCTCGATTCCGATTAATCGTCCCAACACTAGTTCATACTACAGTGTATGTAAACAATGTTCAACAATTCGTTTAATGTACATTGCGGTTAGGGGTGTGCTCTTTCACATTTAAATTACTGACACAATACAAAGTTTAGCCCACTTTTTGTATTTTCCCCTGCGTCTTCCGAGTTTTAAAATCCTGTGAATAAAGATATTTTCCTCCGAAGTAATCACCAGTCAACAGGTTTTATTTTACATATGACTTAACTTATATGCTTTTCTCGGAGTTTTCCAACGTTTCCCGTTTGATTTCTATATCTTGCCATGAACGCATTCATTAAGCCCCGGATTGCTAAACACAAAACCTCATTTAATATATTCAGTATCCCGGACTTAATGCACTCACTGACTAGCGGTTAAGTGTATATAACAACACTTTTTTTAGTTATGCACTTTACGTAAACAGGTCAATCTTATTGTTTATGGTTAGCTTTAAATAGTATTGTTTTGCTGAAGTAAATGCGAGGTATTTTTATTATCATAAGTATTTGAACTGGCTTAAAATATTTGACCGAGTAAAGTTTTTATAGCGAGTTTCAAAATTGCTATAGTTTAAAGTATTTACTTTCTACAACATTGTAAAATAGAGTAGTGTTGTCTCCTACTTTTGCTCGATCTCATGTATTCTGGCGTTATCCGAGAATTTTATTTTACTTGTATATTCTTTATCTAGCAGGACCACCAGCCACACTTGACGAGTATTACGATTTACTATAATATGTGAAGATATCAACATGTCTCACGAGCAATTATACAATCAGCGAAAGTTTATCCTATCGATTTCCACATTACACATTTCATAACAAGTAAACTTCTATTGAAATATCCTTATTGATCTTGTCCCACAAACGATGACTCAGCTCAGATTGATCGACCAGCCTTTTTGTGAAGGATCAACGACACGGTATAATTTAATATCCTCCAAAGCATTTGTATTCATAGAAATAAGCAAATATTAATTAGTCATTCTATTCTTTTACATTTAATAACTTGTGGCACGTTTACAGTAACAAATCAAATTAACAATAATTGATGTGTTATGAGAATTGGTTTCACTAAAAATTAACCTCTGACACATAATGCATATGTACATCGGGTGATCATCTGCCATTTATATGCACACACATGCTAACGTGATTGCATGGAAAAAGAGAGGGAAAAATCAAACACAAAATTATGTTAAACAATGCAGCCATAAAAAATACGTTTACTCCATGTCATTCATTGATTTCAACCTAAACGCTCTCTATTTTGTTTCTTTCTCTGTCTTTATATATATATATATATATATATATATATATATATATATGCGTGTGTATATATACATATATATATATACACATACGCTCATATATATATGTATATATATGTATATATATACATATATATATATACATACACGCTCATATATATATATATATATATATATATATATATATATATATATATGGTCAGGTCATGTTATATGCTACTGGTCAGGTCATGTCATATGCTACTGGTATCAGTTAACCCAGTACTACCTGCCTCATAGTCGAGTAACCGGCAACTAAACTAGTTCCCTCACCAGACTTGTTTGGTGAGAAGGGTTGCTAGTCTCCCTGAAGGATTAAAAACAAGACCTTTGAAAGGGGCGAATGAACCCTTTTTCGGGGTTAACGGCCAACTAGCACCATGTGTGTTTGTATGTATGTATGTGTGTTGGGGTTGAGAGAGCTCCCGTAAGCTGTGGTGAAGGCAACCTTTCTAGGAGAGGAGAAGCAAATCTCTGATTTAAACAAATAATAAAGCAGGAGACCAGTACCTGCATTAGCTGGTCTGCAGTTTAACTTGTTGCTGGCTATCTTGCTCTTGCTTTTTGCTGGATCTCAACATTTTGAACTGAGAGAGAGACTTAGCTGTCGTACAAAGATAAGTATCTGTTACATCATCTCTGTATAGATACTCCCTCAGGCATTTGTCTATTAAAATGGTCCTGTGGCGATGTAAGTCATGTTTGGGTTCATGGACTTCAAGTTTCTGAGGGTGTGGCACTGATCTGAAAAGACGTTGTAATCTGTATGTATATATAACTACATACTTATAATTGTTTTATTTATAACAGAACATTATATTATATTATATTATATCATAATATAATATATTACATATAGATTATATTATTTACACCAGCACATTATATATATGTATATATATAAATATACAAATATAAATATATATACATACATATATATTTATTTATTTATTTATAACAGCACATTAAAGATCCTAGACAATGTTTATGGTTCCAGTGAGACCTGTATACTTTTACTGTTTCGAAAAAGACCCTTAAAAGTAATATAATATTTTAGGCGTCACATAAACTACACATAGCACAAAAAATGAAGACAACGTTTTACGCTTTTATCACCCGGTGTTAATATCTGGCACTTTATTGATTTATTCTCAGCATTCGCTTACGATATATATATATATATATATATATGTATATATATGTATATATATATATATATATTCAAGCAAATATTATTAAATGCAACGGAGAAATTCTGTTTTATGATTCATTTTTTTAATTTTTCGATTTTCTGTATAATCTTTTTTGTATCAAAATCAAAAATATTAATAAAAGTTGTTGTTTTCACGCGCGATTTCGATTCGCCCACGATTAATCATCAAGTGTTGAAGTAAAAGCCTGAGGGAGCAAAAATTGAGAATTAAAAGTGAAAATTAAAGGTACAGTAAACGGCAATAAGTTAAAATATATAGAGTCGATGAAAAGTCGATTAAAACTGTAGTAGGTTGATTAGAAATCCAAGTATTAAAATCAGCAAGTTTGTGAACACCGTTAACAAAGTCCGTCCAATACGAACTAAGGAAGATATTTGAGAACGTTACTGCTTTCTCTCTATACATATATATATATATATATATATATATATATATATATATATATGTGTGTGTGTGTGTGTGTGTGTGTGTGTACGTATATGTGTGTGTGTGTGTGTGTTTAATCATGCATGTATGTATGCAATGTATGCATATATTTATATATGTGTGTATGGGTGTGTATTTATAAAATCTAATGTGCATATTTATAAATAAATGTGTATTTATATATAGTCGTCTACATAGTTTATACTTTATTTGCTTTCCTTAATGCAAATAACTACACAATTTTAGCCAACACGATTTTTGCCCACTCCCCGTAAACTTTGTCAGTGTAATTAAAGATGTGTGCGCAGTAAGTAGGAGAACCAGGATATAATAGCAGATTCAATAGATGAGGTGGTGTATACGTATGCATAGCCTTTTGTATTATATGTATTCATGCCTACTCTGTACATTCAAACTTATTCGCAAATAGACACAAGAGTTTTCAGAGCAAAGAGATCTAATTCATTTTAAATATGAGCTTAAGTCAGGAGGGAATTATAGTCTGTTTTATGGGGATGATGAGGAAAAAAATTATTTTTAATTTAAACAACTAAACTATCTTTTGTGTCATGTAATAAGATTGCTACGAGAACAAAGCGTTTTCTGTAAACTCTAATAAAATTATTAAGTTAAATAAAAATTAAGTTCTGTTACGTACGAGGTACTTTCAATAAGTTTCCAGACTTTTTGTCCAGGCATTTAAAATTATCGTAGACTCTTGAAAATTTTGTAGTTTATTGATATACATGCTATGAGGTGAGTGGCCTATTTGTTTGACTTCAGGATCCATTGAACAGCTACAGTAAGAATTTGTACATACCCTGCTAAGTTCGGATTTACACAACTGGTGCATTTCAAATATGCAATCTGGGCCTGAGGACATTGAAAAAAACCTATATGCAATAAAATTCTGTTTTAAACTTGAAAAATGCCACAAACGAGACCAGAAAGAAAGACGTTAACATGACAGTAGGAGGATGGTTGAGCTGATAAATTCGTATTTTTTAGTTCATTATGCTAAGGTGACCTGCGAGGAAAGCGAGATCTACTGCTATGACCCAGGAACCAGAGACAGGATTTGCAGTTGCAGCATGATGACTCTCCCAAACACAAGGAGACAAGACATAGCAAATCTACGAAGATAATCCGATTTTTGACTATACAAGTATGATCTACATACACTGTGTGTTCCAGTGAACGTGCAGTCAACAATGAATACTATGTGGAGGTTTTAAGGAAAGTGATTCCATTGGATGAGGCCAGCACTCTTCAAATCGATCAATGACATTTCACACGAAACAATGCGCAAGTCAACAATTCCAATCTTACTATTGCAATCTAAAAGACAGCAAGACCAAGATGAGCATCAAAAGAATCATTAACCCTTCTTATAGTCCAGATCTTGCTCCCCATGACTTTTGATTATTACCTAAGCTCAAGGAAAACCTAAGCGGCTGTCGGTACGAGACAACTGAGAAGAGAAAATAGACTATGGCGAGAGACTTCCATAGGGTCTTCCAAAAGTTGTTGCAAATAGGGCATAGCAGCCGGTGGAGATTACTTCTAAGGGGAGTAGAGTTCCATGTGTAATATCATGAAAAATTCTACGAAAAACGTCTGGAAACGTATTAAATGCACCTCGTAGATTATAAATAACCATCAGAGATATATGAACGGGGAAAAGCTAAAAATATGAAGGAATATATCATAAGTATTTATATATATATATATATATATATATATATGCGTGTGTGTGTGTATGTGTGTGTGTGTTTGTGTGTATGTATAAATAATCTCCTATCCCTCAAAGTTAAGGATTAATGTAAAATATCTTCAGGAATATGTGTCAGGAATTCAGATGGCTTATGAGATGTGGACTAGAAACCGTGTTTAGTTCCTTTATAATCGTATGTTGAATCGATATAGTAATACGCATATTACTTGCGTTTTTACGGTCAAAGAAAACATATTCACTGGCCATGTTATATATATATATATATATATATATATATATATATATATATATATATATGGAAGAGTTAAACTATGCAAATTATATTTTACAGCAGTAATTGTCCCTAAAACAATTAATACAATATAAAGTGATGTTCCCATGGAATTTAGAAAAAATTGGTTTATTTTTGCTGGGAAAACAAGTAAAAATTGAATTGTATAGATTCGCTCTAATATTGCTAGCAAAAATTGGAAGTTCATTATTCATAAGAAATAATGCCTTAAAGAGTATATAGAAATATATACGGATGCAAAACCAAATATTCAAGTTGATGCACAGATAGGCAGATCTTGTTTCACAATAGAAAGTAGCTGGTTTAAAATTGGTAAAATCGGTACATCTATTGCTTGCGTGTATATCCGTAGACTAAGTGTGAAAATATTCAGATCATTTAGATACGTTGTCATCTGAGGATTAGGCTGGCATTATTTTAAAAAAGAAAACGAGTGAAGATATAGGTTTGTTATAATTCGTTGATTTCTAGCAGATTTATGTAGATTTTTTTTATATTTAGTAGCGAAGGAGTTTAGTTTGGCGTTTATACTGTGAAGTGTCTTGTTTTACACGAGCAAAACTTAATTAAAATTAAATAACAACTATAAGAAAAGCAACATCTACTGATGAACTTCTGCAACTTTAACTACTACGAAAAAAATCGGAGAACAAAAAATACGCAAAATTCGGACAAGTTTTACAAATTAAACCCCATATTTACCTTCAATGTAATCTGCATTTGTATAGCTTCGCGACGATTTTCTATTAAATTTTACAAACCAAATCTTTATTAAAGCAATCACTTAGATTGGAATGTCATTGCAGTTAAGAATAGTCATTTAAAGGTTATAGAAATGTCATTTAAAGGTTATAGAAATGTCTTATCCATAATGAAAAATATAAGTATCCCATTTTGGCAATATTCTGATTTGATTATCAAATAGTTCTTTAACTTAAATACCAACCAAGATAACGCTTTATAACCTTCGGCATTAATAACAATTACTTATCACACTTCTGAATACCTATAAATAAAGCCGTATTTTGCTAATAAAAATTTGTTCTTGACCTCACTAATCCGAAAGTGAAAATAATCTTACTAGCTAGACAGCCCCGTTTGCAATTTAATAATAAACTCTGGACGGGAAAGGACACCACTGACAATTTCGACATTCTAATGGGATTGCTCCAGATTAAGTCTAAGTCACTTTTGAAAAATCTTACGCATGAAATGAAAACTATCTACAACGGAGTATATAGGGATCGCAACCTTCTTCTTTCAAGAACCATAGTAATAGGATACAATGTGATCATTAAGAAATTACATATTTTATTTAATACTTTTAATTTATAACCATACATCCCGATAATTTATAACAATGCATCTCGATAATTTATTACCATACATCCGATAATTTATAACCGTGCATCCCGATAATTGATAACCATACATTCCTATAAAAACATTTTTTCTTTCTCAATGTCTATCTAAATGTAAACGCAAAATAGTATAGCCATTAATATCAAACAGTCTAAGACTAATCTATGTCCATAACAAATCTAAATATTTTAACCTAATCATTAAACTAAGAGTAACCTCGGTCTCAAATTGAGTCTCTCGAATATCGGCCGATACAAATAATTAAACTAAAATTCTACATTTTTTGATAATAATCTATTAAACCGATGGTTTTCTGAAAGAATAAAATTTACCATTTTTTTTTACCGTTTGAAGTCATAATCACACAATATTTGGCGCGAAAAAAACAAGTTGAGTGCAATTAACTTTCATGATGCACATGAACAACACTCATTGAAAAACTTGCTTCTCTCTAACAAACAAAAATCCATAATATGAAAGAAAACCCGCTGTTTCGTTGCAACGTGAAAAGTTATATGTCGACATAATTTCTATAAAATGGTAAAAAAAATCATTAAGATATCTACACAGATATAGCACTATTTCAAATAAAAATTTCATAAAAATCTCATACATGAAAATGATGAACGTAGTCCAAACAATAATCACAAAATTTTGAAAAGTTGTAACTAACTGACATCTATATAATTTTGTTTATCTATACTTCGTGACAACTCTTGGGTGTGCCCCAGGGGCTCTTTAGGTCTAATAAAACACTATCTTTTGGGACTATTTTACCATATTCGTACAACATTTTCTGTGTATGACTATTTAGCAGTTTCGCATGGAGCTGAACACAAAGTTACACATGTAAATGCTTAATACTGAACTGTTTGTTGATTTTTACCAAGATTATTACGTCCTCTGGGAACTTTGGGGGCTAAATGGTGGGGGTGTAAATGCTGAACTTAGTCATTTTTATACCTCGTTCACTGGGCACTCACGGATGGCCGTGCATGCTTCACTTGTTAATTTAAAATTTTGCCGTGATAAAGACGGGAGAAAATGTTACTAACAATCTATGTATACGTATTTTTCATGTTTTATTAATGAAATTGATATATTTTTGTATATCCATATATGTGCACACATGTATGTATGTGTGCATGCGCCTGTTAGTGTATAAATATTTATATGCATGTGTGCATAAGTTTAGATGCAAGTTTTATGTATACATGCATCTATATCCACTCACCTCTTTTTAACTAACTTTTTCCCTTTTCAATGTATATTTTTCAGAACAGACTCCTAGTTTTGACACCTTCCTCCCGCTACTTTCATAGATAACTCAACTGTGTTAATTCTTCTTCTATATCTTGTGACGCTCTACACTGAACCCCTTTTTTTCCTTTTTTTCTTTATTTTTTTCTTTTTCTTCTTCATTTTATCTTTCTCCTTAGTTTTGTCGCCTCTTTCTGCTGTCTCTTTCAATATCTACAGTCTAAAATGTTATTAAACCCGACCACCCTCTTCCTCTCGATATTAAGGTTTTAATTTTTTATAAAAATATGTCTTCAATTTTCCCATTTGAAGTCCAGACTTATTCGGTTGTGCACAAACTCTATTATGTCGCCTGACAAAGACTTGTCATCCTCACCGATCACTTGTTTGAAACATAAGCATGTTAAGTGTAGCGACAATGAAATATTTGTCTATATAAAGAAAATAATATATATATATACATATGTATATATGTATACGTATTAAGAAGCAGACAAAATATAGCTGTTTTTAATATATATATAAAGAGAGGGAGACATAGAAAATACTATTTTATTACATTATACATATCTTTTTCCGTTTATCTATCAGTTAGTTACATTTTTAAACGTAATCATACATTTCTAAAACTTGTTTCTTTTGGAGCACCTGATATCGTGTTTTTGAGAGCGTGAATAATGCATTAATAATAACTAATAATTTTTTAACAAATACAGCGGATGTAAACAATAAAACTTAGATTTTCAGGCTAAGGTTCCACCAACATATTTGGATTTTCTTCTAAATAGACATTTAAAATCACCTCTACAACACAAATTCAGCTGATGCTTTGCAACATGAATTTTTGATTAAACTTGTTCCAATGCAAGCAACCAAACATAAAAAACAATTATAAACGAATAAATCGGTATACGTTTACAAGATCTTTAAAAGTATTACATCAGGTTGACTAGAAAGTTTTTTTACTTTTAAATTCAGATGAAAATATTTTAGCTCAAACTAAAATTTATCGAACGATACAAGCATAATCAGAATTAAAACACTTTTGCCAACGCAAAACAAGCGTATTAATGCCATTAACGTAAAAAAAAAAACTTGTATTTTGATGGCGATTAAATCGCTAAAGCTCTCATTGATATCGCTTAGGTTGGTGAAGTATTTATCACGCAGAAAGTTGTCGAGATGCTTGAAAAAGAGATAGTCGGTAGATGAGAGGCTTAGAGCGTATAGCGGATGAGACAGAGTTTCGTAGCCCATTTAATTATAATTGCCAGTAATTCTATACCGCAATGGTTTCGTTTTTAAAACCTGTTATGGATTGGACCGTTCGAAGATCACCAATGATATTCTCAATCAATTTATTTTGCTTTAATTCACTGTGCATATAGTAATGTCAAAATCATTTAATTCTCCCAGCCAAGAAAAAAGGGATTATAGTAAGAGCTACTTCATTGTTAGTATACATTTAGGAAAAATATTAATATTTATGATATATGTTTGTGTGTTTGGGTGTGTATTAGCTTAATCTATAAAAATTTAAAAACAATTATTGTCTGAACGTTCATTGTTAGAACAGATTAAATTAAATTACAATTACATTATTAAATGCATATCCTGTCCGTAACATACTACGAGCTCACTGAGTAAGACTGAAGGTACGGTCGAAATGTTGTTTTTGATATAATAAAACTGTTTTTCTTTCTACAAGAATTTTTTTTCAAAATAAAATTTTGTATTCCTTCACGAGACGCTTTAAAAAAACGAATAAAGAACAGCTATGAACTTTTATTCTTTTCGTATTTATTTTTTATAGATTCTCATATATATATATATATATATATATATATATATATATATATATATATATATATACATATATATATATATATGTGTGTGTGTGTATAATAATAATTAACAATATTTTATAGATTCTCATATATATATATATATATATATATATATATATATATATATATATATATATATGTATGTATGTATGTATGTATACCAATATGTATTAGGTTAACAAGAAGGTTCTTTCGGAAGTTTATAAATTCATTTCTAATGATGTATTTTAAAACAGGTTTTCGTTATAATATTTTTACTTTACATATAATTTTAAAAGCGCTTTTCGCTCTATATAATCGCTTAATTAATTAATTATTACTTACTTAATTACATATTTTCAGAACGTTGAATACAAGATAGAAAAAAGTGAATTCGTATAATTTTCTCATTTCAATTCAAGCTAAAACAAAAATCTGCTGAAATAACTTGCAAATAATATTTTATGAATGGGTATCTTTTTCTTTTTCGTTATATTAAAAATTGGCCCAAAAATAAGAGATATGGCTTTAAGAAGATGAGGTGTGAATTTTTGTCAACAAAGCGTTTGACCCAGGAACCACTACTGAATGCACAGTAAAATGGTGTTTGGGAAATTTCGTGGCGGCGACAAGAGTTTTAAAGAAGATGAGCGTAGTGATCGACCACCGGATGATGAAAATGATCAACTAAGACCCTTAGCCGAAGTCAATCATCGCAAAACTGTTCGAGCAGTTGTTTCTGAATCAGACGTAACGTATACAGCGTTTTTCAACTATTTGAGGGATTGAAAAAAAAAAAACGATAAATGGATGCCTCAAATTGAAAGACACCCAAAACAAAATACGTTATGAAGTGCCATCTCCTACGTTTTTTACGCAACAGGAACGACCCGTTTCTCGACCGGGTTGTTACTTGCAATGAAAAGTGGGTGATTTACGACACCTGGCAATGGTCAGCTCAGTAGTTAAACGCTGACAGAGCTCAAGAACAATTCCTTAAGCCAGAATTGCACGAAATGGAAGTTATGCTGACTGTTTGGTGGTCTGCGACCGGTCTTATCCATGACAGCTTTTAGAATGGAGACGAAACAATTACATCAGAAAAGTACGATCAACAAATGGGTAAAATGCATCAGAAACTCGACAATAACACCTACCATCAGTCAGCATATGCGTACATATAACATAGGGTATTTTCTCGCTCTGACGTATGTATTAAAATCCTACTTGTACATGTAAAAAATTCGTTAAATGATTTTTTATATGTACTCAGTCATGAATTAATATATTAAGTCATATCAGCGAAAGCATGAATTGTACACAAATTTGCATAATTTAAAAAAAAAAACAATCATCTTCATATTTTTATGATTTCTTATTAGATGAGTGTTTTATGTCACTGTCACGTTGAAGTATGTTTATGCATACTGTCTACATTTTTCTTAATTACGTAAAATTTAAGAGTAAAATGCTTTAGCACACGGATATATATATATATATATACATATATATATATATACATATATGTGTGTGTGTCTCCACATATATATATACATATATATATGTATGCGTATATATATATATATATCTATATATATATATATCCACACACACAACATATATACACACACACACACATATATATATATGTATATATATATATATATATATATATATATATATATATATATATATATATATATATATATATATATATAAGTTACCTTATCGGTGTGAGTGTGAGTGTGTCTGTGTGTGCAAAATATCTCGGCCAAACTCCTCTCTGAATATTTGTACCATGGAGGTGAAATTTGATATGTACGGTATTGTGGCCTATACAATTTCGAATTCGTTTTTCACCGATAAAACTATTGCTAAGGGGTCCGCATCCCCCAAAACATTGATTCAGCGTGTTTTTATTCTACTACACTCGTTTATTTTTCTTTTGCCTGCATCAGTGGAACAACGTCATTTTTGGAAGTTTTTGAATGTGCATGAATTAAAGCCATATGCTAACGAATAAGCCTACACAACTTTATGTTTTGGTTTCAGTTCGAGCTGATGGTACAGAAGTGATTTTTTTTACTATTAAATCTAATATATATAATGCGCCATGTCTTTCTGTTTGTCCGTCCGTCCAACTTTCTGTCTGTCTATCTGTCTCTATATTTTACAACCTCTATCTCTTCCGAAACTATAAGTCGCACAGCCGCGCTAGGGGCATCAAATTATTGGATTTTTTTTAACGAGCTGTTCTTCTATATGTCTTGAGCCGGTTTAAATATTTTGTAAGGAGTAAAAAAAATGGTTCAAAATTGAAAAATCGTAATATATTTTGTACATTTATCTTAGTTTATTTTAATAAGTTTGTATGCGTGTCACGTGTATAGCGAAGTAACGTCACCGTGTTGCATGCTGCAGTTTTCCTTCCGTTTCGATTCTAGTTAGATAAAGTGACAAGGATGACTATAGACCCCCTCTTCACACACTCTTGTGGATAATTTATTTTGACTGTATTATTCCTTCAAAAAATAACTTTTAAAAAGTTTTTTGTCTAAACTCAGAATAGAAATCATAAATTGAGGAAATTTTTGTTTTTGTGCCAATCCAGAATGAAGTGATTAAATACCCTGAAAAATTATTTTAAAATTTAAAGTAGGGGATCAGGTTTGCTTATAAATTTAATGTAAAATGATCCCACCGTTTTCAGACTACTTTAGTGTTATAGGAAGTTAACCCCCCCACACACACACTAAGAATAGATTATTAATAGGTACGAGCAAAAATGGACGGACAAAATGGGGAGTGCCTAGTTTTGAAAGCCGATTTATCATAATTATTTTGTAGGTTTCCGACAACTTTTTGATTGTATTTTAAAGATTAAGGTCTAAACTTAATTTCCAAAAGGGAAAATATATTTGTACACGTGAAAAAAAAGTTATGAAAATGTTTCCCCGGCGACCTTCCCAATTCAGCTAAATTTTGAAGTTAAATAAATTCATTGTAAAAACTCCGTTATATTTTATTTATTTGTTTTACTTTTGAAAACATGACTCTATAATAATATATACGAAATCTCGATGTATGATAATAGCATATTTAAGCATATTTTATGACCGGGAAATCCCGGCTGCCCCCTAGTCACTACAATATATTAGGTAATAATGAAATAATCGATAGGGAATTAATACTATAAAATTAAACAAAAGATCTGCATGAATAAAATATTGCATATATATATATATATATATATATATATTTATATGTAAATATATATATAAATATATATGTATATGTTATATTTATGTGTGTGTCTGTGTGAAATGCTTATGAATATTTTATTGTGTGTATGTGTCAGTACATTTCTTTTAAGACTGCCCCTTCCCATTCGATTAAACTGGAAACTATAAAATTTCAAAGAACACACACACACACACATATATATATATATATATATATATATATATATATATGTGTGTGTGTGTGTGTGTGTGTGTTTGTGTGTGTGTGTGTGTGTGTGTATAATACTACATGCCGCCCAGCATTGCCAGGTCGTAAAGTACGCTTGAATGTGATATTTTGATCAATGCGGATTGCGGATTTATTTTTATGTTACATAGGATCAAATGTATAATAATGTTTAAAAAAAGAGAATTGAAACCAAAAACTTTTAGCTTACGATTTACATTTTTCCTTTTCCGTTAATGCCTGGGTTATGAAGACATGTTTGCTTAAAATCTAAAAATGTAAACATCTACCAATAGCTATTACGTTATGCACACATATTCGTTGTTCAGTCGTTCAACGTTAACCTTGTTAATTCCATATCTTAAAAAATTTTTCACACTTTTACACCGATTTTCCCCAGCTTAAAAATAAATATCAAGATTTTCTCCAGCTTAAAAATAAATATCAAGATCCGCATGGGTTCGAATACCGTATATATTGATTTCATGTCTGTGGACAAAACCTGATAGGGGAGTTTGCTAGGCATTTTGTAAACAAATATATATACACATTCATAAACATAGATAGAATGAAATTTGTGTTACTATAACTTTTTTACGAACATATTACACAAGTATAAATAGTATTAAAAATCTGGATGGATATAATTACACGTAATATTTAACTAAAGAGGATAATCCCATAAGAAAACCGAAAAAGAACTAATAGGAAACCAAGTAAAGTGAATGTTTAAATGAACATGAAAATTAGCTGGATCTATTGCATGCGAATTCAATTCTACGAGTCATATATAACAAAGTTGTCTTTCTTTAAAGTAAATAGAAAAAACGGGGTTGAATATGAATACCAATGCACAAAAACCCATATATATATATATATATATATATATATATATATATATATATATATATATGCATATATATGTATGTATATATATATATATATATATATATATATATATATATATGCACACATGGGTTTTTGTGTATTGATTTTTTAATCGCGACTTGTTTTCGTCTGCTCTCATCAACACCGATTATATCTCATTCCTCGCATTGTGATATCCTTCTAAATCTCTACTATATACCTATCCCCCACA
>NC_136495.1:63875550-64015550 GCF_053919585.1 Euprymna scolopes | reverse complement strand
CACATGCACACCGATATATATATATATATATATATATATATATATATATATATATATATATACATACATACATACATGTATATATATATATAGTAAGTTATAAAATATATATGGCGATTAAGCTACACTGAATATTCCGCGTTTCATCCACACTAGGACTCTTCAGACTTATGCGCTATACTCAACGACTTTTTTTATTTAAATTCTTGAATTTTTTTATGTAAGGAATTCGCATAAGCCTGAAGAGACCTAGAGTGGATGAAACGCGGAATGTTCAGTGTAGCTTAATCGCTATATATATTTTATAAATTACTAACTAGCCCTACCTACGTATTGAGCACGTTTGAAGTAAATACTTAAAGTTTACGCATAAATCTATACTTTCGTATATTAATTTTATGTGAGTAAATTAAGTAGTTATATATATATATATATATATATAAGCATATGTGTATATATATATATATATATATATATATATGCCGTGGATACAAATATATATACACATATATATATATATATATATATACATGCATATATATATATATATGTGTATATATGTATATTGACCTATTTTTCTAACGTTTACACCTTTTACTACAATCTATTATCAAAAATGGTACGTGGGCATGTGTTAATAAAAGTTATCTTGAATATATATTCCATTAATAAAATTCACGAAAAAATCGTAAATATCTAAATTGGTACGCACACACAATATATTTACACGGATTTTGTTTCCGTGTGACGTGTGTCACATGCGATAGTCAATAGTTTTAAGTGTATTCTTGTTATCGCAATTATAAATTTAGCTATCATAATCTTCATGGAAATATCGTTTGTACATGCTTACGTACATCTTTCGTGTCTTATTTTCTCGGTTTCGATATGTGTGTGTGTACTTTTGAGTGTGTGTATGTGTGTGTGTGTGTATGAGAGAGAGAGAGAGATATTCTATTACTTTGGAGACAGTAACTTGTCAAAACTGATTGCTTAATTCTTAAACTTTACAGCATCGATACACACATAGAAGAGTTTCAGCACCATTTAGTTGAAGAGAGATGGAAATAGATATTGATAGATATTATCTATGTCGGAAAAAAATATATATATACATGGATAGAAAGAATATCGATTAATGTCGAAGTTAATAGAAAAATCTATGTAAATATCCATCTATCTATGTATATATCTATCTATTTCATGTCTCCCTCTCCGACTTTATCTATCTTTTTACACACACACGCGCGCACACATATATATATATATGTACATATACACATACACACAGGCCCATACACACATATATATATATATATATATATATATATATGTGAAATAAAATGGAGGTGAAAGGACCTGAATAGTCAATGTTTCGACCGATTTATGCGGACTTTTTCAAGAGGGATGGTCATTGACGAGAAAGTCGGAAGATTTGGGGCTATATATAATGATGGGGAGAGTAGTGAGTTTTCCTTATGTAAATTAGATGTCTATATACATATATACATTTTATGAGAGAAAATAAATTAGAGTAAACTACCGTAGTGGATTACGTCTAAAAGTTAAAATATCGCAGAGATTTAAAAGATTGCCTCTGGAAATATACCCGTGAGAGATTAAGTAAATAAAATGAAACGCGATTACGAAAGTAGTTTTTAAAAATTAGAGATAATTGAATTGGGAGAAAGAAGCGCAGTAACTGTAGATTGCGTCTAAAAATAAGAATAAGAGGTGATAAAATAGGGTCTAAAAATAGACACTGATAAAATAAAACACAATAATAAGTAAAATAGAAATAATAAAATGAAATGAAATTACGAATGGATATTTTTTAAAATATATATACATATATATATATATATATATATATATATATATTTCGAATTTAACCTGTGTCTAAATTGTTCTCTTTAATAATTATTTTTGACAGATAGGGATCAATGTGGAAAAACCTTTTCTTTGTTTAATTATATTGCTGGAATGGGAGATTATAGCTGACTCAATTAAACGTCGTGTGGATCTGTTATGTATATGTTTAAGAAAAGTTGCTTTGTTAAAATTAAAATAGTGGTCGTTCTCCATGATGTGACAAAATATGGCGTTGAGTGTATTGTTGTTTTTTACATCTCTTTTGTGTTCATATATTCTTTTATTTAAATTACGTTGAGTTTTTCCTACGTATATTCTTCCACAATCAAGACATGGAATATATTCTGGTTTTGGTGTTAGTATTGGTATTAGTCAGAATTATACGTGGCAGATCCCTACTTGTTAATTTTATTATTTGAATGCCTGTCTTATTTTGGTTCTTATAGATTGTGTCGTTGTTTTTATTAGTTGGTAATGTCTGTCGTGTGTCTGGCTATTTAGGGAATTGTCTCGGGTTTTTTTCTATTACATTTTCACACTAAACAAGGCAAATTGCTACTTTGGTGTAGGGGGCTACTATCAGGGGCAACAACTACTGGGGTACTATGTAGGGATTTGGGCAGTAAGCGGTTTCAGTTATGGTACATTTTTAGTGCTTTCCTTTTTGTATCAGTTTAAAAATGTTGAGGGTATTGTAAGTTTATGAATGTACTTTCGATATACTCAAATTATTGGTGTTTTCTTCACTGCATATTCCCAGGACCATAAGAAAAAATCCTATTAGAGTACCTCTTTTTACTTTATCATTGTGATGAGAAAAAATGTATGTAATCATTTTTATTCGTTACTTTCCGATGAACTTTAAAACTTAGACGATCATTTTTATTTATGATATTGCTATCTAGAAAAGGTATGGAGTGGTTATTTTCTCTTTCATACGTATAGTTAATAGTGGGTTCGATCTTATTTAATTTATCAGTGATAATCTCTATTTTGGAAGACATGTGGAGGAAAATTAAAATATCATCTATATATCTATAGTAGGAAGTGCCCTTGGGCAATTTATATTTCATAGGTCCGGTTTCCATGAATTCCAAAAATTAACATGCCAAAACTCCACTTAGGGGGCAGTCCAAATTTTTGTTTGTATTAGAGTCCATCGACTGTGAAATACGTCATATCAATGCATATACTTATAATTTTAATTATATTATCTATTGGCAGAGGTCATTTAATTTTTATTTTGTTCAACAAAAAGAAACTTTTAAAAAGGTGTCTGATATTTTTTTAACTGATTTACTATATTTTTGCCATGCTAAATCTAGAAATAACATCCATTTTGCTCTCGGAGGTCAAATTTTTTTGTAAATTTGAATTTAAAATTATGCGACTTATATTTTTTAAAACAATATTTTCAGGTTTACTAATGATGTTTCAATGGCAAAATGTCAGTTTTTATGATAAAATTGCTGTATTCGAACAAAGAATCATTTACACTTCATGTACAGTACATGTAACTAAAAATGAAAATTTAATGTTTGCATTATTACGGTCTTTTCGTTTTTTTGATTGTCGCGAATGTTTTGGTGCTTGCACATCTCTTTTTAAATTCCAACAGTAGTCCGCCATCATCACCATGTCCCACCTTCCCTGGTAGCGTGATTCCATTTCTCTCAAGTCCTGGTGAAAGCGCTGCCCATGCTCATTGCTTAAAGAGCCAAGATTTTTGGGAAAGCGGTCCATGTGCGAGTACAGGTAGTGCATTTTTATGCTCATATTGCAGCCAAGGTTCCTAAAGGCCACTAACATGTTTGCTACTAGATCTTTATAGTTCTCTGCTTTTGTGTTGCCTAGAGAATTCATCACGACCTGAACAAAGCAATTCCACGCTTGTTGCTCAACAGGATTCATGGTCTCCTCAAACGCTGGAGTGTTTTTGATCAACTGCCTTATTTGAGGACCACCAAAAATACCAGCTTTTAATTTTTCAGTTGACAAATTGGGGAAGGTTTTACACAGAAACTGAAAACACCGTCCATCTTTATCCAGGGTTTTTTTGAATTGCTTCATCAAACCGAGCTTTATGTGCGGTAGAGGAAATAAAATACGCCCCCTGTCAACTAGAGGCTTGTTTATCAGATTTTTTGTTCTACAAATTGCAAGCTCTTCACGTACTGACCATTCTTTTTTCACGTAATGTTGAGTACGATCCCTACTATCCCAGAGGCATAAAAAGCAGGGGTACTTAGTAAATTCAGACTGTTGACCAAGCAAGAAGTTGACCATTTTTAAGTCAACGCCAATCAGCCATTTATGTTGGTTATAAGAAATTTTTTATAGAGCGTACTTAATTGCTTCATGCTGTTCTTTTAATGCTGTCGAATGTGCCAATGGAACAGATGCAAATTGATTTCCATTGTGTAACAACACACATTTCAAAGACCTTATGCTGCTGTCGATAAAAAGTCGCCAGTCCTCTGATTTGTATTCTGGTACGCCGAGATGTTTCAGTGGCTCTACTATGTCATTGCAATAGACTAATTCTTTTTCTTGAGCAAAATATCTTAAAAATTCCTGGTGCCTGGTACGGAAGAAACTTACCTTAACTTTACCATTTAGCATGTTCTTGTCCTTTAAACGAGATGCAAGAAGTTCGGCAGAGTCTTTTTCGCAAACAAGATCGTTTAGTTCGTTTTGGGAAAACAATTTTGGCTGCTCATCATTGTCATCGAGAAAGGATGATCATCCGTAGTGGTAATGCTTTGAGTTTCATCCTGGCTACTGTTGCTTTCTTCAATACTTGTATCTTCAAATACAGGTACGGGAATTTCTTCACTATGAGGAGTAGGGCGCATAGCTGACGGCAGATTGGGATACTCCAGTGTTATGCGATTTTTTCTGTTAATCCCCATGATATTGATAGACGAAAAGTAGCAATCTCGCCAAATCATGGGGATGCCAAAGTTCATGGACTTTCGCGTGCCTTTGCTCCATTGACGGAGATGCTCTGTGCATCTTTTGTAACCCATGTGAGGTGCCCAACTTTTGTCTTGATCGCCGAGCTTCATGCCAAAATATGCATAGTAAACGCGCTTGATAAAGGTGGTGACAGTATTCTTCGAGTCGCCATTGTATACTTGAAAAAAATTAAAAATTAAATTTGTGTACGTTGCTCCATGAAATTTAAAGTCTGTATCAAAAAAAATTCGGCACAATTATATATATATGTCCTGCGAACAGTTTTAATCGCACAGTAATGAAATAATTTGACTCTGAAACACACATAACCAATACGTAAGATTTACCTCCTCGTCTGCTTTCATATGTTGGTGTGTTTTAATAACAAGTTTTACCATTGAATTCCCGTATGGCCAAATAAAGTCTTATCTTATCTTTAAATATCGTATAATAATCGCAAAACTTAGACTCCCTAAGTAAAATTTAATCAAAAATTGTTTATTCAAATGCTTTCTTCTTTGTATTGCTAGTACTAAAAAATTTAAATTTGTTCAGGTAATAGAACTTTAAACGGTAAATGGTTAATACTTCTGTTGTACCTTTCTCAGGTATTTAAAAGTTAAAAAATAGAAAATTAACGATAGCTTAAAATGTCGACCTGACCCAGCAAAAAAGAGTGTTATTTTTGTATTCAGCACATGAAAATTGTCCAAAATCAGCTTACAAAGCTGAGACAAAAAATTTGCTGTTGACCAGTGTTATTATGTTTCAGTTTGAAGAAATATAGTATAATAAAATTATGGGGTGTTCGTTCTTGCCTGAACTTCATAGAATGGAAATATGTCACACAGTTTAACAAGGTTTTTTATATACATCCACAGAATATTGTGATAAGTGTTTCAGGGTGACCAGGGTGAAATTATAGGGTTTATCTATTTTATTTTTACTTTCATCATATTTTGCTTTGGTTTTGATACCCCCAAATTCGAAGCTGTCTCTTTACAGCCCTTCATTTTCATAAAATATCATACTTTCATAAATCAGAGTCAATTTTCTGTACGCTGTTTTTGAACCAAGTTCACAACGGGTACTTTTGCTAGCATATATATATATATATATATATATATATATATATATATATATATATATATGCGTAATATTTGTTTCTATCTTTTTATAACGAATAACGACAAATATCACTCATTAAAATGAAGAACACTGGATGAACAGTATTAACATAGCGGTTAGCATTCATTAGTTTATAAAAAAATCAGTATTTTATTGCATTCCCAATTTTCTACTGAATTTAAACTTAACTGATGAGTAAATACTAAGTTATACAACATGTTCAAACACAAACGTATACATACATATACACTAATATATACAGACGCCTATGCGCATGCGCGCGCAAATACACACACATACACATATATATGAGGAAAGCTGAAACACTTTTTTTAAGAACTCGATTCTTATGTTGAGCATTTTAAAAGTTGAAATGTAAGTCGGTCACTTAAGATTGCACGCGCTATTTATTATGTTATACTTATTAGATCTGGACGGACGCCAAGACATTTAATAATAAGCGTTTACATTATTATCGTGACATCCTGCACTGATGATTCCCGTAAGGATTAAACACTAGTGTCTTCAGGTACTTAAATTATTTTAGTAATAATTATCTCAGCCCCTTTAGAAACTTCGTTCTTATTGTTGAGAACTTTAAAATTTGAAATGTGTGTCCGTCACTTCTGGCAGACGTCTGGAAATTTTATAATGAATGTTTATATTTCTGTATTTCTCGCAATTAATATTGACTGTGGGATTTGTTCCTTGCTAGAGATGGCTCCGAGGCAGAGTTCGAATCTTTAAACCCGCTCTAATATGAAATATTAGTGTTCGTAGGTATTTAAATTATTATAGTAATAATTATATATATGTATATATATATATATATATGTGTGTGTGTGGGGGGGTGTAAAGTCATGTATGCACAGATTAAGTGGGCATGTGCAACAATAGACCTGCAAGTTATGAGGCCACGTCCACATAATTTTTCTTAACGTGAACAGTACGCAATGCACGTATGTTGCCAGGAAATTTTCACATAGGGGTCACCTACCACGTCTCACGTGTTACCATTCGTACAAAATCATCATTTCTGAAGACTTCCGAATGTAGCCTCAGTTGTGAGAAATTCATTGAACTATTTCCTCGGCTATTACCGACATCGGCTCTAATAACTTTTTCGCTACAGGAAATGTGACTATCATATCTATTCCCTCCACTGATAAACACGTTCATATACGCAAACACATCGAAATAATTTGCTAATATAGAAATGATGTGTCAGTTATTAGGGTACTCATACTACTATTTCCTACACTTGATAAGGAGTAACAGTAAGTCTCTCAAGATTTCTAGTAATAAACAGTTCTTTTTATGATTATAATAACTCATTTAATATATTCATACCAACCAGTTACCAGTGATATTTTGTTGATAATTACCATGTTAATGTAATATCTGGGTAGCAATAAACCTTTAAAAGTAAAATACCACGCGTTTCCATTTGGAGTAATACCTATCAGATCAAGAAACCCACATAACGTATAAAAGTCGTAATTTCTATATGCGGCCATATTTGTATAAGTCATGGTAAAGGGAATTTAACAGTTTATATAAACAATAAAAAGAAATCGAACACTATTTTTCCTGTCATGCTCTCTCTCTCTCTCTCTCTCTCTCTCTCTCTCTCTTTATATATATATATATATATATATATATATATATATAGGTAAATAGTACCATAGTGCCAACGTTGCAGGTACTCGACCGAGCAATTAATAAGCAAGTAAATTCATGATAAAAATAAACATTCGATAACTTATAACATGTACTGAAGTACAGTAAAGACAGCCGTTGTGTTCAAACAAGAAATAAACATAAAGACTAGTAATTAATACATTGGTTTTCAACGATAATGCTCTTCCTCATCGGCTTAAAAATTTGTAAAAATGTATTAGCTGTTAGAATTATTTATAAGATAGTTTCTTTTTAATTGTGTAAATTAAAACGCATGCAATAGCTTTCACCTATGATAATATATAATAAACAAAATATATAATTATATATATATATATAACATCACTTATATGTATTACACACGCACACACACATATTTATATATATATATCACTCTTCCTCTCTCTCCATATTTATAGTATATATATATATATATATATATATATATATATATATATATATATATATATATTCAAGAATATATTATAAAATGCAACAGAGATTTTGCTTTATGATTCTTGTTGTTTTTTTTTTCGATTTTCCGTAAAATCTTTTTTATATCAAAATACAAAAATACTCATAAAAGTTTCATAATTTTTGCTGTCACGAACGCTTTCGATTCGTCCACGAATCATCTTCGGGTGTTGAAGTAAAAGTGCGCAAACACGAAAATGAGACTTAACAATATACAGTAAACGGCGTTAGGTGACGAGAGTTAAAATATGTAGAGTCGATGAAAAGTCGATTAAAATTATAGGTCGATTAAAAATTCGAGTATTAAAATCAGCAAGTTTGTGGGCACTGTTAACAATGTCTGTCCACTACTAACTACGCAGGACATTTTAGAACGTTACTGCTCTTCTCGAATCATATATTACTTAAGGTGGGTTCAAGTGTTCTAATATATGACGCTTCAAGAAGTTTTAATTATTTTATATTATTTTCATGTTGTATAATTTTTATGTTGTCAACGGTGGCATTGCTTATATATATACATACATACATATATATATATATATATATATATATATATATATATATATATATATATATGTGTGTGTGTGTGTGTGTGTGTGTATGTATATATTTCGTATAAGTAAACATGTGAAATAAGATGTAATAGAACAATTGATTTTTTTGGGTGAATATGGATACATAAATTATAAATAATAAATATAATATTTAATGAATAGAACATTTCTGACAGAATATTCCTAAATTAATGGAATTGGTAATACGTACATGTGGATTTTAGTGGCCTTATTTCTAAATTCAAAATGGCGAAATGAAAAAGATATATAAGATTTTCACAGCTGATCTTCAAATCATCGGATTTTTTTTATCATATCCAAACGCATTTGATTTCCTTTTGGTTGATTAGTTGTTGCTATTTCTTCTGATTATTTAAGGACAAAATAGATTCGCACATTGATATAATAATTAAGTGATTGATTTTGTGCTAAAAACCCGATACTCTCAATAATTGTAAAGGACAACTAAATTTAAGGAGTGAATTGTAAGATGGTAAAAATATAGATTTTTGTCATTCATTATTTGCTTTTTTATTACAGTCAGCATCTTCTATGATTACTACATTTATATATATATGTGCGTGTGTGTATGTGTATGTATATATATATAAAGAAAATATAAGTGAATAAATAATATTTCCATATATATGTGTGTTTATATATATATTATATATATACATACGCACATACACACACGTAAATATATATATATATATATATATATATATATATATATATATATATATATATATATACAGGGTGTCCAGAAAGTCTGGCTGCATAATCTACACGGTGCCCACAAAGTCTTGCTACATAATCTACACGGTGCCCACAAAGTCTGGCTGCATAATCTACACGGTGGCCAGAAAGTCTGGCTGCATAATGTAGCCAGACTTTGTGGACACCCTGTATGTATATATATATATATATATATATATATATATATATATATATATATATATATATATATATATATATAATAAAAAACTGAATGTCTCTGTGCGTGTGGGTGTGTGTGTGTGTGTGTGTGTGGTCACGAATAGGCTCCTATATGGGTGACTATTTTAAAAAATGATTAAATATAATAATAAAAGGTATATCAAGACACAGGAATGAGTATGTTTGATCTTGCAGAACGGTTGTTCATTAAAATTGTGGGGTCTGCGTTCGCGCCTGGTCCACATCCTATGGAAATCAAAACACTTATAATAAAAAAAAATTACAAGTGTGTTTGATATAGATGTACAGACGAATACGCTGATAAGTATGTTTTAACTTAAATAGCGATGGTATAATAAAATTGTGGGGTCTTCGTTCGCGACTGACCTCCATGGACTGGTATTAGGTTATGAAAAGGAAGGATTATAAAGAGATAGCTTCGAATTTGGGAGTATCAAACCAAAGCAAAATATGATGAAAGTAAAAATAAAATAGATAAAACCCATAATTTAGTATACCATAACACACTGAAACACTTATCACAGTATTCTGTGGATCTATATTAAAAAAAAAACCTTGTTAAACTTTGTGATATATTTCCATTCTATGGAGGTCAGGCGCGAACGAACGCCCTATAATTTTATTATACCATATTTCCTAAAACTGAAACATAATTATCAAATTATACTTACGCAGATAGATATGAAAAGTCTTTATTGAAGTTTGTGCCTATTTCCATTCTATGGAGGCCAGGCGCGAACGAAGACCCACAATTTTATCATACCATCCCTATTTAAGTTAAAACATACTTATCAAAGAATTTTTATGTACATTTATATCAAAAACACTTGTAAATATTTATTTTTTTTAATTTTTAATTTTTTTTATTTCCATACTTTGTGGACCAGGCGCGAACGCAGACCTCACAATTTTAATGAACCAGCGTTCTTCCAGATCAAACATACCTATTCCTGTGTCTCGATACATCTTCAATCATTATATGTAATCAGTTTTTTTTTTTTAAATAGTTAACCATATAGGAGCCTATTCATGACCACACACACACACACACACACACACACACACACACACACACACACACACACACACACGCATTCAGCTTTATATATATATATATATATATATATATATATATATATATATATATATATATATAGTTTTATTCATTTATGCAATAAGGATATACATAAATTAATGTGTAGGGCAAGTGAGAACATTTTATACCATATTATTTGAAAGCCTAATGCTTCTCATCAGGACAGGATAGAAGATGTTAGGTAACATAATAGAGACGCGACATCTAGCGGTAGTTGCATTAGGAGCGAAATAAATACTGAGGCTGTTTGGGGGAGCTATATTGATCTCTGTGATATATGAAGAATATAGTTTTTTTTATATATAATTCAGGAAGGCATATGGCTTATCTGTGTAAGTGGGCTTTATATATGCGTACTAGATATGTAATTGGACTCTCGGGGAGAACATAGGTTACGTTCATTGAAGGAAAATGCTTATTTAATCATATGTCTACAACAGTTATAACTATGAAATTGGTTTACATTAAATTCGGGGTTTATGTTATGTCGTTATATTTTAGAAGGGGCATCTGAAATTATTACAGGGATTTATAGAAATATAAACTATTAGGAATAATAATCAGATCATAAATTATAGGGGATAAATTTTAAAGGATACAATATAGAAAAATGTTAATTAAATTAGATAGAGGATAAACTAATGGTGAAATAAGAAAATAAAGATACAAAGTAGCATTTGATGATAGATAGATAAAAAATATAAGGATTATAGAGTAATATTATGTAAAAGAGATACAAAGTAATTAAATATAAGAGAATAAATATAGGGAAATAAAATGGATATAAAATATGGATATAAAAATAAATACAAAAATATTAAGTGACACCAAGAAAAGAAACAAAATAAAATGAAAATACAGCAACAAAGAAAAAAAACAGTAGAAGAAAGTTCTCAGAGGCAAAGAGTGGAGATGTTTTGCTAGTTTTTTTTTAGCCCTTGTTGAGTGCAAAGCAGTATCTAAATATTTTTTTTAACAATAAATGAATAGAAGTTCCTCTGTGAGAAATAAAGTGTCCGTCTAGAACTTTCTCTTGAAAAGTCTCATAAATTTGGTATTTTTGTAATAAAGTGAACGTATATGCATCGAGTTATCTTCGATAAAAATATATGAACATTTATTTAAATGGTAAGATACACACTGATAATAACTGTGAATAATAGAGAAAGGAAAGAATAATTGATTATATAAGTTTATGGGCAAAGCAGTGGAGGCTTAATTTAAATAACTTATTATTAACGTAGTTTTATTTGCTTTATATAACCACATAGATGTGATCTCTTGTTCATAATATTTGGGGGTAAACAAGCAATTATTTACCGGACACCTGCATAGTGTATTTACAGAAGTTTGAAAAGATCACACCGATTTATTATTTAAGTAAAATTATTCTCGCGTATTTGTTATTTTGCTTTGGTTAGTTTTAACTTGATTATTGTCCCGGTATTTATAGTAAGATATTATTTCACGTCTGTCAACATTGAGAAAATGTAAATAAAAAAAAAAAACAACGTCATATTTCCTATCAGTTCCAATTAAACCGGAATTCCTAATTTCCTATCGACGGTCAAGAATTCCATTGCCTATTTTCTCCGACTCATCTTTTCCTTTTTTTTTTCCTTTCCGGATTCTGTCACCAGACAGCCTAACAGAAGTGCGACCGCTTGTGTGCGTAATCCCTTCTACTACACTCCCTCATAATACAATTCCACACATAGCAGAGGATTGGTGATCGTCTTCGATGGGTACTTCTGCGTAAGTTGGGAGGCGTAGTTTCCTTGTTTCTATCCACTTCAACACCAGCGTCATTGCCTCGTGTCGATTCTATAATCGACTCTTCTCGTTCTTCTCGAATGCAGCGTTTATGAGCTTTACCTAAGATGCAGTGCATGGTCAGGGTCACCATCGAATGCTATATTATCTTTCTCATTGTCCTTTGAGCTGGAAATAGAACAACGGGTCCGGACATCGTTCACATGACGTCACTCAATATGGTCTAAGGACTTATTATTTCACTAAATCTTCACTGTCAAATCTAGTAGTGCACCGAGCATTCGTGGATATTAAACCAAACTCGGCCTTCCATTTCATACGTTATGTCAGCATCTATTTGTTTTATACGCAGTTAATAGTTGTAGATAGCATTGGATGATGCATTTATTGTGGGGCATCGTCCTTATGTCAAACATTTTACCATTATACGGCTTGTGGAATCGAAATTGCGATAAGTCTGAATACTGCTGACGGTGCTGTGACACCACTCCACGATACCGTTACCTTCTGGAAAATATTTGCATCTGTAATACATTCTAACTTCAGTTGTTCATAAGTTTTAAATGTAATTTTGTATGCAGCTGAATTGTAAGTAGGGACTATATACAATGGAATTAACACAATAAGAGCTTTATAATATGTAAGACTGGTAGAAGGAAATGAATCTATGCTGCTATTTCTATTGAGGAAAAAACTTAACTGCTACATTTAATCACAACGAGAGAGTTTAGATAACGGGTCGAAGTGGATCATGCATAAAACGCCAGATTAGTAGTGCAATACAGTTCTTGAGTTACTTCGTCTGTTGACACAGCGCATCAGTTTTTTTTTATTATTGAAGGTAAGGTAGTAAGATATTTACCTGTCTTTGGATGACTCTGAGCGGCAATCGAAGTAGTAAAAAGACAAGCGATTCCGGCAAGAAAAGGATTGAACGACATGGTGGATTATGATTTTATCAAGCAAATTATTTCCGAAATAGCTTGTACCATAAAAAATTAAAAGTCCATAACTTTTTCCACCCAACATAACATCTGTACTAACACTTCTTAACTTACACCTTTAACCACAACACCAAATCTCGAAGTCTATACTCTCTATCGGCTGTAAAAAATATATATACACTGCCTGTTCTCTCCAATTCGTCCTTCGAATAGTAACAGCTCCTCTTATATACAAATGACTGACACATGTATATAAAGAATCCCTTTAAAAAATGAAGATGTATTTTTACTTTCCTTTGCTTCCTCGATCCTATGGCATTGTAAGATTAATAGATGCATCGGCGCTTGTATGAGTAACCCCGTTTATTACTAAAAAATAATACTTATTGACCAAATTAATTATAAAATAATCTGCTAGTATTAAATATATCTTATATATAGACTAGAGAAATGCGACTAAATTTATCTATTTCTTCAAGTAATCGATTGTTTGAATACGGCAAAATGTAAATTAGCAAAATTAGTTAAATTTCTAAAAAAACGACGAAATCCAACAGTATTATCACTTCAGCTATTAGTTAAATATTATCCTTATAATATGTGATAATATTTTCTATGGTTTATGAAGGATGTGTTTTAAAAATAATAGACCATATAACTACTGCTTTCATTGGCATTTTAGACTTTACAAATGGCGTTAATTATGCCCATCATCGCTTACATTTATATAAACAATCGCCTTCATGAGTCGGTTGCAAAGCGGATAAGATCTGTTCTTGCTGATCTGACATATAAATAAAGATAAGTGGTAAACTACTCTATGTGAATGCCACGCTGAAAGTGATTATGGACAGCCCACTCCTATTCCAGATGATTTAAAATTGTTAGCGTATAGAAGCGAAAATGACTGTTAATATAATTGAAAATGTCTGGAAATTGTCCATTGATTGGGACTAATACCTCAGTGTCTTATTGTAGTGCATTATCTTCCTTATTCAACTCTTAGATTCGGCGGTGCTACGACTTTGTCTATGGAGGTGAATGGACAAAAGTTCATGGGCTTCATTTGTCTTTCAATTCTAAACATTGCATTCGAGCTGCAAACAAAATAAGCAGCATTAGATTTTTGATTCGATTATTCTTTCCATCTTCTAATGTATGTTCCATTGCCAGACAACAGTTTGAATACGGCGTCCCGACTTCTATTCCATATCTAATACTTTATATCCCTCATCTTACGAGCGTTAAGTAATTGGCTACTTGAATGGTTCCGGCTCTATGGAATTTGCCTTATGAAAAGCAGACTCATAAATTTTAACTTTTGCTCCTTGTAGCGCTTATATAATCTCACTTTCGTTTACAACCTCTTCAATATTCATATTATATACCCCGGGACCTATTATTCACCCTTGCATCATAAACAGGTCGATGCTGAGACCACAGTTTACTATTGTACCTTAGAAGGTAAATTTAGATAAAGGCTAGATTACTGACTGCGCCTGTGTGAAAATTTCTGCCAACGTTTCTCGCGTGTATAGATAACTACTAGCCCTATATATATATATATATATATATATATATATATATATATATATATATATATATATATATATATATTTCATTTATATATATATATGTATATATACACATATATATATATACACACACACATATTGATAATTATATTTCTAGTTATAAAAATATATAAGGGTGTGACGATGTACTGATCGTTGCCTTAAGAAATAATGTGTCCTTAATACAAAAAATGTAGGCATTTTCTGCGTTGTTAATTAAAAAACTAAAAATTTACATGTGTTCCCTGATATAACAGTAGTTTATGATGACAACGAATTAATTAATATACTTTTTAGTATTATTAAGCATTATTATATAACACATACTGAAATATTCCTGAGAGTTTACCTCATGATAACGTTTCATATGGATCCATAAAAAATTAAATACATAGATATGCATTATTAGAGATACGGGCATACAGCCGTATATACGCCCATAAGTATATACTTATGTGCGTATATACGTCTGTATGCCTATGTTTGTCTATAGAAAAAATATATAAATATATATTTTTTTTATTTTCTTTATGTAAATATCGTCATATCTTGTTACGATGTGCAGATCGTTTCCATCATTATTGATCTCCTAGGGCAGGCAAAATTGAAAATGACAAAAAGTTGCATTTTTAAAAAAATATTTTAAGAGGAGTAAATTTTTTGCCATATCTATGTATACAGACTACGAGAAGTGCATGTGCATATACGTATCATAGCAGATACTAACATATATGCAATCCAGCAACGAAATCATATAAACGAGTCTAAATAAATACATAAACAATATGCAAATCAAACACAAGGCAACGTATTTAAATCCGATGCCCATTTTCACAAAACCCCTCTGAAAAATGTCTAGAATATGACGTTGGACAAAATGAATTAATTCTGTTTTCTTTTGATTTCTAAGTTAGGAAGTGACACTTTCTCAATCTATTGATCAAAACCGCGTTCTTTATTCAGTTTACAAACATAAACGACCATTTATATATATATATATATATATATATATATATATATATATATATATATATATATATATATATATATATATCTCACAAAACTTTTGGCCTTGGTAGAGGGGAGACTAAAACTTACTGCTCTAGTTTCAAATAATCTGAAATAACAGCAAGGGGAGACTTGATTCTAAATATATCTCATAAGTTCTATCTCCCCTCTTTTTTTTTAAATCGGGCACGCTTATGATTATCTCCAGTATCAAATAATCCTTATACAATGCGAAAGTTACTATTATTTATGAAAAGAAAAAGGAGAGATATAACATATTAAAAATATTTGGAATCAAGTCTCCCGTTTTTGTTGTTATTTAAGAATACTTTAAACAATGGCATCAAAGTTTTACTCTCCCCTTTATCAAGGCCAGAGGTTTGGGGCAATATCAGCTATTTTATAATTTATGTGCAAAACAAGGAAACCAAATGACTATTATTGAAACAAACGTAATAGTTTAGTATCTTTCGACCTTCAAAAAATCATTTATAGTTACCATTATTTTAGGGTCTCGCGGGTGCTGAAAACTAAAATAACAGTGAAAAAATCCAGTAATCTCAAGACATGAGGAAATTATAGTTACAAAACGTGGAGGATCACTTTTAATTCAACATAAAATTAATACCCACTTTATAGCCACTTTTTTGCGGAGGCGTCCTTTTTAGTGCTGGTGTTTATTTGGTAATTCTTTCCTGGAAGACTAACACAAAACCTACCTTCAACAATTTTTTTCTATACGTTTTCGGGTGTGCTGAAAACGAATATCGTATGTAAATTTTCCGCAAATAAGTATTTTTCAGGTATTAAATAAATGTAATTGTAAATGTTATAAGTGGTTTCTATTGTGTTCACACAAGCGCAAATTTTTGCTTTAGATCCAGAAAAATAATTTCAGCACACGCGAAAACCTAAGAAAAACAATTGTTTAAGATAGGTTTTTTGATGGTCTACCAAGCCACAATAAACACCACCCCTTAAAAAATACCAAACACTCCAAAAGGTAGCCATAAAGGGGCTGCTTATTTTACGTTCAATTAATATAGAAAAGTGATCCATCTTTTTTTTTACCATGATTGCTTTATATCTTTAAAACCACTCGTTTCCTGGAATTTTAAACGTTTGATCTACAGGCTTGAACTTTGGTATATAGAATATTTAGAAAAGTGCTGCTAAAAGGTTTAAATTGTAATATTTATACGTCGGAGACCATCGGGAGATTATTTGTTTTCAACTGTTTCATGAAATATTACATGTGTAAGAACGAGATTGTTAGAAAGCATTCTTAAAAAGTTATGTCAATTAGCCTAATTGTCATCGTATTTGACTCACTGTTGTTAGGTTTTGGTTTCGATCTCAGTTCGGGTATACTTTTTTTTTATTTTTACAAGAAGTCAACTGGTTAGAAATCACATGATATGCGCATGCAAATATCTCAGTTTTTTTTCCGTTCGGTCTTTCAGTACTCAATAAATCACGGGCAACGTCGGATCTCCTTGTTAGCACACACACACACACACATATATATGCATATATATTGTTTTTAGGATATATTTATATTTTAATTTTAAATACCAAATATGTCGCTCCCCATTTGGGGGTACCAAATTGGTCAAAGGGAAAATTATTCCCAACACGCATTTAGGTAAAAATGCACTTTCGTATAAATACTTGCATTCATTCAAAAAGTATCGCAAAAACAAGAAATAACATCTATCTATCCATCTATCTATGTTTCTCCCTCTTTCTCTCTCTCTCTCTCTCTCTCTCTCTATATATATATATATATATATATATATATATATATGTGTGTGTGTGTGTGTGTGTGTGTGTGTGTGTGTGTGTGTGTGTATGTGTGTGTGTGTGTGTGCCTGTGTATGTGTGTGTTCGTATATTTGGACAACATTTTCTCCTTTATGCACGTTTCATTGAAGAGCAAAGACAACTCTTGTTTGTTTCTGTTACAATCCCCCCCCTTTTGACGGACTAGTTTCCGAACATTCTGTTGGATGTAAAAAGAAATTTGTCGTATTCGCGAACGTTTTCGACTTCTAAAATCGTCTGCAGGCAATTGATAAAAAATAATAAAAAATAAGGTACTGATTTGAATGCAAAGACGATTAAAATCGTTTAAATTACTTCCAAACATTTAAGGATGCCATCCGCTTAGTATAGAGCTTGGTTTATGGTCGTTTTTTTTTAAATACGGATTAACAAGGCTTCAGTAATTGGGAGGAGTACATCAAAGTTTGAGACAGCTAAAAGAGTAGGGGCTTTTATTAGCATGTCTCTAAATTCGGTTTTGGGGGTGTCATGTTCTGTGAGGTGATGATAAATGAAGATATTCGGGGAAGCTATATTATATGTTAATAAACGAGAGATGCCGGTCCAAGTCATGCCGATGTAGGTGTTATCTTTGGAGACACATATATTAATACATTTATAAGAGTTATTTATTAATAATTGTCTTGTTTTTTATTTTTTTGTAATAAATAATAAATCTACTTTCAGAACTTTTTCCGTGGTTGAAATATGTTTCGTGTACTATATATTTTTTTATTATTTTTTGTCTATTTTATAATTCGCATGCATCTGGTTACAATAAAATATGTTAATATTATTATCATTATTCTTCTTATTACTATTATTATTATTATTATTATCATTACTATTAGTGTTTTTATGCTATTAGTGTTTATGCGTCTAATCTGCTGGTCAACGATGTAATTTGGAAAGTTGTTAATAATTTGGGCCCGTTTTATGTTAGAAAGTGCCTTATAGAACAGTTTATTAGTAGAAAAACAACGTTTGGCTCTCTAGAATGAGATTTATCACTGCGGCCATTTTATATCTGTCGTCTTTTCCATTCAATTCATTGCCTTATTTTTCTTTTTCTTTATAACTCGGCTGGGGACGACTTATGGAGGTTGAAAATGTTCGCAAATACGGAAAATATATTTTAACACTCGAACAGAATATTCGTAAACTAGTCCGTCAAAAAGAAAAAAAATGGATTGTAACAGAAACAAGCAAAAGTTGACTCTCCCCTTTAATGAAACGTGCATGTATGTATATATAACTAAACAACATCATAATATTCTAGAATTAAATTACAATATTTTATTCAAAACAAGAAAAAATAGATAAATGTGAAAAAATTTAATATATATATATCAATTCAAACTATATATATATATATATATATATATATCCCTCATCCATTTCTATTCCTTTTCCTTTTCCTTCCTTTCACTCCCCCCCCCTGCATATATCCAGCACTTCAACTATTGGTTGTTTGATACTCATATGTAATTTAAAAGAATCTGTTTCTAATGTATTTTGGCTTAGATTGTCTGAGGAGATCGGCTTGATTGAAACAACTCTTAATGATTTAAGCAAAAATCCCCGAAGTATATATATATATATATATATATATATATATATATATATATATATATATAGTAAATCAGGTAGACTGTGTTTCCTGTATTATAAACAGTTACTAATGTTCTACTCTTTTTACGAATATCCGCCATTTAATATAACTTAATGTAATATTTAATGCACATATAATGATTTTGATTACTTATTTTTTCAAGTTATTGAGCATTCTTTTAGCACGGCAATTGTTCACTATCGGCATATATTACTCCACAAGATCGTCATCGGATTTTGTCTCTGAAATAATGCATCAACACCCATATTAACCAGATTTTTAAAGATCGGTTCAAAATATTCAACATTTCTCGATTCTCATTATTTCAAATTATCGGTTAGTTTTATTAAATTAAAGAAGAATTAACAAAAATAAAAAATCAGCTGTTTTTAATTTCTTATTGGTTTTCCAGAGTTATGTGTATAAATATTTACTTATAGTGATTGCTACAGAATAAACTTTCTACGAGTTTGCTATGGGCGAACACTTGTTTTAATAGCAATCATTCATTATAAACGTTTTGTTGCAAATATAACACACATGAGAGCGCAGACTCATATACACAGCTTGAATATTTCGTGCAGTTCTTCGCTTGCATGATTTGATGAGATCATGAAAATCCATTAGGCATGATTAAACAGCTCTTAGGAGATACGATGTATGGATATATCATACATGCTGTAAAACTGAAATGATAATGAGATGTTTGACACGGACACTTGCTAAATACCACCAGTAGAATCTTCTGAACTGTCCGTTGCTTCCATAGTGGAATAATGTCATGGGAAGTAAATAGGTTTGATAAATAATATGCTCTTCAGAGATAGACTGTATGGAGACATAAGACACGTTGTAAGACTGAAATAATCACGAAAGGTTTGACACGAACAATTTCTCAATATTACCAGTTATATATATATATATATATATATATATATATATATCTATATATATATATATATATATATATATATACTAGCAGGCAGCCCGGCATTGCCCGGTTATAAAATACGCAAATACGCTTAAATATAATACTCTGATCAATGCAGATTTCGTATTTATTATTATATTATGGTGGATTCGATTGATGGTAATGATTTAAAAAGTTAAAAAAAATGGCTCGTGCGCCACCACCGAGAATCGAAACCAAAACGTTTAGCTTACGATTTACTTTTTCCTGTGTCTGGGTTAGGAAGGCAGGTATTCCGCAAAGCTAAACATTAAAACAATAACCAATAGCAATTGCGTTACGCATGCATATTTATAATGCCGTCGTTCGACATTCACCTGGCAGATTCTATGTTTTTAATCTCAACACTAATTTTTCCCGATTAAAATCAAGATATAAATTTTTACATTGATCCGAATACCCTATATATTAAGATTCATATATGTAGATAAGAACCTGACATAGGTGTTTGGTAGGCAACATTTTTTAAACATATATATATATATATATACGCATGCATAAATATATATATATAGAAAGTGTTTTGTGTTTACTATAATCATTTCTTTACGCAAATATTACTCAAGTATAAATCATCTGGAATATCTGAATGAATATAATTACACGTTATAGTAAACTAAAGATGATCATCACATTAGAAAACCATAAAAACTAATAGGGAATTAATTAAAACTAGCGGGGTTTGTGTAAATTCCACAGGGGGTTCATTCATATGTGATATATTGATGTTGGCCTTCTGTAGATGTTCACCGGAAATAGAGACGCTATGAGATTAGTGTAACTATTTTGTTAAAACAGCAAAATATTTATCTAAACTAGCAGGAATGTCCGACGTATGTTGTTCGTAAGGCACGCTTATATATGAGTTTTAATACTTGCAGATTTCTTATATATTAAATAGAGTTAATGTTCTATCGATTTTTGCATGTGATAAAGTTGCGATTTCAAACTAAAATCTATATCAATATGACTTGGGTGCATTAGCTTGAATCGAAACCGAAACGACAACTGATGAGTATATATATATATATATATATATATATATATATATATATATATATATAGTAAGTTATAAAATGTATATGGCGATTAAGCTACACTGAATATTCCGCGTTTCATCCACTCTAGGATTCTTCAGGATTATGCGAAGATGAAGAATCCTAGAGTGGACGAAACGCGGAATATTCAGTGTAGTTTAATCGCCATATACATTTTATAACTTACTAACTAGCTCTATCTACGTATTGAGCACTTTTGAAGTAAATACTTAAAGTTTACGCATAAATCTATACTTTCATATATTAATTTTATGTGAGTAAATTAAGTAGTTATATATATATATATGTATATATATTCATCATATATATATATATATATATGGACATATTTTTAATTATTTGAATCTTATTTTTATACATAGCAATCCTTATTTGAGAAACTTAACGTAATTACATATAATGAATGAATATCAAAAATCTATATTTCAAATTTTGTGATGTCTACCATCTAACAATTTATTCCTTTAATTCAGTTGCCATTTACACTTATTGGCAGTATCTCTTTCGTTGTAAAAATCATTCACTTAATTATTTTATCTATCAATGAATTTATTTCGCTCTTAACTCCTCAGAAGAATTTCAATTATAAACTCACTAATTCCAATTAAAATGTGTTTGGGCATGATTAAAAAATACAAAAATTTGAAGAGAAAGTCAATTACCTCATTATTTTTTTATTTTTATTACACCATTTTGAACTTTTTGGAACATAGGTTATTTTCATTCATATATGTATATATATATATATATATATATATATATATATATATATATATATATATATACTTACGTAAAGTTTTTGGCATTATATGATATTTTTATACCGGTTTTATTGTGGTTCATGAATATCAACGTGGACTTGTGTTTTGAGCAGCTTATTACACGCTCAGAAACGATTGTAAGACCATAAACTATATCATTAAACACACCTAATAATGAGTATCGGTCACTTAAATTAAATTTATAGTTTAGTAGTTATGAAGGTAATACATCGGGAAAATCTTTAATAAAAAATTTTAAAATAAAAAAAATAATCCAAATACGGATCTTCATCCGATTTTTACACAGAAAACACGCACAAACACACACGCACATACACACACACGCATATACCCACATACACACACACACACACACACACACACATATATATATATATATATATATATATATTACAAGGTAGTCACCACTTATCAAGGCCCGCAATACACTCAACTTAAGTGGGCGGTTCATCATGATTTTTTTTATGTTGGACTTGAAGACATACAAGTTGTAGTCAGGTGGGAAACAGGCAGACGGAACCGAGTTCCACAGGCGTACGCTTCTAAGAAAGAAGCTTTGTTCATGGAATCTACGTTTTGATTTAGGCACAGATAAAGAGTGGTGAAAACTTTTGACAGTGGTTTCAGCTAGACGGGTGTTTTTCGGCGAGAGGGAACCAAGGATCGGAGCTCAGCCGAGCACCCGCCATGGAAGTAACGATAAAACAAAGACAGGCTCGCAACATTTCTCCTGTGGGAGAGAGGTTTCAGGAAAGAGAAAACGGCATCCCCCATTAAGCGACGAAGTCTATTGTGTACTCTTTAAAGGCAGGATAGAAAGTTTTTTGCAGCTCCTGGCCAAATGTGGCAACAGTACTCCATCCTTGGACGTACTTGGCTTTTATATAAGTAGAGAATTGCATCAGCAGTGAGATATCTTCTGGAGCGGTAGAAGGATCCTACCATTTTTCCAGCGACCTTGGCAATATACTTGATGTACGTGGGATTTCAGGTCTGGAGTAAAGGTCAAGCCAGAAGCTTATCAAAGCATGGAGCTTGCTCTATTCGAGTGCAAACCATTTCAATTGATGCCAGATGAGGATCATAGCGTTGATGATGTAAACATCAATGTACAAAAAATAAATTATGGGAGCACACACACACATATGTATATATATATATATATATATATATATATATATATATATATGTATGTATGTATATATATATATATATATATATCGACAGAGAGAGAAAGAGAGAGATAGAGAGAAAGAAAGAAATGAAAATAAAAGTAACAAACTGAGTTATGTCTTCATCAAAGTTTCGTATTTATTTCGAGATTTCATCTGCATGAATAGGATTAAACACAAATATATGATATATATATATATATATATATAAAGAGGTATATTTACATTTGTATAGTTAACGTATTATTGATTTTACCTAGACGTTAACGCAATAAGACTACGACAATGGTCATAGTATTGGGATCACTAACAGTTCTAGCAGTATTACAGTATCGATTGTATAAATACAAATATTATTCGCTACATTTGTGCATACATGTTACAGAAGTAATTCCGTGTAACATTTAGCCAAATAAAACTATATTTAAAACTGGTAAAAAACACATAGACAAATTTGTCATAAATCGATTAGATCTTAGAGAGGGGAAGACGAGAATGTGGAGAAGAATAGTACTTATACGCTTAGATTATTTGTGTTTTTATTCATATCTTAACAATAAACTGTACATTATTGCTTACATATAAACCCATTTATATGCTTCATGGTCTTTCCCAATTTATTCTCGGTAAACCACTTCCTATTGATCTGTTACGTTTTTTTAACATTTTGTCTTGAACGTTGTTATAATTAAAAGAACAATGTTTCGGTCAGTGGTTCGGATTTATAGTGTATGGCGCGAGGTCAAACTACATATTTACGTATACAGAACATAAAATTCGATCGTGTGTGTGTGTGTGTGTATATATACATAGCTCCTATACAGCCACATGTATATATATATATATATATATATATGTGTGTGCGTGTTTGTGTGTGTTTGTGTGTGTGTATGTGCATATAGACATATATAAACTAAAGGCATTTAAGAAGATTCCTAAAATAATATATATATATATATATATATATATATATTATTTTAGGAATCTTCGTAAATGGCTTTAGTTTATATACGTCTATATGCACATACACCCACACACATATATATACATATACATATATATATATATATATATATATATATATATGACAGAAGATTGAAAAAATCACAGAATAGTCAACTAACGCATGGGTAAGAATAAAAATTTAACAAAAAACACTATTAAGCATTTATGCTTTTGTATATTATACATAATATTTTCTTACATATACACCAACCCATACACACATCCCATACACAGACAGACACACACACAGACACACACACACACATATATATATATACATACATATATATATATATACACACATTCCCGTGTATGCGCATGAAAAATATCCTGACACGCAAAACAATACGGAAAATTGTCTTATTTCCATTGACATTTTCTGCGCAAAAATCTATGAATACCTAACCCAGAACCTGAAAGAGTCTTCCCAAGAAACATGTCAACGCAGTGTTAAAATCCGTCTTGCGGATATTCTCATTAGATAATTAAATCTATATACAATAACTTGGCTTATCCAACATTTCTTCAAATAAAAAAACAATAATTGAATTTTAGATGATTATAAAGCTGAAGCTTTGAGATCCATATATCTTTCTATGTTTTAATAACATTTTTGAGGTTTTTAAACCCATTTACCTTTCTATGTTTTAATAGAATATTAATTATTGAAGTTTTGATATTTAAGGACTGTGTCAAATTGCTTGCAGGAAACCTTACTTATTTTTCAGCACTTCGGAATAAATATATAGACCAGACTATGATTAATGCTTTGTGGTTATCTGCAACAACTAATGGGAACTCCGCCCAGAATCCATAACCTCATATTTTTGTTCATTTAATCTTTGATTCCTGACCAGGGTGATTTCAAGAAACAGAACTCGTATATTTTTGACTAAAATTCATGAATTTACTTCTAGCCTTTTTTGTTCAGGATAGGAAGTAGATTTCGTGCATGAAAAATAAGCACGATAGTCTTCAGGAACATGTGAATGTCTTAAAAGGAGAAGACATTTTGCCAACAAATTATACCAGGTTGTGCAAGAAAATTTTAAGAATTAGTGTCCAAATGCTCAATAACTAAGCAGAATCTTTGACTGGGATAAGAAATTTACGGGGTATTGTACGGTGCAAAATTTTAATTTTAAAGGCACCACAGGATCTCATACTTGTCGGGGGTGAGTGATAGGACAGAAATAAACAAATGAATTACAGAACTTAATCGGACGGAGTCCAAAGAAATCGCCTCGACGGAATGATCAGTAATTCGGTATCACTTGAGTATTCTTCGATACGTCTTCTCGTAAAAGATATTCATTTGTATACTTACCAGACCTAAATAAAGCAAAAGCTCAGAGGTTGACATAGTAAAACATTGGCCAATGTGTGAATGGTTTTGTGACACAATCAAAGAAAATCCAAACGATTGAGATTTTGTTTGGTTCTGTGTCGAAGCGCACTTTCTGCTGTCAGGACATTGCAATAGAAAAATAATTTTTACTGAGGTACAGTACATCCGAAAGAAGATTTTCAGATACTGT
This sequence comes from Euprymna scolopes, assembly GCF_053919585.1. Taxonomy (NCBI): domain Eukaryota; kingdom Metazoa; phylum Mollusca; class Cephalopoda; order Sepiida; family Sepiolidae; genus Euprymna; species Euprymna scolopes. Next base: position 63,989,565 of record NC_136495.1, on the reverse strand, counting down.
TACACTCAGTAAAGTGCACAGCATGTGTATCTATTTCCAATATTCGAACCGTATTTGTTTGAATACGAAAATGAAAAGGATCAACCTGTAAATAAGTAACATTGTATGGCAGTTCTGGGCATCACTCAGACGTGGCAGTGGAATCAATTGAGGTAACTAAAGGCTTCAAAATGTATGGCCACTCCCCACACGTGAAAACACACTCTTGACTGACTGAGAGAACGATCTTACGCAAGGCTGATCAGCTAGAAATGTGACGTCGAGTGGGTACCTCATTCACAGACTTGGACTGTAATTTTTACTTTGTGGGGATATCTTAATGACTATGTGTACTAGAACAATCCCTAAACAATTGGTGAGCCCAAGCCGAAAATAGTGCAATAAATCGGGGACATCCCTTGAGAGAAGTGCATGCGAGTGACTTACAATTTTGCGCAACGATTGCTTGTATGTCTCTAATACCGAGTAAACTATTAGGAACATATTCTGGAGAAACCAGTACTTTTGTTAAAAGCATCCTTGATTACCGCAACTGTTAGATATAATAATTCACAAAGAAAACGTTTGAATGTACAAAATTAGAATTGTATTGCTCTATTTTTGTAGAAGTAATTAATAAGTTTATAGGTTTTGTTTTCTTAAGGATTACCCTGTATTTCTGTGATATTTTAAAGCATTTTTGCAATTTTCTTTTTATAATTTTACATATTTTCATTTTTTTTTATTTAGCTTAAATTTAGTGATTTATTTTTCAATTTTCATCATTAATTCGGGATTTAAACATTAATAGTTTAACTGTATCTATATGCCTTTAATTTATATGACTACTGCTCTTAATGTGAGTATGCTCAATTATAATTTGCAATCGTCTGACACTATTAAATAAGGAGTTTCGTTTAAGTTATTCGCATGATAATTTCCTAAATGTTGATTTTAAGAAGGTTTTGCCACGCTCCTGTCGTTTTACTTAAAAACAAGTGAAGAATTGCATGGCTCCCTGTGACTTCAAATTTAACGAGGCATAAAAAAAAAATAACTTAGTTCAGCAATCGGCCCCTCCTATTTAGCCCCTAATGTCCCCAGGGGACATCAAATTTCGGTGAAAATGAGCAGTCCTCGGCCTTAACATATGTACATTTGAGTTTGCACCATGCAAAAAAACAAAAAAAAAGAAATGAGTAAGTCCATCCCCCATTTAGCCTCAAAAATCCCCAAGGCCTTAACATATTTAAATTTGAGTTCAACACCATGCAAAACTGCTAAATAGACATACATAGAAAATTTTGGACAAATATGGTAAAATAGTCCCAAAAATGGAATGTTTTTATTAGTCCTAAAATAGTCCCTGGGGCACACCCAAGAGTATCGCGAACGATAGACAAACTATGTTATATAGTCGTCGGTTAGTTACAACTTTTCAGAAAATTTTATTAAAATAAAAGGCATCAGTTTTTTTAATAAGCACAAAAGTGTCAATTATAGCTATTTTAACCCGAAAGGCACCCTTGGGGGGGGCAACCGGAGTTTTTCTGGAAAATCGGTTCTGTTACTTTTTTACTCATATCATGTTTAATGTTTGTGCAAAAATTTCAAAAGAAATGCAAGTCGTAGGTTTTGAGAAAAGTGCGAGCAGACGAACAGACGAGCATGAATTGACAGGTCCACCGTCCTTTTGACGGGGGACCAATTGAAACCGGCTGCATTAATTCACCATATTTCTTTAGATTAGAATCATAACATAAATTGTAAATTAATAATGAAAAATATATTTTGAAAAGTTCATAGGAACATGTTCATTTATTTATTTTAATTGTAATAAGTATTAAAAAATTAAATAACGAAAAATACATTTTGATTTGAGTCATCTTACTCTTTTTATTTAATTTATTATATTAAATGGAGATTAAACTTTAAATGATGGTGTAATAATTATTTTTCTCGTTACACATATTACACGTATTACACATATTACACGTATACACATATTACACATATTACATGTATTAAACATATTACATGTATTACACATAATACACATATTACATGTATTACACATATTACACATATTACACGTATTACACATATTACACATATTACACGTATTACACATATTACACGTATTACACGTATTACACATATTACACGTATTACATGCATTACATGTATTACATGTATTGCACATATTACACGTATTACACATACTACACATATTACACATAATACACGTATTACACATATTACACGTAGTATGCATATTACACATATTACACGTATTACATGCATTACACATATTACACGTATCACACATATTACACGCATTAAAAATATTACATATATTACATGTATTATACATATTACACATATTACACGTATTACACGCATTACATGTATTACACATATTGCACATATTACACGTATTAAACCTATTACACGTATTACACATACTACACGTATTACATATACTACACGTATTACACATATTACATGTGTTACACATATTGCACATATTACATGTATTACATACATTGCACATATTACATGTATTACACATATTCCACGTATTACACATATTACACATATTACATGTATTACATGTATTACACATATTACATATATTACACATATTACACGTATTACATATATCACACCTATTACACATATTATACATATTACATGTATTACATGCATTACACATATTACACGCATTACACATATTACACGCATTACACATATTACATGTATTACACATATTACACATATTACACGTATTACATGTATTACACATATTACACGTATTACACATATTACACATATTACATGCATTACACATATTACACGTATTTCACATATTACACGTATTACACGTATTACACGTATTACACATATTACATGTATTACACATGTTACACCTATTACACATATTACACACATTACACGTATTACACATATTACACATATTGCATGCATTACACATATTACACGTATTACACATATTACACGTATTACACAGATTACATGTATTACATGCATTACACGTATTACACATGTTATGTGTATTACACGTATTACACATATTACATTTATTACATGTATTAGACGTTTTACTCATATATCACATATTACACGTATTACACATATTAAACACATTTCACATTACACATATTACACGTATTACAGCTATTACACGTTTTATCATATTACACATATTACACATATCCAGCACTAACCGAAGTATTCATTCAAGATAAAGTGAGAAAAGAATATTTATTCATTTTTCACTTTTTCTGAAGTATCAAATGAACATTAAGGGAAATATTGTACCTACTTACAAAATAAGTTGCACATAAATAAAATATAACACGGTAAATACGAAAAAATAAAAATAGAGGTGTTAAGTCGGGATTTAATAACTGAACTTGTGATTAAAATCACTAGTCTGATAGTATTGATAGAAAGAGAAATTATTAGAACAAAATGACTCAGAGAGAAATGATTATTTTTTGGAAGCACTCAGTAATAGAACATGGAAAACTGCAATACGCAAGGCATGTTAGCGTAGGTTCAAATTTCTGCAGATTAAAAAAGAAACTTCATATGAAAAACCGTGTGCGTAGGTTGTATATGCATATGTATGTGTATGTGTTCCGGAATTCAAGATACACATTTCGGTAGATATTGAAATTTACCCTATTTCTTGAGATAAAACTTTTTTTTTGTTTGTCTATTGGTCTCTTTAACGGATCACTGGATTTTCCGTTAGGGCAATTATTAAGATTATCATCTTTAAGAGTATTTGCATCCTTATGTTATTTAGGTGCAAATTCCTAAAGCTAGCTTCGCTTAATTTAATGACTGCAATGATATAGTATAATACGCATGTATCACAGTGTCATATGTGTATATGGGATATATATATATATATATATATATATATATATGTATACATGTATATGGGATAATTATATATATATATATATGTGTGTGTGTGTGTGTGCGTACGTATATGTATTTTTTCTAAGCGTTATAGTTAGTATATGGAGCATAAACACGATGTTTCTTTTAATTATTATGTTTTGATGTTTCGAGCATTGTTCTGCTCTTTGTCCCCCAAAAATAAATATATTAATCAAAATGAAAAGTGTAGGGAAGGTTGAAAACTTATTTTACCTTTGTGTAGCATTCATCCTCTGGTTAAACGTCTAATAGAGTTCACGTGAAACCTCGCTTCTGTTTAGCAATGAAAAATAGTGTCTTTATTGAAATGAAGACAGTGGTTATTTATCAATCAGGGATAAATATTTTGTAGTACAAAAGGAACGAAATAAAAAAAAAATATTTACCTTAGCTTACAGCAATCAATATTAAGAAGAATGACTTAACACTGATGTTTTTTTATCAAGCTCTTAGAATTCTTAGTTATTCACACATAAAAAGACGTATTGTTACTAATACGTAAGAGGCTATTGTAAATTATGGTCCAGAGATATAGAGTACATCTTAAATATAAATTATGGTAGCGATATGTTTGGCCAGATTACATAAATGATTACAAATATTGCTAGAGTTGAAATCAGAGAAGGCAGGAAGAGAATTTCGAATTCAAGTAATTCATGGAAATAAAATATGTGAGCGGTTAGATTTTTTCATTTTGATACTTCTGCAGTAAAGCGCTGGGATTTTCCAATTTGTTAAGTTAATAGGGTATAGTAACGATTAGGGAGTACAATGCAGTAAGTTGGTCGCAGCACATCCGTTCAAATATTTTTAAACAAGCGCGGGGATTCAATGTTGCCACAATGGGACAGAAGTTGCGTCATGGCAGACTGTAGAGAATATTAGTTAAGAGATGTTTACACCTCATTCAAGATATAAAGAGAAAGTGTGTGCGTTTGGCTGTGTGCAGAGTTAAGATATGTAGTCGTAGTACCAGCCTTGATATGGCGAGGAAACTTCATGCAAGAGCAAATAAAACCTTTCTTTTCATAGAGTATACGTGTATATGTGAGAATTATTCTAGACGGTAAGGAGATTCCATATCCTGTACAGCCGATTTAGCAAAATAATCTACGTATTTATTCCAACTAACGTTACTTTTGAATTTATTAGCATTACTTGGTGCGGAAAGCGAAGAGAACAACGTGTTTCTTCCGCCTAATGGTTTGAGACGAAATTTCATTTATCGATGATCGTGTAATTGAGCTTAGCTCTTATATGTTTATTACGTTCCTCGACGACGCCATGCTTGATGATTCTTTAAACCATTCCCTGCTCGCACACATATAAGACTTGACATTTGAACTTCTCGACAATCAATCTATGTGCTTGACTCATTGTATATATTCAACGTCATTCAATGTACAAAAGATTGAGGGTAAGTTTAAAATGTTGCCGAATTTGGCAGCCTTGGTTTAATTTGCCAAGGCAATTAAGGCGACGAAGCACAGACAACACTAAAAAAAAACTTTACTTACGTGATATTATTCGAGCTATTAAACAGATATGTAATCACGCATATATATCATGGCCTAATAAGTACCAGATTAAACTTTATACTTTATTTTCGACTACTGGCCATATTTGAACGATATGCTTACTCAACTGTGATTGACGGTGATGTAACCTTTTGTACAACACATTTTGTTCATTTCTTTGCCAGTTGAAATACGTTAAACATGGATTACCGTGTTAAACAACGTTGGTTGTTCAATTTTTACGACTTTTGAATGTCACACGGAAGGGAGTAATGCGTAAAATGTGTCCATAGCTTTAACGTCGACTCTACCAGCCAAAACGCATACATTTTAGTTTCCGTTTCATATACACGGCGCAAAATAACATTGACGACAATGCTACTTAATGTATAATATTGTTATTTTTTGAATCGATGTCGGTTTTGTTTGTCATGGTTTACTTCTTAATGTACAACTGAATATCGCTTGATCAAACATAACTTAACTTGGTCATAATATCGATCATGGTTTGATTGAGATTTGTTTCTCTACTGATATATTTAGGTCAATGTTTAAGGTCACATCAAATGTGAAAGTCACACTTTTAGTTTGACTTTGGTGTTCTTCAGTATATTGTATCTCCTTGGGTCCATTTAATAATGAATCAAACCTCATATGCTATATTAGCGTACTGCTGACCTTTGTCAATGATCTTTAAAACTTCCGTCATGGTCGTTATTTGGACGGAATTTGTGCTAATAACCTTTCAAATTTGATGGATGATCTTTGCTGTTAGTTGATGGCAATAAACAACATGCAGACTGTTATAAGATCCATTTGTTAGTTTTGAATTATCAACAGCTGCGTAATTAAACTCCGTGCACATTAGTAGAATATGATGAAGTAATACCAAAATAAAACTTTGGCTGCCCCTTATGTTTTCAGGCAAAAGTATAAAGTATAACAACTGAATATTTTTATGCTCAAAATCGATTCTTTAAATTAACCAGTACGTTTCTATTACATTTTTCTATTCCAAAGACAATTAACGCTATGGTTTTATATTTTAAATTAATGTTATTTAAGCAATATGTGAAGTTTTTAACCGAATTGTTTCTTTATTCAGCAAACATCCTCTAATTATGTATATTCGTCTATATTTCTCGAACAAGTAAAAAAAAATATACGGAACAGTGGTAATCGTTTTAAATACGCTTTAAATATTACATCGGTTTTTTTGTTGTGTTCACGTTATTTTTCTTGTATCAAAGGCATTTACAGATAATTGTATTGCTCTCAATTATTATCTTTTATATTTAGTTTACTACTTGTTAACCATAAAAAGGGCCTATTGCCATTTAGACGAAAGGGGCTAATATTTGGGATCATAACTAATAGTGGCTTGTTGGTAGTTGATTAACAAGATGTTTGTTTATATTTCTTTAAAGTTTTTGCAAGCCATTGCATTAAAAGAAATCAGGCGAGACGGGGCGAAATTACAAAGTTTATCTGTCGAGAGAAGAAGCAATTAAAATAGAAAGTCTTTCGGCATCTAGTAACCTCAACAGTGAAGGGCTGAATTTTGTATATATATATATATATATATATATATATATATATATATATATATATATATATATACGATTACTGATTCCGTATTAAATACTCGATTCCGATACAGTTACCGATTCTTTATAAATACCTAAATATTTAACTATAAAGTTGTTATTCTTCACCATTATCGTAAAAAAAAAAACGCATGTAAAACATGCAGATGTTTTCTTAAACGTAAAGATACGCTCGTGGGGGGGATGTATCGATTTTCGCTTTACTAATAGTTTAAAATCAACAGATATTCATTATTATATTATAACTATCAGCAGTAGAAAGAATGTTCTTTACAGGAAATCAAATAAATAAGACAATTAAAAGAATCGTTTTTTTTTGTATCGGAAAAGAGGTACACACTTTCCGATTCCGTTACCTAATCAGATAATGCAAAAACTTCCGATTTGTTTTATTCCCTCTTCTGATTCCGAGCAATCGTCCGAACACTAATATATATATATATATATAGAGAGAGAGAGAGAAAGAGAGAGAGAAAGAAAGAGAGAGATGTATGTATATATATATATATATATATATATGTATATATATATATATATATATATATATATATACAAAGTGATCAGTTGTAGGATCGTACATGTAGAACCAGGAACAAGTTAATTGTCCAAACTTCATACGAGAATTATTTGCATGGGCCCTTGGCATAACGGATACGGTACTAGATAACATTCGCTTCTTACTGACACTTTCTTGGAGGCTCTACGAATAAATGCGCGAATTACATAATACTTTATATGCCCATAGCCGACAGAAGTAAATCGTTCTTTAGATTAAATTTCGAATTTCGTGTTGATTCTTCAGTTAGAGAGAGAAAGTCTAATGTTCGAAAAATTCTTATAATCATTTCATGAATCATCATCTAACAAATTCAGAAATCTGATCACACTGAAATAACAAACTAAACAAGCTCGTTGATGAAATGGACAGTGCAAAGAAAGTCCTACAAAATGTATATACTTAGTTCTTGATTTTCACGTTCTATTAATAAAATTATGGAAGCGTACTAGATTGTTTATCTTTGAAGTGAATAGTAAATTTTCTTGTTCGATAACATTTTGTAACAGAAATATATACATTTTTGTAAAGCAATAATAAGAATATTCTGGGGGATATTACCGATAAAAACAGTGATATTAATTATTTAAATATCGCTCAAATACTGATATCACGTAAATAAGTATTAGATGCTACGGAGTACATTTAAGCATGGTTATCGAATTTTATGGGATTGTCAAACAGAAACTGATAACATTCAAATATGTTTTATTCTTGTGCTCTTCAGATATAACATAAAAGTTATTGATATATTTATTCCTTAACACTGAAGGTCACATTCCCGACCCGATTCCCAGATCGTGAGGACCAGCGAGCCTCATTTTATGATCTAATTTTTGACAACAGTTTCTGACGATTATGTGAAAAATGTTCGTTGCATACTCGAGGATACTGATAATGCAGTGATAATGGTAGAAATCGCCCAAAACTCCCGATCCAATATTGATGAGTCATTTGTCAGACGACAAGGTACTACAATAAGGTTGGTTTGGATGCTATTAAAGATCCCATCAAAGATTTCTCATGACGAAATATCTTTTCTTTTCCTGTGGAACAGTGCGCAAATACGACAACTGAATGGTTTAAAGCAGCAATTGAAGCACATGTTTCGACACAGAAGTTCTATAGCAATCCGCACTTTCCCTAATTGTTTTACTTCTACTTACGCAGCTGCTATTGCTCGGAGGCACCATGCATACCGCAGGTTTATCTTGCATATGTCCATTAAAAACATACAAACGCTTATAAGTAATTGTAAGAAAGAAGTATTAAACAACAAAAAATGATCACTAAAGAAAACGTTTCAGCAAACGTTTTGTGAATAAACGGGAAAATTGACATATTGTAATCAGAAGAGAAGCCTTGAGATAATGCGCTCAACATGTTATATTTTGCAGTGGTTGTGGAAATACATATTATTGCTGAAGATGGGGAAAAATGCATTAAACCGCAGAATATTCGGAACTCGTGATTTCTTGAAAGTCTACAACAGTGTAGTAGATTATTGGCAATCAACAGTTCCCTTATTATCCAACATTCATAATGTATTTTTGCACGGCAACTTAGAAAGCTAACATGCTTACCCGTCAGTTTGCCTCAATCTCAACCTTGGACCCAGCAAATCACTTCGTCCCTGCGTACAGAAATCACACTAGATGATCTGAAAACAACCCCTTCTCAAGTACATGATATAATAAAAAAAGTTAGACAATTAAAAAAATGTGGATCTGATTCCATGCCGGTGTACTATTAAAAAAGTTATGTTGATGTTGCTCCAGTTCTGTGCATTCTTTAACAAATGCCTTTACGAATCCTGCTTTCCTGACTGCTGGAAAAGTACTTCGACGATACCAGTTAACAAGAATTCTCACTAAAATAAACTGATCGATGTAATTACCCCATTAACCTTCTCCCTATGTTCGCAAAAATATTTGACTCCATAATAAATAAAGCTCTAGTCCACCACCTTACAGTTGCATAACTTGTGTCCGCCCATCAATATGGATTTAGACAAGTCCGTTCTACTGCAGATATTCAAACTATAATCTCTTAACGCATATACCATGCACTGGGCAAGGCAAGGAAGGGGAGGGCAGTACCCCGATATATATATATATATATATATATATATATATATATATATATATATATATATATATATATATAAGCTTTTGACAGGTTATGGCACGATGGTCTTCTCATGAAAATCAGATCATATGATATTACTTGACGAATAATATAAATCCAGGTTGTCCTCGATGGTCGTACGTCTTAACAATATGATATAAATGCTGATGTACCTCAGGGGTCAATCCTTGAACCTTCTTTATTCCTGATAATAATAAATGACTTCCCTGGTAAAATAGTTTCTGAGATGGGTATATTCGCTGGCAACACAACGCTCAATAACAGGTACGAGGGAAAACAAATGTACACATATCCAAGGCAATGGCGGTAAACCTAGAGGAAGACCCTCATTCTGTAGTGGAATGGAGTCTAAAATGAATGGTAACGTTCAATGTTGCCAAGACTCGTTTCGTTTAATAATTACAAGAAACCTTCTCAACCATTATAGCTGTGGCTAAATATACATTACCTGAAAGTACTTGGCGTAAACTACTCGGCTAAACGTTCACAGGGAAAATGGGTTGGAACAGATATATTGAGAGCATTGCCAAGGCTCCTGCGAAGAAGGAAGCGCTCTCTACCGTGCTATGAAAGTTACTTATCTCATAAAGTATCCTGTACCTTTACAAGAACACCATTCGACCATGTATGGCGTATTGTTGTCACATCTGTGTTGGTGCATCTGTTACTAATCTGGAACGTGTTCAAAAGAGAGTGTCCATCCTGATAAATCCTAAAACTGTCATTCATACATAAATCTGTGTTGAATCGACGAAATCCTTTTTTATAAGTATTTTAATAGTGCATGCTCCAACAAACTAAAAGCTTTTGCACTCTCTCGTAGTAAATACCGTAAACAAACCCGGCAAGTTGTTTCACCCTTATACAGTAGAGATCCCTCGATGTAAGAACTCCTTATAGTCTGTTTTTTTCTTTCATAGAACTTCTAGACTTTAGATTTTTCCGGGTTCTTCCTTCCTTTACAGTACTGACATGCAGAAGTTTTAACATGAACAGGCATCTTGCTGCCCAACTCTCTACATAGTATCTTTGTAACTTATGTCCCTGATAGTACATCAAAGCTGCAGTGTTCCGTGATTGCGGGTGAAAATGTAAAATAACAATAATATTTGATGCATTCTCATTAAGATGTGTACGGATGGGAAACGTTTATGTACTAATATATATATATACGTATATATATATATATATATATATATATATATATATTTGAATATGAATCTTACTTTTACTTTTAATATCATTGCTTAAATTTTACTTATCATTTAATATGTAAAATAATCTAGCAATAAATATGATATTAATTAATATATTACGTTGATAAAAAAATCAATTTAATATCAGAATTGAAAAAAATTATATTTATGTATGGACAGGAAGAATTAAATTGTACGATCATTATCATTCTACTTCCTGTTGAGAAACTTACGAATATGGTCGAGTTTCTCTGAGATCATTTTGGGGTTAATGTTTAAGATTGTAAGTCTTAAATACATAGCCTATAAAATATTGGCAAAACTACATCATTAGACGATTCCGCCCATGCATTCGGTAATATTGAAATAAGGGATTAATCTATTGACAAAGAATGGTTCCAAACGGCTTTACTTAAAATTTCATATGTCGACTATAAAACACTGCCTTTGTTTATCGCGAAATTCTTACTCAAAGAATACTATTCAATTAGATTCATGGCTAAGTATCTCATTGGCGTTTAAACTTTGCCATATGATTTTCCAAGGGCATTCAATTTAATCGAGATAATTAGGTACAGAATGCATATAATCTACCACAAATAAAATATGACATTCTGAATTCGAAAGAGCATTGATTACAACAAAAGTAGTGGAAGACTAAAGGCGGTGTATAATCCAGAAAGTTTAATATATAACAACTATGACGATATTATTATCCAAAATATGAAAAACAAAAAAAAATCGAAAACATCGTTAGCTTGTTGACTGAACATTACCGAAAATACATACAAGGTCGTTACTTTTGGTTTATAGCTAACTATCGTGATTATTTTTATAGCATTTCCGCCATTATGAAAAGCAATTATTGTTATATCGTGTTTGTAGCTTATCTAGAATATACCATATCTTTAGAGTAAAGATGTGAAATCTTCTAGATAAGATACAAACAATAAATCTACGATATAACAATAAATGTTTTTCATTTAGGCGGAAACGCTATAAAAATAATCCGGTTAATTAGCAACAATCAAAAGTAACGACCTTGTATGCGTTTTCGGAAATGTTCAGTAAGTAAGTGACGAAAAAATGTAACTTCCACAATGGTCAGTCAACAAGTTAACGATGTTTTAGGCCTGGATTAAACATGTATACAATTTATCAGAACAGGCAATTATGTTAAAAAAAAAAACATCTATACTGTATGCATCGTTAATCCTATCAGATATTAAGATAATGACAACTCATTATTTATCGTTGCATTTAACAAATACATCTTTTACTTCTTACACTGAAACCGACTCTATAACATCTCACAAATCCCTTGCTTAACCTGTTTTGCACAACTGTATTCCAGTGTTTTACCATACTAACCTTTATTCCTCGCCAGTTACTAAAATCTATGCCATTCGATTGATTTGAAGCTACCAAATGCATTACATACATTACATACATTGCATACACGTGAACGATTTCTATTAATCTGCCAATGTAACTTATTTTTCGTTGTTCTGTACAGTGTCATCTTTTATCTGAGGATTTTTATCTGTTGTAGTCTGCATTTACTTCGTCTTCATGTCGTTAAAGCTTTTCCATTATATATTGTTATGTCGCTTCAGAGAAAATGAAATGTACATCATCAATATATTTCGTTTCCCAATCATTGTAGACATTCCCTTAAAGATGGTTTGATTGAATCTTAACAATCTCTGTGTTTTCTTCTTTTACATATGTAATTTGAATGTAATTATTTCCATTTGTTCCTTTAAGCTGACCTACTTCTTCCTTTATGATATAGTTTTGCACTATAACCTCGTTTGATAGTTTTCCTCCGACATTTTTAAATATATATGCAGCTTTTCATTTTTATATATGCAGCTTTGCATTTTTTCTGGTTTTTGTTATTAGCGATATTGTTGCATTCTAATCGATAATTACTGCATTTATAAAACAGTACAACATCTGTAATACGATGTATTATACGCTGCATATTGATCATTATTCATTGGAATTGTTGACGTTAGTTTTCCCGATATATTTCGAGTTAGGATTCTTTCTAGAAAATATCGACTACTTTGACGAGGGACCAAGCAACTGGTGCCTTCCTTCTTAGTGAAAGCTTCTCTTATGGAATGAACTAGTCTTGAACATGTCTCACCCCGATCATTAGGGTTTTTGGTTTACTATTGAGTTAACGACTCATAAGTGATTTAAACAGGAACACTGAAGATGGATCTAGAACGTACTTTTAAAAGCACAGTTCAAAAATAGTTTACGAGTAGAATTTTATGACGTTTATTAGCCTATATTTGATGAATAACCTTGCATTTACTATCTCAGTACAAGTCTTTTTAATTATCAAAATGCACTGCGTAGTATGTCCTGTTATGCGGAGGGGGGTTTAATGCATATCTAAAATAACCTCAGCATTTAAGAACACCCGCTGCTTCATCACTTGCGCTTAAAACCTAAATGACCCGCCTCTCTTTATTGGCAATGTACCGTTCAATATGGGAAGCAGCCAGCCCAAAACAGTTCACTACTACTATTGGTCGTGTCAGCTGTTGATCACTCTTTTCCTACTGACTTGGTAATCTTTTCTTTCGAGAGTATCCCTCTTGATTTTGAAGCCCGCTATCTCCAGTGGAAACACTCAACAGCATGTTAACAGTAATGAGACTATAAAAATATGATGTTGCACAATTGTGCTACAAACTTGTCCAACCATATACGCATGTCGAGAGGATATACGGTGAGAACTGCATTGTCTGCTCAATCAGTAAAACTTGAAATATCTTACACAATACAACAGTAACGCAAAAAATAAGATGTGTAAAAATGGGTAACTATTTAAAACCACTTACTTCAATGTCATACAAAAATGCAATTAATGAATAAAACTTCAGTCATTTTTAGTTTTTGTCGTTATAATGTAATACCTAACAATTGATAATTTCTCTATGAGATCCGTTTCCAGTTCATTTTCTTCTTAACAGAACTACCTTTCTAATACAATCAAATAAACTTAATCGATCCTTTTATACGAGATTGGCAGTGTCTTATACATGTTCTTACATGAATTAAAATGAGAAATTTGGACACCGAAGAGTATAATAACTGCATCTTATATTAGTGGTCTTAACCAAAAATGAACTAAATGTAAACTTTTATATTTCATGTCAGTAATATTTTTTCAAGTCTTATTAAAGAAAGACAATTGAGGTAACAAACACAAACAAACATATAAATAACATTTAACGAGAACTGTTTTACTATTTCGCGAGATAACCCACAACTCTGAGATAACCTACGACTCTGCTCGAAAGATAAATTTTAATATATAACGAGTTACTTTTACTAGTTTGGTGTAATTCCAATATTATAAACAGAACAAATAATTCATTAACTAATTAGAAATATTGAAAACAATTGGCAAAAGTAGAGAGTTGCATAAGATTATATAGAATAACCTGTAATAATTCAACTTATTACGAACCTAAGCCCGGTATAAGTTCAGCCGCGTCCATATCACAAAAATATTTTGGCATCATTAATATAAATATAGAATAAAACAATATGTACATTTTCCATCACACATGAATATTTTAGAGTCGATTAAAATAAAGTATAAGAGTTATTATTTTTACACATTTAAAAAATTCATGTCTTGTTTGTTTTCTGACAGGTCTGAACACAGTGTGGTTTATGATTTACAGATTATTAAACTGATTTAGATAGAGAAAAAGAGCTCGTTGTGTGTCGCTCCGTGATCCAGTTTTTTTGTGTGTTAAAAGAATGCGTACCACAAAAATAAACTTTGGATGAAACGAAAGTAACATATGGTAAGAATGTTACATTATATGAATTCATAGAACGCTGGAATTTTGAATGAAAACATGGCCAGAAATCTGCAAAAGTAGGCTCCATCTTGCTCGCCACCTCCTGTCACTGACGTGGCATCTGTCAGGCAAATAGGGACCGACATCTTAAACGATCGACGCGTAACTACTAAACAAATAGCCAAAAAGGTCCAGATTAGTACATAGTTTGTGAAAACTATCATCCATGTTCATTTGCATATAAACTGTGTCTACTAGATATATTCCTAGATCGATGACAATTTTTCATAACCGAGAACGCATCAACTATTCCATGATAAATTAAGGGACTTGACAAAATGGTGACAAATATATTTTTAAACGTGCAAGAGTGTAGTTCTGCGGTTGCAAAACATATTAATTTTCTAAGACCAGGGCGGAGTAGCAATAGCAGCTGTAATGGCAAAGGGGACTACAGTAAAAGTTGCGTATTATGTCTAGAAGTGTAAGCCATGTTTAGTTTAAGAAAAGTTTCCGATGGTTCGTAGTTCTACACGTCCCGGGAGGTGACTGGTTTCAGTAGGAAGTTCTCGAATTAGAATCTACAGAGCAAAAGATTCTTCCCGTGTTGACACGAAGAAGAAAACATATGCGAAATTGCTACAGAAAAGTTTAATACTTATGGAGCAATTCTGGTTTCTGATTGGTTGGTAGCAGGGCGTGAATAAATTCGATTCGTCAGTTCCTAGCAGCATCGTTTATAAATAGAATCTCCCGACTGTGCGAAATCATACCCCATTATAGTGAAACATATTTTACATTATGCTTAAGTTTTGATTAAACTAAGCGAAGCAAAAGAAAAATAAAGTGCGAGATAAGATCAGAAAAAGGATACAACACTGAATTATACAAGGAACATAGTCCTAGATCGGAAGAACGGACGTGTGGCATCCACATCCATTTTTATCTTTGCATCATACCAGTTTCACCTCCTTGTAGCACAAACTTATTTATGACAAGAAAGGGTTGCCCACATAATGCAACATTAAATTTCGAAGTCACATTGTGGTGTTAAGACAAACTTTGGTTTCCAGATATACGCTTAACGATTGGGCGAATTCGAAACCTTACATATTTCATAGGCAGATAAACACTAATAACAATGGCAAGTTTAGTTGCTGTGCTTCTATGAGATATGGGTTAGGAAAATTATTTATTGAAAGTCCTTCGTAGCAGAATATTAACTTGGTTATATTTTATAATATTAGATTATTTCGTGAGGTTAAAGGAGGGGTGTCATGTACATTGACATGCATTCCAGTAAGTTTATCTAAAACGTGAACTCATATGTGCTCCCTCCCATATTGTTTTTTTTTATATAATTGTATATCATGCTTTAAATAGTCAAACACCGTTAGCGTATTAATATGCCACCATAATATTGTACATATTGGATCAAAATTATGTATTTATATTAGAAGGCATTAATTAAAGATGTCTCTGTTCAGTCTAGAAAGACAAAAAATACGCCCAGTAGAGGCAGATGCGCGTTTAATTGTGTTGCAAGGGTTGCACAAACCCAGCCAGCAATCGGCACTGCTTGAGTACAGTGGCAAGGAGAAGTCCAAGACAACTGGACACAATATCGAGATAAGCAGCATTTGTTAAGTCGGTTAATAAATCTGTATTGTTATCTGAGTCTATCGTTAACACTTGGCAGAGATCTAAAATAAACAAAAATAAAACAGGAACTTTATTACATTGATTGTGTGAAATTGTGACTGTTAGAGCAGCTGTTTGCCAGAAATCTTAAGTAAGAGTTACCTGAACGATACATTGTTTCATTTGAAATGTATATCGAAAGGTTTTCGTAAAGAGTACAAGTGAATTAATACGATACTCATACATAGGGCTGTGACAACAGCATATTTCTTGCATTGTTTTGACTCTTAAATGTATATCCGTTAATATCTTATATGTTTTTTTATACAGAGAGACGTGGTTCTCGGTTGATTAAATGTGTCTAACTGTGTTGGATATATACCCGAGAGTGTTAAGAATGAAAAGAAGATTCTGTTGCTACAGCCCTACTCATAAAGTACTTCAACTTTAGAAACGTTCGTTTTAGATTAATTTTAATCTAATGAGGCAAAACTTTGCAAAGTGAAAATGAACTCGAAGTTCATGATTACTTAATTTTCATTAGATGATTATTTTCATAAGATTCCATAAAATGAACAAAAATTGATCACTAAAGATGTTTCGACAAAGGTTTTGAGAATGAACGGGGAAAACGGGCATATTGTAATAAGGAAAGAAGAAGCCTTAGGACAATGTGTTCAACAGATTATTTGTTGCAATGTTGGTGGAAATACAAATTATTGCTGAAGATGACAGTAGATTGGAGATAATTCGAGCCACTTGCATGCCAACTAGATTGCGAACTCGACTCTTTGAATGTTTCTAGGCTAAAAGAATGTTCTTAGCACTTTTCATCAAGTGTGCACTAAATACATCTCGTAGTGCGTATGTGACACTTATGAACGCAGAGAATTTTGCCGAAGCCAAGATACATTCTATGACGGTACAGAAAACAAACAGGAGCGCCCAGCGAATGTCAGGGATTTTGGCTCAACAAGGGAGAACACATTTCTCTGTAATATTTAACGCTAGATGCAAAATGACTTATGTGTTTCTGATTTTGTCTAAACAACCCAGACATAATACATTCACAGCCAGGAGAATATTTTTGCAACTATAATTTATTTAAATTATTTTCATATGCTCTTTTGTACGTGTGTGTCTATGTGTGTGTGTGTAACATGCTCATTTTAGACCAAATATTATTAAGCATAGAAATGGTATTTATGAATTCACTTTTCGATTTAGACTCAAAGTGTAAACATTTATCTTTTTTAATCCGTACTTCTTTCAATGTAAATATCTCAGGCTGACTGCATAGGACATTAGAACGTTTATAAAGTTAGAGAAAAGCCAAAGTCTAAAAGTAAAATAAACATCTTTCATATTATCATGAACCGCCATTTATTTTCTAATTCGTTTAGACGTTGTGTACATAAACTTGGTCCCTTATAATTTTAGTTGTAATGAATGCAAATATTGACTTTAAAGCATGTGTTGTAAAAAATTCAAGTTTTTCTAACATTGCTTAAATAAAATAAGTACTTAACCCTAAAAGGCATTTAATTTGATTATGGTTAGTAAGATTAGTATATATATAGCATTATGTATATTAGCATTCTAAACAATTTGTGTTTTTAGTTGGATGGAGAGAAAGTAGAAAAGAAGATTAAGCTTAGGCAAAAACAAAATGGTAAAAAAAACATAGACATAAGATACAAACGAGATACGGAAATTAAATAATATGCGAAACTGCGTTAATAAAACTATGATTTGTTTTGTATACAATATTCAATGACATTATTTTTTTCATCTCATATTTTTAATGGCTGAAATCCTAAAATGTATAGTCAAAAGTAATATATGAGTTTGATTCCAGCTCAAATTGGGTTTTATAAAAGTTAACGCGTAGACGTTAACACGTAGACATTTTATTTTTTAAAATCGGAAAAGTATTAGTTTCTGTTATCATAGATATTTGTCCTGACATCTAAAGTAAAGACAGGCTGGTATTCCACATTAGTAAAATCTATCTAGCGTTGCCGAGAAGTATTTTTACTTTTAACTGTGTTCTCCAATGATTTCTCTATTATTTTTTATTACATTTTTTTAAAGATAAATACCCAATGTATGTGTACGTAATAAGGTTACAAATTTAAATAGAAACACATACACAAAAATGGTGAATATAATGCATAGTTTAAATATATGAAATAACAACTTACCGGTAGAAGTGTCTCATCCGCGAACAGACGACAAAAAATAAACGACTACTCGAATTTGTTAAAAAATTAAAAATATAAATGTAAAGAGTAAAAATAATAAAACATTTCTGAACTTTTACGTGGTAACTAAGGAGTATCTTGATTATTTACGATTCAGGAAAAATAAAATTTACGTGCACTTCTTGATACAGTTTTGAGATATTTCTCAGAGATTAAGTTTTAATATCAGTTTCTAAATTGTTCTAGTAAGTGATACATTCAGAAAAAGTGATATTCTATATCAATATATATATATATCTATATATATATCTATATATATCTATATATATATATATATATATATATATACGTAGATTTTGTTCTTGATTTTTAAACAATATTAAGGTTAGCGTCTCCATCTTGGAAATCAGGTGTGTTTTTTTTTTTTTTTTTGTTTTGTTTTTAGAAAGTCGCACATTTTTTATTTGGACATAAAAAATAATATTTATTTATTTATTCATTATTTTTTTAAAAACAGTAATCTACGGACAGGCATGTTTCGCGGTTTGCAGAAGAGAGGTAGGCGCCCGAATCATGCATGTCCGTAGATTACTGATTAAAAATAAGTATATATATATATATATATATATACATATATATATATATATATATATATATATATATAATTTAAATATCATTAAATAGTTGTTTCCTTTATATGGTAAAGTGAGAAGAAACTATTTCATATTGGCTGTGCATAACTAGAAAACGGCAATATAGAAAGGTTACTTCTAATGTATACAATCATCCGTTACCAACAATATAATTTATGTTAATGTAAAGAAATAGAATACTTTTTTTCATTATTTTTATTCAAATCAATAAAAGCCTACCTGAGGTGGTTTCACACTCAAATATATTTTATAAAGTTTAATATTTTATTTGAAAATTTGGAAGAAAGGTAGAAGCAACAAATTTTATCCTTGATCAATAGTCACGACGAAGCTCGTGACATTTCAGTACATTTTTATGTCGGTGAATGTGAATTCAAAAATAATTTGTATAAAACCAAGTTTAACATGATCTTATTGTTCCAGAAATCGATCTGTTTACCTGTTACTACGGTAAAAAGAAAATGTTCAGGTAATTGTTAAGAATAGCAAATCTAAGAGCTTCTGAGATTATCAGAAATGAAACTTTAGAAAAAATAAAGTATCCCCGGTTTTTCGGACTGGCAATGGAAAATAGAGGAATGTGACGGTGATTATTCCTACGTATACTGTTTAATCAAATCATCAGTTACGAAAAAAAATTAAAGAAAATCAATAAAATTAAATAAATTTCTATTTTTAGAAAATAAAGCAGCATTACATAGTTGAATGTGATGTCTACACAGAGTTGTGCATATGACGTTTAAGTTAGATAGAACAACGAAACAAGAGAACCAAACAATTTAATTTTTGATGAGCTTTTTTATTTGGCTGTGATTAAAATATCAATATTTAAATACCGGTATTTATATTAGACTGAATCTTATCACTGCTGAAATCAGGTAAACACGACATTACGTTTGATTTTATTATATATATATATATATATATATATATATATATATATATATATATATATATATATAATACATATACTAGGTTAATAATTGCATTTTAGATGTGATGAATCCAAATAATAGTTAGCAGTGTACACACATATACAACAGCTATATTGCAAATAATACAAGCGGCTTCATCTTAATTATGACAATTAGAATTACTAGAATATGTCTCCAATCATACATTTTATACATATCCTTGTGAAGACCCATAACTCGTACTAAATGATGAATGGAAATTTATTCACAATAATGAACTATATTCGATTATAGTGTTGCTTACTTAATTAGATTTCTATCAAAAGGCCCCAGATTAAAGTCGCCACTACCACTTACGACATATAAGACGTGCATTTGCTTCAACTATTGTCAGTATAAAATGACTAAATGTTTATAACGTAACTTATGCATACAATTTGGAGACAATTGTCGCCATTGGTTACACCACGATAAGATAATGTTAAAGAAAATTAATATTATTTATGAATTTATCAACAAAATATCCACGAACCAACAACTCCATTGTAGTAGGAATACAGATTGACATCCGAGAGGATATCGTATAGATACTGAGATATTATTAATATTAATGATTGGATAGGAACCAAAGGTGTTGGACTGCACAGGCTACTAAATTGGCTCTTTTTTCCAAGGAAGCGGGAAATAGGCAGTCATTTACCGAGTAATAAAAGAAGACAACATATACGTTTCATCTGTGAGGAGTCATGATTGTAGGGATAACTATTCAATATGCAAAAACGAACTCTAATTCAGAGCGCGCTAAAAATTCAAACGGACATCCAAAAATTAAATGCTTTACCTGTGTCAAGAAGGCAGACAGTAATATTTAGTCGTCATAATAGTGTTCAAGAGGAATATTTGATATTGTTAGCTTAAATGCAATAACATGTTTGCATATGCACACTATTGGCGGACCAGACAATCGACTTTGCAAAAAAAAAATAATTAAAATTAAAAATTTAATAAACCCTTTCGTTTTTATTATAAACAGATTGTATAAAAAACTGTTTTTTTTAATCAAAAACAAAATTATATATATATATATATATATATATATATATATATATATATATTAATCTACACTACCTTGTGCGTGCGCACACAGACACGGGTACACAAACACACACATATATATGCACACACAGATGTGTAAGTGTGGTCAACCGATACTGGCAACGCTTAGTTTCAAATATATTGCGGAATTGGTAGTTTTAAAAAAGTGATGATCACTTTTCTGTAATAATTGTACGTACATTGAGCCTCCACTTTATAGCCACCTGTTTTGCTGGACGGACGCGGCAATGTGCAATAAATACAATTTAACGTACAAAATAATAAATTAATAACATAACTATTTCTTTGTCTAAAAGAGAATGACGAAAACACTGCTTTTAAATCAAATCCAGTAATGTATTTTGAAAAAAGTCAATCTTGCGAGAAAAAATTGTGTGTGTGTGTGTTTGTGTGTTTTTTGTCGGCGTGTTTGAGTGTTCATGCACACGCACATGCGTATGTGTGTGAGTGCGCGCCCGAGAACGCGACGTGTGTGTGTATATACACACACACACACACATATATATATATTAGTATATGTATATATATACACACACACACATATATATATATTTGTATATGTATATATACACACACACATATATATATATATATATATACTTACACGCACACTCGATTGTCTACATATATACACAAAAACACGCATGCACGTGTGTTTTCCATGTAACTGCAATGTGGTTTGTTTTCGAACCCAAAAGAAGAAAACTGTTTTCGATCTTATCTTCAGCGAGACACACGAAAACAAACATAGCATCGCATTACGGGGAAAAATAAAATAAAAATATGTACTACGATATATATGTATATAATACATATACGTAATAAATATTTATTTTCAGTAAAATATTTGTTAACCGGAAACTGCTGTTCGGTAATGGAGGCAAGAATGGGATTATATAAATAATGGAATCTTCCTAGCTCAGCCAATAGGAATAGACGAACGATGGCTCGTGGGGGGGCATTAGTAATCATGTATAGGGAGAAGAGAAGTTTATGTTTAGTCTATGTATGTAATAAGCAGTTAAGAGCGGTGAAATGCGAACATCGTAAGAAAATAAAGAATAGTACACGGGGTATAATGATAGCGGTGATAGGACTCGATAATCAGAGACAAAAATAGAAACTTCTTCTGTAGATGTGGCGACCGTCATGATACTTATCCTAGGATGTAATATACGATTTAATAATAAAAATAAATGTATATAAAATGACGTAGTAAAGGGTGGTGTAAGGTTTAGACATAATACATTTTCATGTGTCATCTGTGATTGAAAATCTATGAAAAGTTGGTGTAGAGGGGGAATTCTGCAATCAAAATATTATATACAGGATAACAGATTCCAACTAATTTTTCTTGTCTACATTTTCATTCATACTATGTTGAGGTTAAATTTTTGTTGTTTTGCAAAGGTTACGTAGAATTTAGTTAATGTTCGGTTGCAATTAGTTTATATTAGATCGTATTTTATTAGGCTTAAGTTGGATTTTCTATAGTTTAGGATTTTACACTGAAGTTGTTTTTTGTCTATTTTCTGTTACGCCAGGGTAAAGATTAATAGCCAGAATATGGCAAGGATAAATATACGATGGTATTTTAAATATTAGACGTGATGACTAGAAACCCAAGGAAACTAGAGTTGACATCTTTCAAATAATTCAAATAATTCAAATGATTCAAATAATTCAAATAAATCAAATATTTGTGTAAAATAGAAAATGTTTACTTGAAGTTCGTGAAGGATATAGTTATTATTCCACATACATTTTTTCGCGATTGTCATTGGTCAATTGCTGCGAGCTGATTGGCTAAGCGGGACATGCCAATATACGTCGCCTTTAACAACTAAAGAAATACTAAAAATAATAACGGAAAGCAATTATATGCTGTCAGATTAAATGATCAATTTATATAAGGCAACTTTCAAATTTCTCAATGGGACCAAGAATTTGTATAGTAACGCAATTTGCAAGATTCATTATGTTAATACTTAATAGAAGCTTCGTTATTCAAATACCATTAGGAAACGCAGCGTTCAATGTTGATACTCTTGCGTTACTTATTTTTTATTACGCTTTTTTATTACGGTTCAAAAGATTTGTAAATAATAGAGCTTCGTATTATATTATGTTATCATTATTTTTAGTTACGTGTGTCACTTGTAACATGTCATGTGTATCGTTACATTACATTTAAAATCTACCCCTTTTTTTTGTTAATATATTTCAATGTAATATAACTCTCGCGCTCGCAGTCTTTTGGAAAACCCCAGATGAGCAAGAAATTACAGGACGCGTTGATGCTACCGCTTGTCGATAATCTAATCTATTCACCTAATGTTTTAAATCATTCCATAGCAATGAAGCTTAATGTTTACTTTATTTACCTACAGAGATCACTCATTCACTGTTTGTCCAAATAAATTAACGTTTAATTTAAAAAGCGAGCAGTTAATTTGTTCTAAGTCGAAAATATACACATAATACATCTCGGTTGCATCAATAAAATATGTCTTCATATGTTTATTTGTTTGCTCCACCGTCCCTTGGAATCGCATTGGAATATTAATAATTCCTCTATACTAAAATAAATATTTCGTGTCTTAAAGCAAGTAACAAATTAAACATACTATTTTAAAATACTATAATGGTAAATAGGAAAGTAGTGATATTTAATAACACAACTGTATCATGCGATGACTTGTTTAAATCAGATGCTTCACTTTATTCTGGCTTGAGGACCGCCCAATATAATACGAAATAAATTTGGCAAATATACTATACACATAAAAATGATAGATATGTAAAAATATATCCACATGTTAACGATTTAATTCTAGATCCAATTTTGTTTGAAAAATGATTGCGTCAATATTATTGACGATTACCAATAATCAATGAGTTTATTTTATTTGTTAGATTAATTAAACCTAAAAGATTTTTGTTGTATTATTGTAAATACACATTCTTCGCTACGAATTTTCTGGCAAAACACACATAATAAGAATGGCAGAACTTTCCGCACTCTTGTACTGGGAGTTTGGATATTACTGTTCTTCTTTGACCTTTCACGAACAGTTGTGGTGTATCAATCGTTGCTGAGAGCTTTTTCATTTCACCGTTTCGTTTTACAGCCTTTGCCCTTTTAACGTAAGTAGTATCTCGTTGTAGTTTATTATTATTACTAGCGGGGGTACCCGGCGTTGCCTGAGTGTTTGTTTCCGGGACGGGGGGGAGTTTTAAAAAATGTTATGGTAGGTAAGTAGGAAGGATCAAACCCGGAGTCATGAGTAAAAGTAGGAAAATAAAGTGTGAAAAAAAAACATCTGCAACGTTAACAGTTCGGCCACCAAGAAAAGTCCATTCCAGTTGTTTAGGAAAAAAAAAGACTACGGTAGGTCGGCGCGAACGTGAAAATATAATGTGAATTGTCCAGCACGCTAACCACTACGCCACAGAGCACTGCAGCTTAGTTTAGTGAATTTGAGAAATAATAAGCCTATAACACACCTCAGATATTGTTCTGCCGTTTGTGCATATTATATTTGCATGAAATATCTTGATTTTTAATCCTATTAATGTCAAAATCAGACGGGAAAAAATGAGTTCATTTTATTTATATATAGAGAGAAGAGAAGAAGAAGAAGAGAAGAAGATTATTATTTTTTTATTATTATTATTATTATTATTATTAGTAGTAGTAGTAGTAGTAGTAGTAGTAGTAGTAGTAGTAGTAGTAGTAAAGAGGATTGCCTAGAAAATGGCCAATTTTCACTAAAATTGTTTTGTAAAATTGTTTTTTTTGTAAAATACTGATTATAATTGTGTGAGTATCCTAGCGATCACCAATTCTTTGCTCGGTGTATAAATGTTATATTATATATCCCTTGGTCTGTTTCTATATTGATCTGTATGTTATTTTAATTTTCTCCGCAGTAGTTATCTTTACACTAGCACAATTAAGGACATTACTTGAACAAGGATTTGCACTATCGCCTCCGATGTCATTTTTATCACCTCTGTACCTTTATTTATTATTTGCATAATTATAGGACACGGTGTAACGAAAAATTTGTCCCCCATAAATAAAACAACACTCCTGCTTTATTTTAAATCTTTTGTTAAAAAAATCAATTCAAGTAACTTGATTATGTTGTAGAGCTGACATCAATACAATGTAACAGCGTTCAGCCTAACTCATCGCCTCAATACTGGTTCGAAACTGAATACATGCCTTTTCCACAAGCGTCAGTGAGAGTTCTGCGAATACTCGACAATCAGGTTTGCTTTGGTCTTGGTGGAAGTCATGTTAGTGATGTTCTCGAGTATGACCAAACGAATTAGTTACGCGGATTTATGTCTGAGGGGACGAGGTTCCAGTGAGAGAAAAGTACAAAGTCGTAGCACTTCTTCTGTAACTAAGCCTGTGTCTCTTTGGGTATTTGGGCTGGCGCTGAGTCATGCTGCCAGCCCCAGGGTCTGCCAACAGTCATATGATTGCATCAGGGGATCACCACACTCTTTACCACATCCAGGTACACATTGGTGTTGACTTTCAAGCATACTTCAAAGATGTAAGTGGGCATGATGTGGCCCTCACTTGAAACCACACCAAGACCATTACCGTGACCGGAATCTTCGGTGAGATGTGCCCTCAAGCGTTGAACCCTCCGGATTATCATTTTGAGAGTGGTAGAAAGGGCCCTGTTTTCATAACTTGGATCAGTAAAGATGGTGAATGGTACAGCGAGATAGTTCCGATCCTGCTTGTTTAACATTGTGCCACTTTCAGACATGATAGAAGGCTCTTACCGATTTTGGGATTTATACGTTGGCCAACTAGTAAATGGTCTGACACAAAAAGTAGAACCTGGTTTTCGTCAAACGGAAATTGAATCATGTCGTTTTTTCTACGGCGATAATTATATCGATTCAAATGGGTATGGCGTTTTAGAAATGATTCTTCTCGTGTTTATTCTCAAGATACTCTGATACATTGGATATTCAGTTTTCTACAGTGGATTTAGTTGAAATATTAACACAACGTATTATGTCGTATTGAATACCAGTAATCCCCTAGGAACGCCTTGCAAGTGTATGTTAGATGGTTGGCTCAAACGCCCTAGCTCTGTGTGTTAGAATCTGCATTTGTCGTTAAACCACTGATCTTCTTGACAGCATTTGTCATCAATTAGCGATTATCATTCTTCCCTGACAAAAATTGAGAAATCCAATTTGTAGTCAGAATACATATCCTTCCTTATTAATACACGTATTCCTGAGGCATTTCTTCCATAAACTATCTAATACACTGATAGCAGAACTAGTTTTACTGTCTCCTGTTTCGTGATGTTAATATAGCATACTTGTAATTTGGTTTTGGGAGCTCAGCAGATATTGACGACTGTTCATAATAGTAGTTCGAAGTGTATGATACATTTCTCACGGATCTATGCTTTGTAATCTTATCGGTTATAAATGTAAAAGCTGGTCTCTCTACATTATCTTGTACAACGATTTCATGTTTTTTATTATGTTCTTATCTTGCCAGTCAATAATTCCTACTTTATGACTAGTATTAAAGTTTAGTCAGTAGCAGTTAATTATGTTTTTTTTCATATAAATATCTTACAAAACATATAAATTTTGTACCATTATATCTCAATATTACGTATTTAATTGAATAATTTTCTTAAATAAAAATGTATTTGAATCATTCTTGGTGTGTAAGATCTTGAAGATCAGTCACCTGACAGATTTCGCAACGCCGACTTTCATTGCACTATATGTATATAACGTGTGTATCATCTGTGAAGGTTGATAACACAGTGCTTGACAAATCACTTAAGGTCATCAGTGGACAGCAGGTGGTTGAACCTATGTTTGATTGAGTTGATTTGACTTGAGTTGCAACCAAAACGTAACTGAGATAAGTTCATTCTTTGAAAGATTTCTTTTTGTTATTTTTTATATCAGTGGTTTTTACTGTTCCGTTACTGCGACTAAAAGACATGAGCGTTTTACACATTGTTACGCATGCTACTGCGTTTGTTTGTTTCTTTTTATTAACGGATTAATATTATATAATAAAATGGACGGAAGGATTCAGAGTGGGTTAGGGTGAGAGTTAGGGTTGTACTATCATATGTACTTGCATTTTTTAAAAATTATTTTATGCCGTTATTAGATTTCTCTGTCTTTTCCTTCAATCTTCCAACACTTTAACAACTAATGGTTACTACAAAAACATTTCCATTATGCATGCTACAGTTTCTTTTTCAAGATATGCTATATATATATATATATATATATATAGAGAGAGAGAGAGAGAGAGAGAGAGATTGCATAATCTGTTCAGGAACACAATAGCAGGTCTAACATTTCCAGCTAAACTTCTGGCACATTATTAAATGATTGTGATTACGTCACTAAGATAGAACTATTTCTCATATAAATCAGCCGTATTATGTCTTGGGTCAAAATTCCATCGTGATTCTTAGTTTACGAATTACATTTGTATTAAAGTAAATAAACAATAGCACAAATTTTAAATAACAGAAAATTTAATATTGTGTTGAAGAAACGCACTGATTACTGATTATAAAAAAAAAATTTCAAGCTAAGTAATTGCTAGATAAATATAAATTATATTATGCTACGTCGAGATTATACCTGAGGATCATAAACAATTATCACGAGAATTTATAGGAAAATTTAACATCATTAAATGGAAAATACAAGTATAGCAGTAAAAAGGCAAAAGTGTTTAAATCTGAGACACTAAATATTTCCTACAGAAATTACTACTTTGGGATAGATAGTCTCTTAGTATATGTATATGCAGTTATCTGTATCTCTAGTTCTCCCTCTCCCTCTTTTCTCTCTCTCTCTCTCTCTATATATATATATTTATATATATATACATATATATGCATGTATATATATGTACACATAGAAGCGGCCAAATATATACGCACGCACACACACACACACATATATATATATATATATACAGTGAGAGAGAGAGAGAGAGGGGGGAGAGAGAGAAAGAGAATAGAGTAATAAGAGAGTATATGATTTTAAAAATCTGTAGGCAATCTCAACTGTGAGAGCTCAATGCGAAGCAGAGCTTATATAATAGTTTAAAGGAATCCCACAACACAAATAGTTCAATCTCATTGAAAATTAATTTATTCCTATTCAAGATTGAAATATTTTTCTTTTTATTAAATGGATGCAAATTTACTTTTTGTTTAACGATTAACTTTCTCTCTTCCTATCTCTTTCTCTGTATATATATATATATATATATATATATATATATATATATATATATATATATGATTTTATCGATTAAAACTTTAAATCTGAGATTCAAGATTTAAAAAATCATTCGTCCTATGTATCTTAAAATTATCACATTTTTGCTTAATTTTTATATGTATATCTAACTATTTTTCTTGATATTTTTCAGGATTCAGTGGAAGACGAAGATCCGTCACCATCATCGCAGAAGGTGTCAAACCAATCCACTTCTTCTGCCAATTCTGCGGACGCTCAGAGAAACGGCGAAACAAACTTTTTAAAAAGATTCTTTTCAATCTTTTCTCCGACAACATCAAAAGGGGGCAGTAAGTAACCCTCTCAGACAACAAATACTATTCACAAAAAAAAAAAATATTATTTATTATGTATTACAGAGAAAATATTTGGTATTAATTAATACAAGGATATTATTTTGTGACTGGCGGGAAAAATATTGAAATATTTCAGTTATACACATTTCTGTTCAAGTAACTGAAAACTTGATCTGCCTTACCGCTTAGATACATTAAGAAGAACATAAAATTCAAAGACTTTCTTCTTCAGTAGTGTGATATCATCGTTTACATTATTTTATAAACACTGTATTTTTTATACACCAGAAAGACGATGACAAATGTAATAAAATGTATTAAAACGGAAAATGGAATTTATGTTAGAATTTTTGGAAATATGAATTGATGTATGCATATATATATATATAGATATATATATATATATATATACATATATATATATATATATATATATATATATATATATATATATATATGTACGTATCTGTTTTGTTTTACTCTTATTTAACTTCTATGATTTTGTATTTTGATGTAATTTTGGTAAGTTGATAAACAGACGGATTATTAAAATTCAAATTTGATTCTATATATGCATACAATTATGTGTATTTATGTCAAGATTTCACAGACATCTGAAACCAGATGATTTTAAATAAATCTATGCTTATGTATTTTTATATGAAAAGAAACTGTACATTTCCAGGAGTATAAGGGAAGGTGTAATGTGTTTAGAAACCTCAGCTAAGAAGAAGAACCATATCAACATATAACTTAACAAAATATTATTATTATTATTATTATTATTATTATTATTATTATTATTATTATTTACAAGGCCACCCGGTGTTGCTCAGGACCGTATAATACAATGAGAAAAAACTTTGAACATACCTGTTATTCTTAGAATAGAGGAAGTTTTGATGTTTGTGTATCATTTGTCATATTGAGCAAAAGAATATTTTACTTACCCTAGGACGGGTATTACACAACATATGTATTAAATAATTGTACCTTCATTGGACAGGAAATTTACAGCATGTATGTGGAAACAATCCTTACCTAGCGCAGGTAATGGCAATGTACAACACATATTTAAAATTATTACCATAAGTTTCTGACTAGGTTTCGGTCGATGTAACCTTCTATATTCGTCAAGTGTATCTTTTTAAACTCGGAAATTTTCTCATGAAAAAAAATTTACACGGGATTTCAAACTAAACCGTTATTAAATCCATGAGGGTGTAATGCGATCGAAAAATATAAGTCTTATAGGAATCGGCATTCCTTTTAAAAATTCTTGCATACTTGTGCTGTGAGGACGGACGTTGTCAAGTTGAAGAACACTATAGCCAATTAGATCTAATTTTGATTAATTGCTTCAACTTAATTGCTTTATATATTTTTCGTTTTGATTTTTATCCATGCACATATATATATATATATATAGATATATATTTGCAGTCATAGACGGCACAGTTGTTGAACGTAGAGGTTAGTTTTTCCGGCTTGGTTTTACTTTATACAGGGTGATCCACTTAAAAGTAGCATAGAAAATGTAGTAGATAGAAGGAACATATTTTTATTTTCTAAATTACCTTTAGCATGGTTTAAATTACCTTTAGTGTTATAAAAGATGCTGAAAGTGCTCATCGTTTACATATATTCATTCCTGGGCACGTTAAATAACGTTTACAGTTTCTGCCTGTAGATTTTCTTTGGTAAATCACCTGCTAGCGTTAGTAATGTTCTCCTTTGATTGTTCTTGATTGTTGTGAGGATTATTTGCATCAACTTTTTTTTTGTTTGAACGTCCCCCAATGATAAACACTTCACGATTACAAGTTCGAGGGAAGTGGTGGCTATAACCCTTGGCTTATTGTTCTCTCTTTCGTAAACTCTCGTGTTAGTCATCTGTGAGACGTGTGGCATGTAGCGCTATCTTGTTGAAAAAAGAATTGCATTTTGTTCTGTGGTGTCAGTTGGTCCCTAAGAGAAAAATCAGAGAGATCGGTCTACTTTTAAGTGATCCACTCTGTAAATTGATCATCTATTAAGTTTTTCTACTTCAATTGTATACGAAAATTAGTTTTGATGTGCCACTGACTCATGAGTTCTTTACATTGGCTCAGGAACAAACTTTATCATTATCAAAAGTAACGATATAAAAGGAAATGGTGGTTATGATCACACGCCGAGAGATAACAAATTAACAAAATATCTGTTCATTGATTTATGAAGACATTCAATGAGTGTAGAATCCATGAAGCACATTGCAGAATATTCCTTAATTAATTTAGGGGTTTTTATCAGACTTTTTTATCGTAATTTTTCTGGCGAATTTTGTAATGAAACCTATCCAACTGCCTTCCATAAAACTCAATTAAGTAACATATGTGCTACTTATACTTCAGTTTTAATTAAAATTTATCGAAACCCAAACCCAACGCCGGCTAGTAATGCGATCATTCTATTACGAGGCACACTATGCTCTATATGTGAAATTAATGTATTAATCTATAAAAAAAACAAGCAATACGAACACTCGCTGAAATGATTTCTCTTTCTATGTTCAAATACGAATCAATGTATACAGTTTTTCCTGTTGTCAACTTAATGATTTCCTTTCAGTTATTTATCTATTAATTTATAAAGCAGCTTTATAACATTATAAAATTTTAAATAAACAGATAATCATGAAATAGCAAACATGTACGTAAGGCATATTATTAATTCAAACAATCATTTACTGAAAATCTTCATAAAGGCAAAGTAAAATTAGCGACAATATACGAGAAAGATCCATAGACAATATTCTCATAAACGGATGCACTCAGTTGACGTAGATGCCCTACAGATTTCCCATAATAATTCCAAAATTCCACCTACTTTAACTCTGCACCTTATTATCCCAAATCTTTTTCAAAAAAAAAGGAATATCAAGTATTATATTATAAATATTAACTATGACTAAACCGAAATTCGAACCCTGCTTTACATCGTTATAAAAACAGCTGAATCTTATACTATCTCCCTCCCAAATGCTTCACATTCTTCCATGTTTTTTAGCCCCAAGTTTAATGCATTTTTTACTGCATTAACATGCACAACTTAAATAAGATGCATACAGACATCTCGCAGCTGAAACTCCTACATAGTTTTCTAGTAGGCATGGTCTCCAATAGTATGGCTTAAAATCCAAGTGGCGATGTATCTCGTTTGTCGTGAATAAGAGTGAAACAAATTATCCAGATCTGCACGTGTTCTTATAATTTATTTGTCGTGATAAAGATTACCATAGGTTCCATGCTTTTTATACTAGAATGTATATATGAATCCGTGTAGACTACACATCCCTAGACGAGTATGTTTTATATAAATGGCAGCACATGAGTGCTAGTGGATTTGCTAGCATATGCAATAATATAGAGTTTAAAGCTTCAAAAATGTGTGCTGTTACATTGAATACATATCTCATGGTTTAAAATGATAAATTAGAAAGTTGAAGAGTTTAATCCACACATACACACACACTCACTCATACACATATCTGTGTGTATCTAATATAAATATATATGTGTGTGTGCGTGTGTGTGTATCTCATTTAAAAAGAATGCTTTTCCCTTATATCTGTCATTTTGTGTATGAATGTATGTGTATGGGAAATAAAAAGAAAGGGACACAGAAACGGTCAAAGGTCATACATAAAACAGCCCAAAATCCGAAAGATTTACACTGATACTTTAATATGTTTCAACAAAAGTAGAAAGAAATTAAGTAAACAAAAATGAAAATAAAGAAGAATAGTTTTCGTTTATTTTTTAAAACATCTTATGTGTGCATATATATACATTAATGAAAGACACTAGAATCTACACTAAGCGGTTGAAAAATGTTAGTGTGTGTGCGCTCGTGCGCGTGTAGACAATCCGGACAAGCATCTTTTCGTGTAACACCGTCCGGTGCTTGGAACCACAATAAATTTATGATTCCAATCTTTTCACTTATCGGTTTACATCTGTTTATCAGTCTCCATGTATATATGCACGTCTACAAATATGTGTGTGCGTATTCTTTGTGTGTACGGGCACGTGTAGAAGCATACGTGGTAGTGTGCGGTGTACATGCATGTATGTTTACAAATGCGAGTGTGTACCTGGTGTGCGTGAGTTCCGAATTCAATGTTTCATAAAAGAATTGGTTTTTAATATAGACCACACAAGTTATTTAGCATTCCAAGTCAAAAATATTGGAAGGGCCATATTCAGATAGATCTTAACCTCATTGGATATACTCGTGCCACTCCAGCTGCTAACCCTGGCCGGCCTGCACCCATGTTTCCATCATTCACAGTAAAGAAACATTTTCGTTTTTTTTCGAAAGACTTTTTGTATTCCTACACGTCAACGCATAGAAAATAAATACAGAAAAGATATAAACATTTATATATTTTTCGTTTTGATTTTTATCCATATATATATATATATATATATATATATATATATATATATGCAGTCATCGGCACACAGTCCTGTTTCATTGTATCACAACTCATCAGTGTCTCTAGAGTAGAACTTAGAACCATGGCATTGACAGTCAATAGTAAAGCGCCCGTAAATTATCTCGCCAAATGTCTATTTAAACAAACATTTGTCCACCACTTCTAGAGTGTTCTACCCGTTTCTTTGTAAACAAACAATGACCGTCGGATTTTTCAGCCAATTAAGTTGCGGGTAGGGTTATTTATGACAGTGCTCTACCCAAAGAGGGGCGCGCGCGTGTGTGTGCATATGTATATAGACGTATGCATACGTGTGCATAGATAGGTCGGGGTGTGATGGTATACATTAGGGAATTTCAGATTTGTAGTGGTACCGTTGATTTAAAATTCAATACATATGGGTATACGAATATATACTGCGTATCAAATTATTAACGAGCTTATATTTTTTTAAGTATTTAGGGAACGAGGGAATAAATATCCATAAAACTTTGAGAAAGTTCTTACAATACTATTCAGCTACTCCAAAAATTATTTTAAAAAAGTATTAGCAAAACTATGGCAGAAGATAGGAATATCTGTTGATTTCAGTGTGTCAAGTTATTAACGAGGTTGAGAAATAAAAACACAATATACCCATAACTTGTTTATTGAAATAATTTTCAAACATTAAATGAACTAGGAAAAATGCTTAGAACACAATAACTGCATAGCAATTTCTACGTTGACATAATTAGTATGATATTTGTGATGTTTTTTTTTTTGAGTGATTGTAAAAGACGTTGGTCCACAGAATTAGTCAAATTTGTGATTTCGTTAACAGTTATTCCTCACGATACCTCTTGGAGAGCATCCCTCAACTTATCTTTGCTCTTAAATTGGTGTCCACTTGCATAGAGGCGTCACTTCATGATACTCCAAAGGTTTTCAATTAGAGTCAAATCTGGTTAATTCGCAGGCCACTATATCTTCCGTAGCACAGAAAACTCCAGCTATTGCAAATACTCTTTGCTTTTGTTTCCTGCATGCGAGGGAGCATTATTCTGTATAAAAATAATGGTTCTTCTGAACGTCACCCTTTGCTTCTTCAGCCATTGTTCAAATTGCTCCTTCAGAAAAGCTATGTAAACATTTGACGTCATTTTCACGCCTTCTGAGCCAACTAAAGTACCTCCGATAATCCTAGCCTAGATCATTATCCCACCACCACCTTGCCTTAAACGCAATGTCCATCTAGGACCCGTCCCTTGTTCCAGCCATCTGGGCCATCAAGAGTGACAAGCACTTCATCCGTGAACAAAATTTTGGAAAAATCAGTTTTCGTGTTGTTTTCTGCCCATTTCAATCGGTTTTGTATGTGATGTTGCGTTAATGGAGGCTTTCTCACAGGCTTAACAGACTTTACCACTTCTGTCAGAAGGCGGCATCAAATACTTTTGGGGACATTCTTCAATCCAGCTTGGTCAAAGACTTCTCGACTTATCTACCCAGGGTGCTCAACAACTTCGCGTTTAATTTAGAGTAGATAACGGCGTGAAATCCACTCTAGATTTACCTTTATCAGCTCTGTCATTAACCTTTGTAGGGTCCTTGACAAAGTTCTTCACAGTTTGATGGTACCTTCCTATCATTTTCGTTATTTCGATGGTAGTTTTACTATTTGCTAGCTGTTCTGTAATAATACTCTTTTCAGAACTACTCAAACCACCTTTACGACCCATTTTATTGACGAAACACACTTCCTTGTTAATAATTTGACACACCTCAAATACCGTGGATTCAGCAATTACGGTGGCAAGTTATTTACATTGTGCGGAACAGTACGAAAATTTCATAGCTTAGCTCAGTCATTGCCAACGTTTCCGAAGCTTTTGAGACGAAACTACCCGTAAGTTTCTGAAACTTGTACAAAATGTCATCTCGTTAATAATTTGACACGCAGTGTATATATATATATATATATATATATATATATATATATATATATATATATATATATATATATATATACAAATTACTATGCAATTTTATGTACCTGAAGAGATTAATGTGTCATGCTTACGCGATGATCAGTGCAAGAAAGGATAGAACATTTGTTAATCTTCATTCAATCCTGTACAATATCGGATCTCCATGGTAGTATACACACTGACAGAGAAACACACACACACACACACACACACACACACACACACATATATATATATATATATATATAAATATATATATATATACTAGCTGGTATGATATGTATATATAGCGGTGTATCCGTCCGTAAGTTTGCATTTTTGTGGGTGTGTAGATAGAATGGCTTTAAAATAACAACAAAAAAGGATTATCAGACCACATTAAAACTTAGGTGTATGTTTGTAGGACTAGAGATATATGCATATATACACACACAGATATATATATATATATATATATATATATATATATATATATATATATATATATATATAAGAGCAGACAATTAATAAAACGTGTTAAAAACACTTGGAAAAAGAGTTAAAAACATATTTAATCTGAAAAAGAAAACACTTAATAAGTGGATAGTCCTTAATCCGCGGAGTTTCGAAGAAATACTTTTCTTTCTCATCAGAGGGTGGGAATTAGCAAAACGCGGGATTGGATTTTGCAATTGATGAAACTGCAAGTAAGTCAAAGATCTTACGTGATAACAAAACGTGAAGCAGAGGGAATATGGTGAAGAAAAAGATGATTTCACGTGAATGGATAGCCTGGTGAACGGTAAACAAATCAATAATGGTAAAATCCAAAAATATAAATCCAAGAAAGTTAATTGAATTTCCATTCGCACACGTAAAATCCAATGAAATCACGTAATTGGAAGATGGTTCAAAATAATCCAAAAGGCCGAAATCCATGGAATAATTCACAAATATGTACAAGGAAAAGGGGATAAATTCCAATAATATTAATAAAAGAAAAGTAAGATATGCTTTTCATACGGCTTCCGAGAGATAACGTAAATAAATATAAGTATAAGCTATAGTTTCCTAGATGGAAATCTAATGAACCTTCGGTGATTATCAGAAAGTTCTAACGTAATAATAATATATTTATTTTAACAATTATTATTGGCTACTTATATACATTCCGAAAATCTGTCCATGCACAAACCTACATACTTCAATGTTTATATACATCTGTTTTTACCACCTGTTGATTTATA
This sequence comes from Euprymna scolopes, assembly GCF_053919585.1. Taxonomy (NCBI): domain Eukaryota; kingdom Metazoa; phylum Mollusca; class Cephalopoda; order Sepiida; family Sepiolidae; genus Euprymna; species Euprymna scolopes. The sequence goes on along the minus strand of NC_136495.1, from coordinate 63,952,913 downwards.
TTTATTTCTATTAATTTCGGAATATTGTACAAATATTAATGTATATAATATTACGTATTATCCTAAAATCTAAGAATAAATTTTAATTAAATATCGAAAAAATATCGAAAAAATATGTTTTATAACGTATTTATTTAAACACATTATATTGCTTTTTAAAAATAATAAACACAACTATGTGTGTTACACAAATATATATTCACTTCTATTTACAGCTGTTTCATTTTCAATTACAAATTCACACATCATCCGCCTTATATTTGAAAACTAATTCAAATAATAATGATGACTATTTCATAAATGCACTGCACTCGCCTTTTTATTTTAAGTTACTTTTGGACAATCCTCCGTCCACACAATCTAGGATTTTATAGTGATAATTATTCGACCATTTATCTCAAGCCCGTGTGTATTAACATTGATTAATGTATTATTAGGAAGTAAATCCACTTCCATTAGTTCAGAGTATACCGATATAAAACTATAATAGAACCTGGTATATATATATATATATATATATATATATATATATATATATATATATATATATATATATATATACGTGTATATATACACATATATATTGAACCTAGAACCGTCGTGTTGACAGTCAGCGGTTCTCCCACTCGACCATGGAATTGACGCCCATAAATAACTCGTCGGAATGTCTATTTAAATAGACACCCTCCACTACCTTTATAGTGCTCAAATCGTCTGTTCGTAAATAAACAAACAACGAGCTTACACTTTTTAAACAACGTATACCTCATTTGATTCGCATTTTATTCCTTTATAATTTTACCTTTTCATATTTGACTTTTAATTGAAATATTCTAGTGTTCATGTAAAGTTAAAAAGATAACTTCTAATTGAGGAGGCAAATAGAATGTCCGCAGCAACGAATTCGCTTAAGATCATCTTAAACTGTCGCCTATGAATCAGTTTAAAATATCAACGAACAGACAACAAAGCATCTCTAATCGTAATTGTGTTGTTCCAGGTTATACAACGTGACATTTGGTCCATATGCCACGATTTTTTCTTAGTGATTGTCAGGAACTCATTCATCTCAACCTTTCTGGTTTATCCAATCGAAAAATCGACTTCAGATTGAAATGTGTTGAGAAAACGGTACAAAATAATGTGCAAAAGCACCAAAACACCGGCAGTATTCGTAATGCCCCTAAATCTGGTCGTACTAAAGTTATTTCTAACAGAGAAGACAATGCTATCAAGATCCGCAGCCAAAGAAACATTTGAAACGGCTCCCCAAATCCAACAACAGTGCAATCTTGTAAAAAGTTATCACTTTCTACTGTCACGAACAGATTAAAGGAATTTAATTTGCGAGGATGTGTTGCAAGACGGAAGCCAATGATTTCTGTAAAGAACATAAATCGCCGTCTGGAATGCATCAGATGCTATGAAGATCATGACTCTTCATATTGGTCAAACGTGCTTTTTAGCGACGAAGGCAAGTTCAATAGGCTAGGCAGTGATCGAAGGCAATACGTCAGTCGAAGGAAAGACGAAGAATTTCATCCTAGGTGCTCAGATTCAACGCTGCAAGGTGGTGGAGGTTCAGTTTTGGAGTGGGTCATTATTACTACCAATGGTCCAGGGCCTATAGTTCGCATGCAAGGTTGATTTAATTCGACCAACTCCATTAATATGTTGACTGGACATTTTCTACCCTATTTTCGTCGGAATTTTGATGATAATCTCATCTTCATGCTGGATAATGCTCCCATTCACACAGTTCACAATGTCAAGAGTTTTCCGAAAGATCAAGATATTCCGTGTTTGGATTGGCCTGCACAATCTCCGGACTAAAATCCCATCGAAAACGTATAGCATTGCATCAAGCAACACTACGCAATGATAAAAGTTACAAATTTAGAAGAACTTTGGACAAAAATTAAAGAAAAGTGGGATGCACATTCCCGGAGTATTGCTGCAGTCTTATTTAAGGATTTCAGGCTGTCAAATTGCAGAAGGCTTATTTTACTAAATATTAACTAGTGCATTGTGTCCCTGCTGTATTTGTGTTGCATGAATGTCCTAAATTCACCTTTAAATAACAATTTTCCATTGTGCGGACTTTCCTTTTGCTTCCTTAATTTGAAGTTATTTTTTTAAATTGACGTGAACACTAGAATATTTCAATTAAAATGCAAAAATAAACAGGTAAAATTATGGAAGAATAAAAGGCTAATCAAATGAGGCATAGTTTGTTTTAACAGTTACATTAAATAAAGCTTAAATTTGCAGTTTTTGAAAAAAATACAACCGCGGACTTTCTTTTTGTTGCCTATATATATATATATATGTATGTATATATATATATGTATATATATATATGTATATATATATATATGTATATATATAGAAGTGAACGTGTCTGTGTGCCCGTCTGTCTGTGTATATGTGTGTCTGTGTGTACATTTTTCTACGCAATAACTCTATCAATTTTTAGTCTACGTACTCGAAATTTGATATGCAGCATACTGAGATTTGGGAACATCTATGTGATTGGTTGTCGGTCAGAAATTTGGCGATTGAGGGGTCAAAGTTCAACGATTTGACCTTTGAGATATCTGCCAAGCTTCTACAATTTTGGGTCTTAGCACTTTAAATTTTTGATATAGGTTCCTTGTACATAGATCTAACTTAATAACTTGATTGGAGCCCAAAACAATAAATTTTAAGGGATCATAATAGGGGTTACATTTTAAAAAATTGGCCGCGTTTTCTTCTTTTTTATTTTGCTCAACATACACCTCCAAATACCCGTGCAACGCCGTGCACCCATGCTGGTCTATATATCTATAAAAGTGAATGTGTCTGTGTATGTGTCTGTCTGTGTATCTGTTTGTCTGTCACTGTGTGTACATTTCCCTACGCAATAACTCTGTCTATTTTAAGTCTATAGACTCGAAATTTTATATACAGGGTATTGAGATTTGGAAAAATGTATGTTATCGGTTTTTAACCAGAGATTTGGCGATTAATGGGTCAAAGTTTAAAAAATTGACCGTTTTATTACTTTTGTTTTTTGCTCAACATAAACCTCCAAATACCCGGGTAATGCCGGGCTCCCATGCTAGTATATCTGTACAAGTGAAAGTGTCTTTCAGTCTGTGTGAATATCTTTGTACATTTCCTTACACAATAACTCTGTCAATTTTCAGTCTACAGACTCTAAATTTGATATACAGGGTATGGAGGAAAATTTTCGTAATCCGTTTTCGGACAGAAATTTGGCTGTTAAGGGGTCAAAGTTCAACGATTTGACCTTTGAGAACTCTACTACACTCCTCCGACAATTTTGGGTCTAAACATTTCAAAATCTGGATATAGGTCTCTAGGACACTGATCTAACCTAATAACTTGATTTGATCCCAAAACAATTAATGTGAAGGGGTTCTAATAGCGGTCAAATTTTAAAATAATTTGACCGCTTCGGTCTCTACAACTTTCTCAGACAATTTCTGGCGTAAACATTTGAAATTTTAGATAAAATGTATTCAGAAATAGGGCAAGCGTTTTAATCGGTTTGGGTCGAAAATTTGAGTTACCAATATATACATTTATGTATGTATGTTTGCATATCTGCCTAAAACTTTCAATAACGGCGCCGGATTTTTAATAGATCAATATCGTTTCGAAGTTCAACCTTTCAGACGACAAATATCGAAAAATTAGCTAAAAACATTAATCTCTACACCTTCAACTGGACACTATTCTACAGAGGGGGTCGCTTTTTTCAACGATATTTTCGAAAATCATCCTGTCCTTTCGATTGTCTAGCCTTTATTAAAACCTACGTCACTTTCAGTTGGCAGTGCTCGTAACAGCAAAGGCGTCACTTTTTCCCCGTTCTTTTTCTCCATTTGGCGCGGGTCCAACCTGCCCTCATACTACCATTTTTTTTTTTTTTTTTTTGCTCAACACACACCTCCAAACACCCGGGAAAAGACAGATACACATGCTAGTATATCAATACAAGTGAACGTGTCTGTGTATCTGTGTACCTGTCTGTCTGTGTACATTTCCCTACGCAATAACTCTCTCAGTTTAAAGGCTACAGACTCGAAATTTGATATACAGGCTACTTAGATTTGGGAAGATTTATGTGATGGGTTTTCTGACAGAAATTTGGCTGTTAATTGGTCAAAGTTCAACGATTTGAACTTTGAGAACTCTGCCAAACTCCTCCGACAATTTTTGGTTTAAACACATTAAATTTTAGATATAGGTTCCTTGGACATGCATCTAACTTAAAAAAAAAAACTAAGTTTGAGTCCAAAACAATAAATTTTAAGCGGTCATAATAGGGGTCAGAGTTTAAAAAATTCACCGCTTTTTTTGTTTTGTTTTGCTCAGCATACACCTTCAAATACCTGGGCAACGCCGGGCTTAAATGCTAGTATATATATATATATATACGTGAAAGTGTATGTCTGTGTGTCTGTGTGTGGGGCTGTGTGTACATTTCCCTACGCAATAAGTCTGCAATTTTTAGTTTAGAGACTCGAAATTTGGTATACAGGTACTGAGATTTCGGAATCGATGTGATTGGTTTTATGCCAGAAATTTGGCGATTAAGGGGTCTACGAATTGACCTTTGAGAACTCTACCAAACTCCTCAGACAATTTTTAGTCTACACACTTGAAATTTTAGATATAGGTTCCTTGGACATGGATCTAACTTAATAACTGGATGTGAGCCCAAAACAATAAATGCTAAGGGGTCATAATAGGGGGTCAAAGTTAAAAAAATAGACCGTTTTTTTTTCTCAACTTACACCACCAAACACCCGGGCCATGCCGGCCTTAAATGCTAGTATATATATATATATATATATATATATATATATATATATATATATATAATTGGAGATTATTGTTTTTCAGAGGTTATTTAACCAATGGAATTTGACTAGGTTAATACAAGAGTGCTCAATACAGAGGTAGAGCGGGTTAGACTCTTGATTTGCTTTAGTATAAGCTGTAAGTTGTTCCTACTCATTCATGAGCATATTTCGGTAATATATATATATATATATATATATATATATATATACATATATATATATAATAGGAATAGTATAGAAATGAATATCATCTAAAATTAGATGCGCTGGATTAGACACTTTGTTAGGATGGAGGATAACTAAAATACTGTTTTATAGCGATGTAGATAAGTATAAAATACCACAACTTAATCAAAGAAAAAAGATTTTATGATTCTCTGAAAAAGAACTTAAAAATACTTGAGATTAATATACATAACCGAGAGGCTCAAGCAAATGATCGATTACGGTGGAGAAAAACTATCAGAGAACGTTATCAGATTTTTGAAAAGCAGTGTGTAGAATTTGGTGCTGTCTTAAAATGTTTTTTATTAAAAGTGGACTAAACTATAATGTCAGAGAAATTATAACAGGAACTGGATTAAACTGTATGTGTCAGATACCTGTCAATAGCTGTTTTTTTTAATCTTCTGAAACAAACAACAGATTAAACAGTCAGATACAGAAACTACAGTCTTATGAGGATGCTTTTACAGTACATCCGGTAGCACTAATGCGTCATATTTGTGGTTTCATCTGCAAATCTAAATATGGCCTGACACGACATTCGACGGTTTTACAATATTAGAATGAAATCTCCTTTACAAGAAGGAAAGTTTATTTATGTAACGTATGTGTACTTTTATGTAGTACTAAAGTTGGATTAAAAAGTCACCTACGTGCACACATACGCATAATGTGTTACTGAAGAGACGGCAAACTTCTGTCAAGAAGTATATATATATATATATATATATATATATATATATATATATATATATATATCTGTGTTTGTGTGTGTGTGCGCACGCGTGTGTGTGTGTGTAGGTTTTGTCCGTGGCTGTGTGTGTGATGAACTGTAAATTGAGAAAGAAATGCAAAGATAATAACATGAACGATAAACAAGTTTTTTTCTACTGCATTTATCCAATTAATAGACATAGAAGTGTGTTTATAAATGTATTCTGAATAGATTTAGTATTTTTCAAAACAAAATATAAAATAATAACAGAATTAAAATGCTATTATGTAGATTATATATATATATATTTATATACATATATACATATGAAATATGTAAATATATATATATATGTATATATATATATATATAATTATTTTTAATAGCTACTGACACAAGAGTTTGATCCTTCCGGAATCATCAGTGCAGGAATTATAATTTGATTATTTACGTCAGCACACACATATATATATATATATATATATATATATATATATATATATATATATATATATATATATACGTTACAATATCAGAAACTATAGATTTGAGTTTATATGGATTTAGGCGTATATGTGTGGATACATTTGTTTGTATATATATATATATATATATATATATATATATATATATATATATATATAGCCAGTAGAGTTTAGTTTCCTAGAAGTACATCCAATGAAACAACATGTGTCTACCAAAATAGTGCTCAATGAGTGAACAGAGCAGGTATATTAATTTTATTTATACAAACATTAATGGCTACATATGTGCATACATGTTTCTGTAATCACCCACGTTGGGGGATTACGTCTTCAGGCCAAGAACCACCTTCAAAAGTCCTTTTGAAGGTGGTTCTTGGCCTGAAGACGTAATCCCCCAACGTGGGTGATTACAGAAACATGTATGCACATATGTAGCCATTAATGTTTGTATAAATAAAATTAATATATATATATATATACATGTTGTATATGTGTGTTTGTTTGTGAAAGTAAGGGTGCATGTGCATGTGTATGTATGTTTGTGAAGTTGAGTGGAAATATATGTATGTATGTATAAGCATATAAGTATGTATTTATATGTAAGCTTGTTTTCGTGCGGTGTATGTGTATTTGATACGTCGATATATATTCCAATATAAGTGCATATTACTGAATTGATAATGAGAGAAGAAGAAGCCATACGTTCACAAGGATGACATGATTGTGGCCAAATATGTTTCTGGAAATATAATGGGAATTAATTCCAGTGGATTATTTAAGATGTGCTGACTATGTTTAATTTTTAACCAACAGGAACATTGGTCTTAAAATATGAAACAGGATGAGAAAAAACGTTTGGATAAAAAAAAATTTAGGAACTCATATATTCCCAATACATAATTCACATTTCCCTTAATCTTTTTTCGCTTTTTTTTTTACTTTATATGCATTTCATATTGTCGTATAATGTATAAGTACTTTCGACAAATTAATTTTATATTACATTAACATTGATACAAATATTCTGTTTTAATATCAGATTTGTTTCTCTCTTGTTCGTCTATAAATATAAATGACGTTTGGGAAGTAACTGTTTACCAGAAAAAAACTTTTCTTCCCACTATCTCAATTAACCTTCTCTGATCTGCTAATCAGTGCAATTTATTCTTACTGCTAATAGTTGTCCTCATATTACAGTTCTTTGCAGAGTTGATTTTGTGATCTTTCATGATTTTGTGACATGTCAACACACATTATAATATCGACTGACTACTTGTTAGTTTAATCGTCGTCCTCGTTTTTAATCTGTTTTTTTTTTATTCCAAAAATTTATGATTATTCAGTAGCACCCGATTTCCTTGGCTTTTTAACAATCTACATACATAAAACGTATTACGTTCTAATAATACAACTTGTCTCTACAGGTAAAGTAAAATAATTTTCGGAAAACAAAAAAACTATAAACTTTATTATTAATACAATAAAATAAAATTCATGAGTAATTTGACGTCTGAATCTTTACCCACCTCTATAAGAAGTTCGAATGTTTTAGTTAACTTCTACAACAATGCAACAATCGTTTAGTTAATCGTTATTACTTTAATATAATTAAAACTAGTAGTACCCGTGTACTGGTGTTGCCCGTTGTAAGTCTAATACCATGCCTGAGCGGATGTGGTACAGGTATCTCTCTATTTTCTCTACTCGTTTTAATTACTGCTCGTTTTAAGTGATTAATTTCAAGTAATGGTTTTTACTGTTAGACACTGGCTACTCTTACAACTGGCAATCAATGGTGGTCATGATTAGTGTCTGCCTTCATTTGACTACGAATTTAAATAGTCTCCATTTTGCCCTCGGGCATTGTTTGGTTCTGACATCCACTGCAAGTAACTGGGTGCTTATAGCAGGCACTGATGGGCATTGGCGAATAATTTTGTTCTTAGACGGTTAATAGCGTTTACTGGTAGACATGGGTTTATTTTACACCTATCACTGTCGTGTTTTGTGGCATTTAGTGGCATTTTGATACTGTTCTTGTGTTTTGAAGTCAGGATTTCTCTGGCAGTTTTAATCATTGTCGGATACTGAGGAGCATAACCGGTTTAAACATAACTGAAGAACTGCCTTTAAATGAAATCTACTCTCTCCGATCCTTGAGCAATATCATCCAATGGGGGTTGATGGTCACTGGCGGTTAGTGTGGTTTTATTTTTACTAATAGAAACTAGTTGTCTTTGCAACTATTACTCTCGGTATATGCGTTCACAGTCAGTCACTAGTTGCCATGGCCAGTATCAGTCTTCATTGGATTGCTCCGATATGAAATTGCTGTATTCAATGCCATGCATTGTTGGCCACTGGGGTTATAAGACTGTCACGTGCGTTTAGTAGCAAATACTGACTTCTAATGTAACTATCGGTCATTGTTATTCACTATCGATCATAACTTTTGTCGGCTCTCACTATACTGCTTCTTAATATGATATCGTAGGTTTTCAATTTTTGGACACGTTTATTTACTGAGGATACTGTCATTCAGTGGCGGCACTATCGTTCACTTGCGGTTATGATGTTGATTAATGGTAATCAGTGGTCTGTGCTCTTTTCAGGTGGTTAATATCCCTTTTTCAAAAGGATGGCACTGACGAGCAAATGGCCACGCTCTTATTATCAGGCATTAGTATCAAATGACGGGCACCGTCATGCATTATGGTCAGTGTTTTTTAAGCTGATTAGTGTCACTTATTGAGAGGAGTGGAAAATTGTGGGCACTGTTGCTTTAAGCCAGCTATTGCTGTGTTGAAGTCGTTACTTGCGGGTATTTGCGTTTACTCACAATTACTGCTTGTCACTGGCTGCCTTAACAAGGATCTCTTATCGGAAATAACTCTCGGTCAAATGCGGTCGTGAGAAATTTCGTGTTTTGAGAAAAGCAAAGAGATGTATTATTTCTTCTTACGCAATCCTGATTTGCTGAGTTTTGAGCCAATGTGTCAATTGTATATCTCTCCGGTCTCCTTGAGGAGAGTTTGAGGAGAACATAATGAGTGAGTAATAATCATTCTACCACCTATGAACGAGATACTTGTTTTGGAGAGTGATTTTCCTCAGAAATATTCTAATGATTCACGATATTGAATAAAATCGACTGATAATATCCGGAGCACATGCAGTAAATATCAGTAAATAGCCCGGACCTATATAGCGGATGTGCTTGTTTTGCTAGAAATATTAATGGAAAGAATAATAAAAATATAGATCTAATGAATGAACTGTACTGCTAAGCAATATCATTTAGCTCTTAGTAACAACACGGTGTTTAAGATGTGGGGAATTGTCTGAAAATGGTTATTAGAAGTATGTTTGTAGCAAAATAGGCTTTTATCTGAGTGATACTTTAGAGGGTATTTCCATTTGAAAATGTAAACTATATGTTGCCTAAACTATTCTCTTGTAAAAGACCATTTCTAGAAATCTGATTAGTTTTAATACAACTTTCTCAGTTTTGATAGAAGTTACTGAAATATAAATATATGATAACAACCAAGCTGACAAACTTTGTAGAAATGATGCGTTTGCTACAATACGAAGACCTATTGAATAGGAAATGCCCTTCAAGCATTTGTGTATGTAGTGATGTGGCAGGCAAAAAGACCCATGAAGTATTTAAATATATAGGAAGTAAAAGCTTCAGATAAAAGCACACAAATGTTACAAGACAAAGCCTAATAACAATTGCAAAATAGTTTTCGTTTAATAATCGGATAAGTAAGATAATTAGGGGAATAAGGAGTGGGCAGTGTTGTTAGACTAGAAAAGTAAGATTATTCATCTTTAATATATTTTATTTAATTTATATACAAGTTAAGAAAAATTAAAACAATATTATTAGTGATTAGTATATTTTTAATGAGAAGAAGTGTAGGATTCATTCAATAGTTTAGACATTTCAGACAGATACAACTGTGCTAGTATAAAGAGGAAATAGAAAATGAAATTCAGGAAACTTCTTTTCGTATATACTCTCTTGTTAATTGTCTGTGACATATGACCGAGTTGTCCTAGACGCTTTATAAAAGGTTACAGTTACCCAAAGGTGCTGAGTTCAATCCTGAACGAAGGCAGTGAAAAGTAACATTTAAAACAGAGAATCAGCAACTATGTCCCAGAGCCTAGCTGGAATCCGAACACGGTACCCCCGTAATAATAATAAAGGGTTGGGTTCGAGACTCCTAACAAACGGTTCCCCAGTTCGATACAAAACACCTGATGAAGGCCGGAGGGCAAAACGGCCGAAACGTTGTGACTATAACAACCAAGATGAGGAAGTCAGTCCGATAATCTCAATAAATGCTCGCTTATTGCATTACAATTTTAACAAGTTTAATGCTATCTCTTTATTTGAAATTTAAGACGTAATATGTTGTATTATTCCTATCTACTCGTATCTCGTGGTATGAAAATAATAAAAACAAACATCTATCCTTCACGATCCGTGAAACTTTTCCAACACAGCAATGTTATTTTATTTAACACCTACTATTTCTTCTTCTGGTCATAACTTGCATCGTATTTTTAAACAACCATTTCGTCGACTAGCTCATTCTTATTTCTCATGGTTGTAAATCATTTCTGTACTAGGAAAATATATACTTTGGATTTATCCAAAGTGTATTTTTTTAATGGATAAAGTGCCCTCTTCATAAAATTAACGATGCGTCATGTCGGTTTTGCCCCGTACGTATTTAAATATTAAAATATTTTGGACTACTGCAAACAAACAGATTACATTGGTGATCAATAAAGAGCATCTTTAACGGGCTATAATCACCGATAAACTTGCGTTCTGTCTGGTAGGTTTTTTTTTCAGATTAAACGATATTTAATAGTATTAGACTGAGGATGAAGACTTGTTCCGTTATCTCGAGAGAGTTACATATCTGTGTGCGTGTGTATATGTGCATGTTGAGCTGTCTGTTATATATCTATAATGAATGTGTACCCCAGAGATATACACTAATAATCATGTAAACATCAATTTTGGCGAAAAGTCAAATGGCTTATTACTGCGTCATTAACTAATTAAATTCAATATTCTATACAGGTCGAAAATTGGAGTAATGGCATTCTAAATCAAAATTGCTTAGATAGTAAGAGGTCGATTTTAGTGAAAATAGATAAAAGCTTATTATATACTTAATGAAGAAGCGAGGGAATTAGTCTACCATGAAACGCAACTGACGCTCAATCATGAAATATACAATTTTAGAGAGCTTGTTTCTTCGTAGTGAGAAAATTAGATGTTGCGTCCCGGTAAACGTGATGTAAATTAACTGACATAAAACTGCAACAAAGGTTATTTATGTTTAGTGTTTTGTTGACACGCATGCCATCTGATGTGAGATGCTAATTCCAGCGTCTCCAAGTCAAGTGTCGCCTGGATGATGCAGATTTAAAATAGAGGTATGCCCTTTTTATATATTACTTTGGCGTCAAGGAACGTTTTGTGGATAAGGTTACAGGCATGTTAAAAGAACTAATTAATGTCCTGTTTCTTGAACTATTATTGGATGTGTCTAACCTTTCAACTCATCTTAAAATACATTGATTAGTGAGGCTTCAAAATATACACATCGTTTTGCACCAGAAAAGATCTATATGTACTTTATACATACATGTAAATACACGTATTGATGCAGTATATCACGTGCATAAATTTGTGTATGTACATTTAATTATTTACAAGTAGGGTCTAAAACATATTTGCTAATTTGTTTGCCGAGACCACTCATCTCCTCGACGCGTTTTGGCCACAGAGTAAAAAAAAAAACGTTGATTTTTCAAATGATGTTAGGATCTAATGAAGACGGTAAAGAAAAAAAATGACACAGTGATGAACGCATACATATACTACGTGTAAAGATAAAGACAATCTTGGTAAGTTACCACACACATGCATGATGATTGCAACGTCTTGTCAGACGAGTGCCACCCCCTCAGACACTTAAAGTCCATGGGGCAAAAACTTAGTCCATCGCCACAGGACCATTTTAATAGACAAATGCCCGAGGGAGTATCTATACACAGATGATGTTACAGATGATGTTACAGAGTCTTAGCTTTGTACGACGGCTCAGTCTCTCTCTCGGTTCAAAATGTTGAGATCCAGCAACAAGCAAGAGCAAGATAGCCAGCAACAAGTTAAACTGCAGACCAGCTTAACGCGGGTACTGATCTCCCGCTTTATGGTTTTTTTTTTTAAATCAGAGATTTGCTTCTCCTAGAAAGGTTGCCTTCACCACGGCTTACGGGGGCCCTCTCACCCCCAACACACACATACATACACACAAACACACACGATGCTAGTTGGCCGTTAACCCAGAAAAAGGGTTCATTCGCCCTTTGTAAGGTCTTCTTTTTAATCCTTCAGGGAGACTAGCCACCCTCCTCACCAAACATGTCTGGTGGGGGAACCAGCTTAGTCGCCGGTAACCCAACCATGAGGCAGGTAGTACTGGGTTGCATGGCACCAGTAGCATATGTCAGTACCTGACACATACATACATACATACACACATACGCAACGTAGAAAATAGGGGCCAAGGAAAAACGAGAGAAAACAGTGTATACTGATTGAAGGTAAAATGTGAACGTCCTATTTTTCGTGATGGAAAAAAGAAAATATGTTAAAAATGTTCCGTTTTATTGTTGATAATAGAGAAAGCATTTGACCGTGCCAAGATACAACATGGAACGATAAACTTTTTTGCTCTAGAAAAGACGATATGCTTCTCTTTCCATTTGATGAGAACCGGTTGTCTTTTTTTTGTTGTTGTTGCACACCATATAATAGTTGTCTACCATCCAGTTGTGTACAAATCCCACCAGCGATAGGAGTTTCTATCAACAAGCGAGAGAGGAGATGCGCCGCTGTATGACTAATGCTCTCTGCCGATCCGTATTATGAAACAGGACCATTGCCAGCAGCTTCAAAAAGCAAATCCAGACTGTTAAACGCTTGAGGGAACAGCTCAACAAAGTTTCCGGCTACGGTTATGGTCTTTGATGTGGTTTCAAGTGAGTCACATCATACCCCCTTACATTTTCGAAGTCAACTTGAAAGACCACACTAAAGTATACTTTGATGAGCTGAAGAGGTTGGTAATATCCTGGTGCAATCAGTAGGCCGCTGGCAGACATTGCTGTGTGCCAGCAGGATTCAGCGCCAGCCCACAAATCCAAAAAGGCTTGACATGAGGAATAGTGCTACGACTTTGTACCCTTCTCTCACAGCCCCTCTCTTATCCCGACCTGAATATGCTGGGCTACTTCGTTTGGTCATACGTCAAGAACATCACCAACATGACCTTCCATGATAATAAAGCTAGCCTAATCGCCGCTATCAGACGGGTATTCGCCGAGATAAACTGGAAAAAATTCTCCCAGTTTCGGTCCAGTATTGAGGCGATGATTGATGCTAAACGCGGTTAAATTTAATAGATTACCTGAATTGTTTCTTTTCAATAATTTTTTTTCAAAAAGAATATTATGTCTATCTTTGTATATATATATATATATATATATATATATATATATATATATATATATATATATATACTAGCAAAAGTACCCGTCGTGGACTGGGTTCTAAATCAGCCTAGAGAAAATTGACTCTGATTTATGAAAGTATGATCGGTTATGAAAAGAAGGGGTATAAAGAGATAGCTTCGAATTTGGGTGTATCAAAACCAAAGCAAAATATGATGAAAGTAAAAATAAAATGGATAAACTCCATAATTTATTATACCATACCTGTTCACACTGAAACATTATCATAATATTCTGTGCATCTATATTTAAAAAAAAAACTTGTTAAACTTTGTGACATATTTCTATTCTATGGAGGTCAGGCGCGAACGAACACACCATATTTCTTCAAACTGAAACATAATTATCAAAGTATATTTACGCAGATAGATATGAAAAGTATTTATTAAAGTTTGTGCCTGTTTCCATTCTATGGAGGCCAGGCGCGAACGCAGACCCCACAATTTTATTACACCATCCCTATTTAAGTAAAAACATACTAATCAAAGTATTTTTATGTACATCTATATCAAAAACACGTGTAAACATTTCTTTTAATTTCATTTTTTTTATTTCCATACTTTGTGGACCAGGCGCGAAGGCAGACCCCACAATTTTAATGAAACACAGTTCTGGCAGATCAAACATACCCATTCCTGTGTCTTCATACATTTTCTATCATTATATGTAATCATTTTTTTTTAATAGTCAACCATATAGGAGCCTATTCGTGACCAGACACACAAACACACACACACACACACATTCAGCTTTATATATATATAGAGAGAGAGAGAGAGAGCGAGAGAGAGAGATAAATAGATAGATAGATGCATAGACAGAAATATAAAAAATAAGACGATTTTCTTTGATGTAGGAATAATATTTTCTTTAGATCTTTGACAACATTGAAATATCAGTGAATAGTGTGAATGTATTTTGGAAACTATCGCCAAAACTTGTGAGGTAAAATTTTTATTGTTACTTATTGTTTATATGACTCAATATTCGAAAAGTTCTATTCAAGTAAGCCTGACAATCAGTTCACTTTAATAATTTCGCAATTTGTAATAGTATAGATGAAGTCGTGTTGTATAGAGCTTCCCAGTGGACATTGATCCCGGACAACACCTGCTTACTTTGCTAGGATAAGACGAGAAATGTTGTTTTGGTAAAATAATTATAGTTAAAAGTTAATGATGTAAGTAGTTAAGTGATATGTTTAAAGAATTTGAAAATTAAAAAAGAATTGATAAATGACATCGATTACGCGACATTTAGATAGGTGACCGGAAGTTACGTTAAATAAACGTGCTCATTAATCGTCTACATCAACGGAAAAGAGAAAACAAGAAGTTTTAGAATACTCTAGGGGTTTTTAGCAAACCGATGTGGACGTGAGAGAGCCTGCTCCAACTCAGCCTAGAAGTGGAAACTGGACGAAAACGGAAGATTTAGACAAATGAAGCAGGTTCCTGATGAAACATGATAGAGTTGGAATAAAACTATATATAAAATATAATCGGTTATACGTGTGGTCGTTTAGAGACACTCATCAAGATTCCAATATGTTGCATTGTATGTTGTAAATTGTCGTACGTGTACATTTCATCTCATACCCAACATTTGGGACCGACACTGAAGAAGACATCGACTTATACAAAGAAAGGTATGAACTTTTTTCTTATATATTCGATCTTCTAATGGGAACTCCCGATTCAACACTCGTAGAGAGCATAAACTTTTTTTTAGTTCGGCCAGTATAAACCTTCGATGGCTGGTTCCCGTTACCAACCGCGGAAAATCAATAGTAAATTTCCTTTTACATACGAAAAGACGGACGATATATGTACCTATTTACTATGCCTCCTCACGGGACAGAGTTGGACACCAGGGTCGTTTTGTAACGTGGAGAAAAGGTACAAAAATAAAAATTGTCTCAGTCGTGAAGGATTTCTCCTCCACCGAAAGAGAACAAGAAATGGAAGTGCAGCATCTGAAGAACAGATGGTATTTATTTGCTCCCCCACCGAGCAAATTAGGAAGAAGGCCGATTTTTAATGTGAGGAGTGAAGGGAGGGGGAAAGGAAAAAGGGGACCAGCTCCCAAGAGGTAGGAAATTGGAGCTGGTTAATGGTCAGGCATATGGGGTTGCCCCCACATCTGGTCTTTGCTAGTCATAGCTTGCAGCATCTGCCGGAACAGATGGTATTTATTTGCTCCCCCACCGAGCAAATTAGGCACAAGGCCAATTTTAATGTGAGGAGTGAAGGGAGGGGGAATGGAAAGGGGGGATCAGCTCCCGAGAGGTGGGAAATGGGAGCTGGTTAAAGCTCAGGCATGTGGGGTTGCCCCCACCTCTGGTCTTTGCTAGTCATAGCTAGTCCTGGCTAGTCATAGCTTGCAGTATCTGCCGGAACAGATGGTATTTATTTGCTCCCCCACCGAGCAAATTAGGCACAAGGCCAATTTTTAATGTGAGGAGTGAAGGGAAAGGGAAGGAAAAAGGGGACCAGCTCCCGAGAGGTAGGAAATGGGAGCTGGTTAAAGGTCAGGTATGTGGGGTTGCCCCCACATCTGGTCTTTGCTTGCAGTATCTGCCGGAACAGATGGTATCTATTTGCTCCCCCACCGAGCAAATTAGGCACAAGGCCTATTTTTAATGTGAGAAGTGAAGGGAGGGGGAAGGGAAAAGGGGACCAGCTCCCGAGAGGTTGGAAATGGGAGCTGGTTAAAGGTCAGGCATGTGGGGTTGCCCCCACATCTGGTCTTTGCTAGTCATAGCTAGTCATAGCTTGCAGTATCTGCCGGAACAGATGGTATTTATTTGCACCCCCACCGAGCAAACTAGGCACAAGGCCAATTTTTAATGTGAGGAGTGAAGGCAGGGAGAAAGGAAAAAGGGGACCAGCTCCCGAGAGGTGGGAAATGGGAGCTGGTTAAAGGTCAAGCATGTGGGGTTGCCCCCACATCTGGTCTTTGCTAGTCATAGCTAGTCATAGCTTGCAGTATCTGCCGGAACAGATGGTATTTATTTGCTCCCCCACCGAGCAAATTAAGCACAAGGCCAATTTTTAATGTGAGGAGTGAAGGGAGGGGGAAGGGAAAGGGGGGGGCCAGCTCCCGAGAGGTTGGAAATGGGAGCTGGTTAAAGGTCAAGCATGTGGGGTTGCCCCCACCTCTGGTCTTTGCTAGTCATAGCTAGTCCTGGCTAGTCATAGCTTGCAGTATCTGCCGGAACAGATGGTATTTATTTGCTCCCCCACCGAGCAAATTAGGCACAAGGCCGATTTTTAATGTGATGAGTGAAGGGAGGGGGAAGGGCAAAAGGGGACCAGCTCCCGAGAGGTGGGAAATGGGAGCTGGTTAAAGGTCAGACATGTGGGGTTGCCCCCACATCTGGTCTTTGCTAGTCTTATCTAGTCATAGCTAGTCATAGCTTGCAGTATCTGCCGGAACAGATGGTATTTATTTGCTCCCCCACCGAGCAAATTAGGCACAATGCCGATTTTTAATGTGAGGAGTGAAGGGAGGGGAAGGGAAAAAGGGGACCCGCTCCCGAGAGGTGGGAAATGGGAGCTGGTTAAAGGTCAGGCATGTGGGGTTGCCCCCACATCTGGTCTTTGCTAGTCATAGCTAGTCATAGCTTGCAGTATCTGCCAGAACAGATGGTATTTATTTGCTCCCCCACCGAGCAAATTAGGCACAAGGCCAATTTTTAATGTTAGGAGTGAAGGGAGGGAGAAAGGAAAAAGGGGACCAGCTCCCGAGAGGTGGGAAATGGGAGCTGGTTAAAGGTCAAGCATGTGGGGTTGCCTCCACATCTGGTCTTTGCTAGTCATAGCTAGTCATAGCTTGCAGCATCTGCCGGAACAGATGGTATTTATTTGCTCCCCCACCGAGCAAATTAGACACAAGGCCAATTTTTAATGTGAGGAGTGAAGGGAGGGGGAAGGGAAAAGGGGACCAGCTCCCGAGAGGTGGGAAATGGGAGCTGGTTAAAGGTCAGGCATGTGGGGTTGCCCCCACCTCTGGTCTTTGCTAGTCATAGCTAGTCCTGGCTAGTCATAGCTTGCAGTATCTGCCGGAACAGATGGTATTTATTTGCTCCCCCACCGAGCAAATTAGGCACAAGGCCGATTTTTAATGTGATGAGTGAAGGGAAGGGGAAGGGCAAAAGGGGACCAGCTCCCGAGAGGTGGGAAATGGGAGCTGGTTAAAGGTCAGACATGTGGGGTTGCCCCCACATCTGGTCTTTGCTAGTCTTATCTAGTCATAGCTTGCAGTATCTGCCGGAACAGATGGTATTTATTTGCTCCCCCACCGAGCAAATTAGGCACAAGGCCGATTTTAATGTGATGAGTGAAGGGAGGGGGAAGGGAAAAAGGGGACCAGCTCCCGAGAGGTGGGAAATGGGAGCTGGTTAATGGTCAGGCATGTGGGGTTGCCCCCACATCTGGTCTTTGCTAGTCATAGCTTGCAGCATCTGCCGGAACAGATACTACACTTTGATCTTGTTTATATATTTTATTGAGAAAGAAAAAATTGAACATAAAAAAACGTACAAAAAATTCAATTCAACAAAATTAGGCACAAGGCCCTACAAGAAATTGGGAGGGGGAGGGTACAGGGTCTTTTTGACTACGTAACAGATGAGACTTTGAAGTCTTACTCTTGACTGGCAACATTTACCAAAATACCTCAATCACTCTGTGGATCCTAATCTAACTAATAACCCCAGCGTTCAATGTAAAATTTAACTATGTACAATTTGTATATTCATTTCTGTATGTTGTGTGTGCATTTTTTTTTTTTTTGTGTGTGTGTGTGTGTGTGTGTGTGTAAGAAAATAAAGTTCGATTTCATTAGAAAGAGTTCTTGAATTAATTGGCATAAAATGTTCGTGGAGTGGGAAAAAACTAATGAAAATGTTCATTTCAAAAAAAAAAGGAAAAAACTACTAATGTGTTGTTAGTAAGACCCCCCTGTACTATTCTATGTGGCTAGATCTCCCACTGTTTTCCGGGGAACCGAAAACAAGCAGAGCATCCCTAATGGGGTTTGGGGAAGTCGCCTTAATGGAGGTGGGAGAAAATAAAGCAACGGATGGAGGGGGTAGGAACGTGACCTCTGAGTAGGGGGATGACCGGGGGCATCAGAAAATAAAGATGAGGAGCAGGGGGGTTGGGCAGACTCGGAGGTTCTCTAATACCAAAAAATAAAATCAGGAACAGGATCTCATTTGTACCACACGTCAAGAGTTACTTTACTGAACTTATAATGCTAACCTAGGCGGGATGGGTTCCGTAGGACCCAGCACCGCCCATGCCATGCCTAAGGAGGGAACACGTATTGAAACTTGGCTCCTCGACGGATGCACAAACTAGTGCTGTGCACCCACCTCTTGTCAAATTCCACTCTAGGCAACCTCTTCCAATCGCATCTGATCTTTACTTTAAGCAAATGTTTAAAGTAAACGATCAGATCCCGATCAGGAACAGATGTCCCTTCGTGGACCAACTTGAGGCGCGCGATCCAAATGGTCATGCGCGCTACTGCTAGGATCGCCAGGAAAACCAAACTTTCCTCCCTGGGGAACGGCGGCTCCATGTTGTACACAAAAGTCCCTACGTCGAGATCGAGCAGACACTCGGCATCGATGCTAGCTGTTACCCCCTCGACGTACCTTAATAGGGGCTGTATCCGGCTTCAACTAAAAAACGCGTGCTCGATTGTTTCGGGCTCGCGTTCGTCACAGCACGGACAGAAGCGGCTGGTATGTTCTTTATACCGGAAAAGTACGTCGAAGAGGGGCAGCGCATTTCGGACCAGTCGCCAAGTCAGGGAGAATTCCGAGTTATTCAGAATCTCCCGTCCCGGCGCCCAACGCCATTGAGAACGGACAACCTCCATCGACCATCCCATCCGCCTACAAAGTGGATCCTTCGCGGTCCCCTCCACTAAATCCCGATACAGTTTCTTCCTTGGCTGATCGAGGACATTGGTCCCCGGCAAAGCTCTAAGAGCGGTTCGGCATTCGGAGAAGAACTTGGACTCCCCCTTCGGTCTACGACGACCTTCTACCGAAGGGTTGGGTTTGAGGTTGGGAAACGAGTTCTCAACCACAGGGACCCAAGGAGCGTCTCCTTCAAGCGAACGACCCAGGAAAGCCAATCTCTCGGCGTTTCTATGACACAAGAGACTGGGCTGACCCAGGCCTCCCTCGCTCGGATTTTGAACACAGACCTCTCTGCAGACATAATGCTTACCCTCGTTCCACAAAAGTGAATCGAGGCGCCCTTGTAAGCGGGTTAGTCGTTCTGCAGGGAGAGGAAGTACAGACAAACGGTAAAGGATGAGCGGAAAGACGTATGTAGCACACGCCTCGGCCCGACCCTTCAAGGACAATTTCCTTCCAATCCAAGTCTTTACTGACGATTTGACCTTAGACTGTACTTCCGACCAATTCTTTTCCAGCTGAATTCCCTGTCCAAACCAGACACCGAGAATGCGGACCGGTCCATCGGTCCAGCTGAAAATACCTGGAAGCGAGTTTACCCCGGTCCAAGCCCCCAACCGCAGGCCAACAGACTTGCTACGGTTGAAGATGGCCCCTGTTACTTCTTCGTATCGAGCGAGCGCCTCTACCACCGCTTGAACGTCCGTGAGGCAAGACACGAACACGGTGACGTCATCGGCGAACGCGGAAACCCTGGCTCGTGTGCCTCCAGGGAGAGCTATTCCGCGCAGGACTGGTGTAGCCGCCTCGTCCCTTAACTTGCGAAGGAGGGGTTCCAACGCCAGGACATACAACAGAGGCGACAGCGGACAACCCTGTCGCACCGACCGAGAGACAGCGAATGACTCCGACAGCTTACCGTTGATCTGCACCGCTACCGTCGGCCTGTCATACAGAACAAAGATCCACTTGCGGAAGTCCGGATTAAATCCGGCGGCCTCTAGCACAGATCCTAGGAACCGATGGTCGACCCTATCGAATGCCTTGGACTGATTCAAACTGATCAGCGCGGCTTCGGCGTCGTCTTCTGTCCCCTCTATGATCGAGCGTATCAAGTGCAAATTGTCTTGAATCGATCTCCCCTTCACAGCATAAGTCTGGTCCGGTTCGACCAAGTCAGTGATGACAACCTGCAAGCGATTCGCAAGAATCTTTGCCAAAATCTTTAACTCTGTGTTTAGCAGAGTCAAGGGCCTAAAATCATCGAAGTTTTCCCTCCCACCATGCCGTTGACCTTTCCTCAGCAATGTGATCACACCCTTGGTCACCTGTCCAGGGATGGAACCCTGGGCAAACCAATGGTTGAACATATCCTTCAGAATAGGGACCAACATGGGCGACAGCCTCAAGTAAAACTCGTAGGGTAAACCATCAAGCCCCGGGGATTTGTTATAGCCGACCTGCTTCAACGCAGTAATGACCTCATGTTCAGTAATAAGACCATCACAGCTAGCCGCCCGAGCCGCCGTGAGGCGGGGCGAGTCAGCCAAATAGCTGCCAAACTCATCAACCCTGAGTCCGGGTAGTTGGGTGAAGCGCACCGATAGATGCTCCCGAAACCCCTCGCAGATCTCCCGAGTCGATACTAAGGGGTGTCCTTCCAGGTTATGTACTTTACGAATGTACCCATCCGAACCGCGCCTTAAAGCAGCCTTACGCTCAACAGCGTCAACATTCACAGCCTCGTTAGAAACTTTGTTTAACCTAGCCCTAACTACTTGACCTTCATACCGCTCGCTAGCCAAGCGGTTGAGATCTTGTTTAGCTAGTTCTAACTCTAGGGGGTCCCCCCTCCACCGCCCGGGTCAGCTTATCCTCTAAACGCTTCTTTGCCTTAGCCTTATCTATCGCGAGGCGTTGGCTATACTGGACAGAGAAGCGCCTAATTTTGGCCTTGAGACTAACCCACCACTTACTCCCTAAAGCCCGCTGAATTAGCTCAGTGACCTTCAACCGGTAGTCCTCCAGCTCCAACAAGGTGCTGTTGAACTTCCAGTATCCGGCCAGTTTAGGCCTAGCACTTAAGCTCAAACGGGCCATAACAAGTTTATGGTCCGAGTGTCCTAGCAAGTGGAACGTGGGGCAAGATAGGAAGTCTACATCGCCTCTTCTAACTAACATCCGATCCAAGTAAGTGCTTGGATGGGAAGGCACTACAGGATGCCACGTCCACATCTCCCGCCCCGGATGATCCAGACGAAATCTGTCGACAAGATCGCACGAGGCCATCAGGTCAGACAGACTGCTGTCACACCACGCCGACCCGCTAGTCCCCCCGACCTTATCTATTTTGGGATCAAGGATTGCATTCCAATCCCCCATTAAAACTAACCATTCCGGATCCACTAAGAAGCCCTCCAACCGTCGAAAAAAGGTTGCCCTCTCTACAGCAGCATTGGGAGCATAAACAGCAACAATCCGAAAAACACTACAATTAACAGCAACATCAACAACAAGCGCCCGCCCGTCCTCGCCTGCGTGAACAACATTCACCGACGCTGACAGGGTGCGACTCACTAGCAAGGAGATTCCACGACTATAGGTATTGCCATATGCTGAGTAGACATCGTAATCGTTTACCAGCACCTGACAATCCCCGTCACAAACAAATTGGGTCTCCTGGATAGCGGCAATATCTACCCCTCACATTCAATGTAGCCAAGTTCAAAGACATGATCACTTACCTCAATCACTGTCACAGACGGGTCTGAAATCCTGGGCAGTGAGGACATGGCAGGCCTGGCCAAGGCTGCCGGTAAGTAAATCCGATGAAGGTGATCCATCCTTGGCCACGCCCCCCACGTCCAGGGGGAAGGTTAGTTTGAGTGCCCTGTATAGCGATGGGTGTACATACATGGGGAGTCTACCCTCACATTTAAAGAAAATGTTGGTCAGTGAAGGATGGTCCCTATCCACCAGCTGCTGGCCTGGGATTGCATTCTTCGCTGCCTTAATCATTGCCCACATTCCTCCAGTCCTAGCGTCCTTGTCGACCCTAACGAAAGTGGTCAACAAGGGAGCGTCCTTGAATTTAGTGGGGTCTGTTACTAGGTCTCCACCGACTTTTTCAAAGTTTTTAAGTTTATTGTACCGGACCTTCTGTTGTCCTTTAAGGTCCGGAGCCGGTTGGAGAGGGTCTGTTTCACAAATCCTGCTTCCTGGCAGGAAGGGGAGCTTTTTGGTCCGTTCAGTGCGGACTTTGGGAGTGGGGGAGGGGACCTCTTTTGGTTGATGGGGAGGCTGAGCGCTTGGGGAGGGGGTAGCCTGCTCATTTTCTACTTTTTGGCTCCTGTCACGGGATGAGGGGCGGGAAGAGTTTCTTGGGGCCTTTATAGGAGAGGGGGAAGGTTGTTCGGGTTGCTGGGGTGTTGGGATCACAGGGGGATCATCCTGTGTTGTTGTTGCAAGGGAGTCCTTCTCAGTCTCAGTGGGGGTAGGAGGGTTTGCGCGTGTCTTGCGGCTTTTCCTCCTCCTAGCCCTCCTGATCTCTGTTGCGCTCAGGGCCATAGAGACTGTTGTTGTCTCTTCCTCTGCCTCTGACGCGGCCTCCACCTCAGATTCTGGTAGTTTCCTCTTGTTTGAGGAGGAGGGTGTCTGTGTGTCCATTTTCTCCGTCTTGCTCTTCGGTTGTTCTTGGTCTTGGGTGACTGTCTGCAAGGATGGCTGTTTGTTGATCTTGCCTTTCTTTACAACCGTCACCCAGCCTGTCGGTGCCTCTGGAGGATTTGCGGCCGGCGCGGGAGCAGCGGCTTGATTTGTTGTTCCCGCCGCTTTTGTGGGCTTCTTCCCTCCATTCCTCTTTGGACAGTCCTTCGCCATATGCCCTTGTTGTGTGCACAGCCAGCAATGAGGCCTCCTCCCTTCCACTATAAGGGAGAGTGTCCACTCTCCGAACTTGAGTGTGGCTGGGATGGCGTAGAATCCAGCCTTGTCCAGGACCATCTGTACTTTGTAGTCCCCGGTCATGATGTTTCTTAATCCGCGGACCGGGGTGACTTCCTCTACGTCTCCATACTGGCTTAGGATAGCCCCCAGTTGTTTGGCCTCCATATAGCAGGGGACGTTTAGAGCAGAAACATTTGCTCTCCTCTTGTTCATATAGATGGGTTGGAGCTTTATGTTCCTGCTCTGATGGCAGATCCTGGACAGCCTGACTGCGTCTTCGGGGGTGGGGAGCAGAACATCCCACTGTGCGTAACTCCTTCTACAGCTGTATTTGGCGGGAATGTTCTGTTCCAGCAACACGTTCATCATGGTGTCCTTGTTGACGCCCGTCAGACCCCTTGTCTTGGTGTCTGAAGTTATCAGCGAGAGCACTCTTTTCTCCAGAACTTCCACTTGACCCGGGAGGGGTTGGATGTTGTTCCCCTGGGTATACTCCTTGTAAGTGGAGTCGAAGAGTGCTCTGTAGTCTTCGGGCGTCAACTTCCCTTGCTGCTCTTTGGGGCCCCATGCCGGTCCTCCATCCTGGTGGGTGTCAGCTGGACTCGGGTTGGGGGGCGTAGCTGGTGTTGTGGGGCTCTCCATTGTTATGGGCATTTTTGGTTTCGGAACTGGGCCGTTACCAGGCAAAGTAGGCCATTGTGTCCTTGGCGTTGTTTCGTCCTGGCTTGGTTTGCTCTCCGGGCCGCTCCCCTTTCTTATTTTCTTCCTTTGCTGGGTGGCTGTCCCCTTGGGGGATGGAGGTGTCTCCCCTTCTGGTGCCGTGTTCCCAGCTGGAGCCTTGGTGGGTACTGTCAAGGGTGTCTCTCCTTCCAGCTTGCTTTTGTTACCACTGGCCGGAAAGTCACCCCTTTTCCGTATTTGGTCCTCTTGGGGAGTGTTGGGGGGCCAATCACTGTCTTCCGTGCAGAATAGTGAGCAGATGGAGGCTATTACGTCTTCATCCAGCGCCTCGGTTTGGTCCGCGGTGCTGTTTTCCTCCTTTTCTGTTGGGGAGCCGCCCTTTGGGGGAGCGGGGGATGGGTTCCCCGGTCTTCCTCCCTTGGTTCTGCCGTCCTGGGGTGCAGCTGGTTGGCTGGGTTCTGCACTTTCCCCAGCTAGTGACTTAACGGCAGCCTTTTCAGCTGGGTTGCCCTCGTGAGGAGCGGTTGCAGGTGCTTTTCGGGGGGTCGCCGCGGGCTGCGGCCCTACCCTCCCGCTTTCTTCCAAGGTTGCCGCGCGCCGGGGCCCTACCTTGTTTCCTGGCGCCGTCTCGCCGGGAGATGCATTAGCTCCCTCACATAGGGAGTCGTTCGCAGTTGAGATGCTGCGCATTTGGGGTGACGTACCCCTCCTGCCTGGCATCGTGGCGGTTGCACTGGCCGCTGGCGCGGACCAAAGTGTAGTGGGGGAAAAGAAAACCCAGGGGAATGGAGGGGGAGGAGGGGGAGGAGCGGACTTTGAAGAAATTAGAGTTTTTGACTTCCCCTCACGGGGATGTCGGGTTAGCAGCTCAGATCCCCCCGCGAGGGGGGAGAGCAGAGAAGAAAGACGTAGTGGGTGCTAGCGGGTCAGAGTGCCGCGTCGCAATTAAGAGAGAGAGGGGATAGGCATCCCTGCCCACAGAGGGGAGCAGAAACGAAGCACCCGCCCTACCCCACGTCACCCTACCCACTAACTTACCCCAACGGAAGCGAGAAAGAGACCCCTGTCTGCTCGATCCACTGGGAGAGCAGCGAAGATAGACAAAGTTTGGGCCTGGCAGGTCAGAGTGCTGCTCAGGCAATTAAGTGTTGAGAAATTAGACCATCCCAGTCTCGAGAAGTGAGACCGAAACGAAGAAAAAACAACATGCAAAAACAACAAATGAAAAAAGAAGGTCTCAACTACCAGCGATAGTGGTGTTGGTCCCGAGATTCCAGTCTCCCAAAAGAGGGGATCGGTTTCCGGGTCCAAGCTCCCACAAATGTGGAGTCGGTCCTCTAGGTCCTGACTCCCCAAAGGAGGGGGTCGGTCCTTGCTAACAAAGGTTAGTAAGAAAAAACACCTTAACCTAGCCCGAAAGCCCGGTGGTGGGTCAAGTTTAGTAACTGAGGGAACAGATACTACACTTTGATCTTGTTTATATATTTTATTGAGAAAGAAAAAATTGAACATAAAAAAAACGTACAAAAAATTCAATTCAACAAAATTAGGCACAAGGCCCTACAAGAAATTGGGAGGGGGGAGGGTACAGGGTCTTTTTGACTATGTAACAGATGAGACTTTGAAGTCTTACTCTTGACTGGCAACATTTACCAAAATACCTCAATCACTCTGTGGATCCTAATCTAACTAATAATCCCAGCGTTCAATGTAAAATTTAACTATGTACAATTTGTATATTCATTTCTGTATGTTGTGTGTGCATTTTTTTTGTGTGTGTGTGTGTGTGTATGTGTGAGAAAATAAAGTTCGATTTCATTAGAAAGAGTTCTTGAATTAATTGGCATAAAATGTTCGTGGAGTGGGAAAAAACTAATGAAAATGTTCATTTCCAAAATAAGGAAAAAAACTACTAATGTGTTGTTAGTAAGACCCCCCTGAACTATTTTATGTGGCTAGATCCCCCACTGTTTTCCGGGGAACCGAAAACAAGCAGAGCATCCCTAATGGGGTTTGGGGAAGTCGCCTTAATGGAGGTGGGAGAAAATAAAGCAACGGATGGAGGGGGTAGGAAGGTGACCTCTGAGTAGGGGGATGACCAGGGGCATCAGAGAATAAAGATGAGGAGCAGGGGGGTTGGGCAGACTCAGAGGTTCTCTAATACCAAAAAATAAAATCAGGAACAGGATCTCATTTGTACCACCAGTCAAGAGTTACTTTACTGAACTTATAATGCTAACCTAGGCGGGATGGGTTCCGTAGGACCCAGCACCGCCCATGCCATGCCTAAGGAGGGAACACGTATTGAAACTTGGCTCCTCGACGGATGCACAAACTAGTGCTGTGCACCCACCTCTTGTCAAATTCCTACACTTTGATCTTGACCCGAAGGCCAATCTTGGCAACGGACGGTATATTTAATGAAAAAGGGATATTATGTTTTGAATCAGTGGAAGTGAGTAAGAGAGAGAAGGGATATATAGAATATTGCAATTACATAGCAGATTAAAAAGGAAGAATTATTAATTCATTGAAATTGTAATCCCATATGGTAATTATAGAATTGATTATTCACACGCTAGGAATAGCTTGACAATACAGTATCGGTGACAAGGGACCATATTCTCGACACAGAGTAGCATGCATTAAGGGTGGATCTCGTTATCTCTTCTGAATAATCCCGGCTGGGATAATGAAAATGATCGTTCACTTTTGGGCTCTCTCCTATCCTTCGAAGTTAAGGATTAATGTTTAATAGATGTGACATATCTTCAGGAATATGTACCAGGAGCATGAGTTCTGAAGTGCTTTGTGATTTGGATTAGAAACTGTTTTAGATTTATTTATATTCATATGTTGAATCGATATAGTAATACGCGTATTACTTGCGTTTTTATGGTTAAGTCAAAACATATTCAGTTGCTATAATATATATATATATATATCGATATATCGATATATATAAATATATATATATATATATATATATATATATATATATATATACATATATATATATATATACATTAAGTGTAAAAAGCCTTGAGTAAAAAAACTGTAAAATTAAAAATACAGAATGCAGTTTGAATTCCTGGAAAAAATTAACATATCGTAGACGTTGCACTTTCAGAATCGACTTTTAAACGTCAACAATTAAAAAACAGAATTTAATCATATAAAGATGAAAACAACAGAATAAAAACTGAATTAAAACTGTTAAATAGAAAACGGGGATTATTAGTTGCCAATCATGTAGCTGTTTCAGAGATTTAAAAACATGGCAGCTGTAAAATGCATGGCTCTCTCGTGAAAAATACTGCTTCCTAAATAACAATTACTCTTAATAGTAATTTATAAAAAACGAAACATCAATAATATATTTTAGTGAATTTAATAATAAGAAGAATAAGAAGAAGAAGAATTATAATAACAACAACAACAATAATAATAATAACAACAATAATAATAATAATAATAATAATAATAATATAAGATCTATATATGTGTATGAGTAGTGGGAAGTATACATGTATATGCCTTAAAATACAATTCGATGTCAGAGATTGCAAACTAGTTTAATGCATTGCTGGAAATAATATGAGAATATAAATTATATTATTGATATAATTGTATAAGAAGCCACAGTTTAAATAGCCTTATATTAAATGTTCTTAAAGTAAAAAAAATGGTAAGAATATCTTAAACATTGCGACAATAATCATGTTTTAAATTTCATATAACTCGTAAGTAAGAATATGCAAATGTGATATATTATGTTCGCATATAGTTTCGTTATTACACCATAACCGAGGTGTATTATCATGGATATCCAATCTTAATTTCGAAGCTCTAACGAGCGAAAGATATGTAATGATAATATTGAAAAGTAAACCATCTGTCCTTTAAATATATAATTTCACGGCAGGCATATTTTTGAATACATTTCTAACGTGTTCATTTCGGTCAACGTTACCAAAATGCGCGTGCGTACGACATAAAAACGATTTTGTTAAATGTCATTTTCATAACATGATTTTATACTCGACGCTTTTCTTCTTCAACTTTATTGACAAATAAGTGAAAAAGAATGACGCTGGGGAGTACAAACTTCAATAATAAAATTTTGGAAAGTTTGTTTTATATTTTTGCACTAAAACTGACTATTTTCATGATGTGGTCGTTTTTTAAGCCGCACGAATGGCTTGTTTTGTGCATTCATTCATCACATATTAAATATTTCGCGTTCGCAAATATTTGATTTTCTACCCTGCCTCATTTTCAAATTGAACGATGTCTGATCGTATCGAATGGGGATTTCTTCTAAAGCTGTGAGAATTTCGCTGTCACACAAGTGCGCCATTATTAGTGAAATATGTGCTTATCGATACATATATATATATATATATATATATATATATATATATATATATATATATATATATGGGAGGAGTATTATAGCTATATTATACTTCCCCTATATACATCTATATATCTATAAAAGTGAGATTGTCTGTCTGTGTGTTTCTGTGTGTCTGTCTATGTACATTTCCCTACGCAATAACTCTGTCAATTTTCAGTCTACAGATTCGAAATTTGATATATAGTGTGTGGAGATTTGAGAAAATATTTGCAATCGGTTCTTGACCAGAAATTTGACTGTTAAGGGGTAAAAGTTCAACGATTGGACCTGTGAGATCGTTATCAAACTCCTCCGCCAATTTTGGGTATAAACACTTGAAATTATAGATATAGGTACATTGAACATGGATCTAACTTAATAACTTTATTTGAGCTTAAAATATAAATGTTAAGGGGGCATAATAGGGGTCAAAGTTTTAAAAAATTGTCCTCTGCGGTCTCTACCAAATTACTCAGACAATTTCTAGTCTAAACATTTGAAATTTTACATAGAGGGTATTTAGAGATAGGGCAATCTTTTTAATCGGTCTGGGTCGAAAATTTGAGCAACAGATATATAAATGTATGTATGTATGTTTGCATGTCTGCCTAAAACTTTCGACAAAGGCGACGGATTTTCACATGATCAGTATCGTTTTGAAGCTCGACCCTTCAGACGACAAATACCGAAGAATTGGCTAAAAACATTAATTTCTTTACCCTCAACTGGCCACTTTTCAACAGGGACGCCGATATTTTCGAAAGGCATCCCCTCTTTTCGATTGTCTAGCCTTAATTTGAACCTATGTGACTTCCGGTTTGCAAGTGGTCATAACACGTTTTTCCCGTTCCTTTCATCCTTCGCGGTACGGGTTCGAGCCTGCCTTCCTACTACCATTTTTTTTTTTTGCTCAACACACACCTCCAAACACCCGGTCAATCCCGGGCACCCATGCTAGTATATATATATATATATATATATATATATATATATATATATATATATATATGTATATATATATATATATATATATATATATATATAATCGATAAGAACACATTTAACTAAAAAGTGCGCACATTTCTGACAGGGAAATTCTCACAGCTTTATGAGAAATCTCCATATATAAGGTGGGTGTATAACACGTGCCAGAAGTTATTAGAAGAAATGGATCAAAGTTCTAAGGCAGGTCATATTAATAATTTGCCCGGTCGTAAAGTACTCATTGATATTAAATTGATATTAATGCAGAATTCTTATTTATTATTAACATAAATACTGTACGTACTAAACGTAATGTAAACTCTGTATAAAGAATAAAATAAAGAAAGAAAGAAACTGATTTTTTATATACGAGTATCGTGCTTTTTCTAAACAGTTCAGTCCTTGTTAGAAAACAATCCTCGAACAGAGATCGAAACCAAACTCTAAAAAAATTGAGTAAAGTACGATGACCATTAAGTCATCTTGACACAGTATTTAAATGTTTCTACACCTGCTTATTCTTAGCATAAGTAATATGTCCTGAGTACGATTCACACATGCGCATTCATGAAACAGTTTTCAACGAAATCTGATAACCCGCACGTACAAGTTTTTCAATTTTAATCCGTTATTATTCTTATATACCGAATAAATTTTTTCGACGTATCTATATATCCTATATACCAAATTTCAAGTCTGCAGAATAAAAATTCCTTGGATATACTGTTTAAACTTTTTACTTAAAGTTTAAGGCATTTATTTATGTGTGTATATATATATATATATATATATATACACATATAATTATATATATACACATATAATTATATATATATATATATATATATATATATATATATATATATATATATATGATATTCCATGAAATATGCCTCTTATGAAATGGGTGACAAGGGATTGCAAATCGCGTTGTTATGTTCGTTTAAATTATATAGTTCTAACTTTAAAATGTAATCCCTCTGTTTCATATACTGTCGACGTGAGGTTTTAAGAAAGCATCTGCCGTTAAAGACAAGCGTAATAAGCAGAGACTTGTTATGGAATTTTGCGATTAGAAAACATTGAAGTTATCAATAATTATCTGCGTCTGTTGAATGTTTACAGATGCAATGCAATCTATGTGAATAGTAAAGAGATGAGTTCGTTGATTTCAGAGTAGGGACAGAGAGGTGATTGATAAAGTGCACGCCGGACGCTTATGTACGGTCACCAACGCAGTACTTACAATACTGGATTGAAAATAATATATATATATATATATATATATATATATATATATATATATATATATATATATATATATATATATATGTATAGGTCATACAAGTTGTTGACCGCTTCAAGTTTGAAATATTAGGATGGTCGTATTAAGATAAAGCTGACCCTCATTGATGATACCTGTTCTTCTCTTGCTGTTAGCCCTGTCTACCCTGCCTGCCTTGTACTCGGGTTTCTAACATTTACATTGAAGAAAACCAAAAGATGGGTAGAGAAATGTTGTGCTTAAAAATAAAAGCGTGTTCACGTTTTCGAAAGTCTTTTTGCATTCCTACACGTCAACAAATATAGAGTAAATACATACAAATGTACTGATGTTTTATCCACACACACACACACACACACAAATATATATTTATATATATATATATATATATATATTTATATTTATATCGATAATATTTTTATAAAATCCGTGGCATATTGCTTTACAGCGCATGGAATTTCCCCATTAGTCTTGTTTGACACAAAAGTAGTAAATGTTTCAAAAGTTAATGTTTACGGAAAAAATTAAAATTCTGTCATGATTTTTTTTTTTATTTTTATGTTATATTCTTACATATTCTACACTACTTTTTGTGTGTATAATTGTTATGGCTTGCAATAAGCCACAAAGTAAACAGAACAACGGAATAGAGTTTTCAACAATGTATTACTGGAACAACAACGTAAAAAGGTTACGACAGAAAAGAGTAGTAACTGTCACTGAGCATGCGAGGGTCGCTCTGGTGTTTAATCCACACCTGCGATCAAAAGGTCTATGGTTTATATAATGGATAGAGCAGTCCATGTGGAGGGTGATTCCCCCACAAGCTGATTTTCGCGGTTGTGAAAATCAGTATTTCTTCCTTTTGGGACAGACCACCAAAGGGTCTGTACGCTTCCTCTTTCTGCCGGAGGATCTCGGTTTTGACATCATTTTTGGAGGGTCTATGTCAAAACAGTCAAATACAGTTTACATCACCTCACTGCCGTCCTGCGGTGGTTCTACTTGTTCCTCGTAGAACATTTCCTGATTTGGGCCAGGTGCCTCTTATGTTGGAAATTTGGCTCCAAAAGATGTATGTAACATGGCCGATTCTTCGTAAAATCCTGCCCTGTTATTATTATTATTATTATTATTATTATTATTATTATTTTATTATTATTATTATTATTATTATTATTATTATTATTATTATTAAGCTGTTTCGTTGGCATTGTAGAGGTTCTGTTGTGTACTATGTGCTTCGGTTGCAGTTTATCAAATACGGATTTTATTTTCCGTCCAAACATGATTTCTGCTGAGGATCCCACTTCTGGTTTGTTCGGATTTCTTATGATTCTGTAAACCTGCAGAAATTGCTGAAGGGCCTTTTCTGTCGGGGTATCGGACATCTTTTTTACTGCCCTTTTAAGCGTATAGACGAAGCGTTCAGCCTGGCCGTTTCGTCTGGCGCGTGCTGGGGTGTCCTAATATGCTTGACGATACGCAGAATTCTCTGAACTCTGTCGAGGTGAACTGTGTAGCGTTGTCGCTTACCAAACAGTATACAATTCCAATAAACAATTTGTCGTTGTTGCCATGGTCAGTGTTTTGCATCTTAGTACCTCTGGCCATTTAGAGTACAAGTTAAGTACTATTAGGTAGTAAAAATCCTCCACAGGTCCCGCATAATCGATGTGGATCCTCGACCATGGTTGTTTAGCCTAAAGCCAAGGTTTATATGTTATCGGTGGTGCTTTTGCAACCTAAGCTCAGCCTTTACATCTGTTCACCATGTTGGTAATATCTTGGTCCATAGCTGGCTAATAAACAAAACTTCTCATTAGGCTTTTCATTCTGTTTATTCCTGATTCCCCACGTGAAACTCCCTGATAATTATTTTTTGCAGGGTTTGGGGGATGACAAACAGAATTTCGTCGCAACCAGAAAAAATGTCTGAACTGGTGTCAGTCAGTGCTAATTTCTGCTTTGTAGTTTTAATGAAATTGCCATTTAGGGATTCTGACTTAATTTCCTGAAGTGTGACCGGCATTTCGCGGAAAATATTGCTGATCATAGTTTTTACATCACTATTAATACGTAGTACCGCGATTACCGAATCTTCAAGAGGTTCCATTTTGGCAGGAATCAGTCTCGACAGACCGTTTGCATGGGCTAGTTGTTTTGAAGGGCGAAATTGAATTGTAAAATTATAGTTCAGCAGAATAGTTCCCCATCTTAATAGTCGGTTCACAGTGAATGCTGGAAGTCCTTTTTTGATCCAAAAATGGATATCAACGGCTTATGGTCGTTTTGTAGAAAAACATGTCTTCCGTACAAGAACCGGTGGAATTTTGAAACTGCAAATATAATTCCCAGAGCCGCTTTCTCGATCTGAGAATAATTCTTTTCCGCTGGCAAGAGGGCCCGTGATGCGAAAGCAATAGTCTCTTTCGAGCCATCTTGCATTCGATGTAGCGTACACGCCCCGACGCCATATTGATCAGCGTCGCTAGCTACTATTATGTCCAACTGCGGGTTGAAATGCGCTAGGAATAGTTTTAAAGTCAGGATTCTTTTTTATTCCTTGGAATGATGTCTGGCAATCTTCTGTCCACTCCCAAGCCTTATCCTTTTTTCAGCAATTCGTTAAGTGGTGCGCGCAATTTATGCATATTAAGGATGAACCTAACAACTCCGCAATTGAGTTATGTTTACTAGTGCCGGCATTTCTTTAATAGCAGTCGCCCTATCTGAGTCTGGGTGTCTGCCATCTTTATCGATTATATGACGCAAGTATTTAATTGTTTGTAAAAAGAGCTCGCCTTTATCTGCTTTGATCTTAAATCCATAATCTTGTATTCGACTGAATACTTGTCTGATATTTTTTCATGTTCCTCACTGCTTTTGCTCGCTATGATAATGTCATCAAGATATGCGATTGCGGTGTCTAATCCGGACAGCATAGTATCTATTACTTGCTGGAATATTGCGGGTGCCATCTTAACACCAAACGCGAGTCTTTCGTATCTGTACAAACCCCGATGAGTTGTAATATAGAGGAGGTTAGCGCTTTTTTCGTTTACTGGAATCTGTAGGTAAGATTCGCTTAGGTCAATTTTAGGAAAAACTTTTAATTTCGTGAACACTTCTTCTGGACTAGGTAATGAAAATCTTCTAAGGACCCGTTGAGTCTGGTCACGAAGTCGGCGCAAAGGCGAATTTCCCCGGACCTTTTCTTTACGGAAACTGCCGGAGCAGCCCACTCACTATATTCAATTTTAGCCAGTATACAGGTGCTTTCTAATCTGTTTAGTTCCTGATTTATTTTGTTCAGGGAAGCGAACCGGGCATTACGTTTCTTTTTAAACACCGGTTGTGTCCCAGGGTTCAACTTAAAATCTGCGGGCATTTTTGTACATCTCCCCAGGCCAGGAGTAAATACGTTTGTGAATTCTTTTTTAAAACAAGTTTCTCCGTTTCTACTGGGCGGATATCTATTTTCTTGCAGAATGTGGATATAGGAAGATCCCAGAGACGAAACTTCTCCATGCTGTCAGAACCGAACAGGTTCTCACTATCTTTTAGCACATACAATCTTAGTTTTTTTTTTGTTTTCCCCCGTAAAGTGACGTTTGTAATTAAATCACCTTCAAAATGGATTTATCTACGGCCGTCACCGTTCTGTTAGTTTTTAATATAGTCAGCTTTCGTAATATTTTCCACGTTTTGATATTTATTATTGAAAGATCCGATCCACTGTCTAATAGTAATTTAATAACCTTGCCGAAAATATTAACCGTTTCATATTTGCGTAGATTTTCATCTACGACGTCCTTAGTTCTGGTTTGACGTGCACGGCTTCTATTCTGAGTTTTCCTACTGTGATTACTTTTATGGCCGATCTTATTGCATAAATGGCATCTTTTTGTTAAAAATAGGAAATCCCTTACCTAATGTATTCCACCACATCTCAAACAAGCGCCTGGTACTTTGAGTTTCGGTGGTTAGTGTTTGCGTGCCATTTCGACGGTTTTTTCTAAGTTACTTTTTTTTATATGTGCGATGCCTGCTTCGATATTTCTTGCATCTGTTTTTATAATTTCTACTTTTTGACTATCCTCAGTAAATTTTTGAAGTGTTAAGTTCGGTTCATTTTCTAATTTTGTAAGGACTCTGCGCCTGATTTCCGCATCTTTTCCCGAGGTAAACCCTTGTGCAAATACAAGACATTTAAAATTGTCTGCTGTAGGTTCAAACAACTTAAAGTCATCACAGTGTTTGTTCACTATAGCTGCGTAGGTGGCAAAATCGTCATTATCGTATTTTACCACATTTAAACATCCCCAACGCTTATGGAATGAGACGTTTTGGGCGAGAGAAGTTCTGTTAACAATATTATCGTCTCATTGAATGATAAATCTGCTGATATTCCGAGGCAAGATGTAATCCACGAATTTATCATGCTCGGCCGTTTCCAATTTTAGGTGTAGAAGTATGGTTTTCTTTTGATCAGACCAGTTGCTGCAATCAATATTAAAAAATCTTCATAACGTCGAAAATACGCTGCGAAGGATTTTTCCTCTTCCTCGTATTTAAAATTGTCTATCGCGGTCCATATTGTATTCTGAAAAGAATGCTGAATTACTTTCCGCGTTTGTATTATTCTTAAAAATTTCTGTAAGCAATTCCTCTGTTCGTAAGTGACGTTCGGCTAACTGTTTTTGAGCTTCTAATTGACGTTCGGCTAACTGTTTTTGAACTTCATTTTGCTGTTCCTCGGTTCGTATTTGACATTCCGTTAACTGTTTTTGCAATTCCGTTTGCTGTACATCGAATCGTATTTGACGTTCAGACCAATGGCCTTCGGATTGTGACTGACGCTTTGCGGCATCGATATGCAACTTGGTCAAATGTTTCAACACTACTTTCAATTCATCCATTTTGCTTTGTCAGCATTAGCATTTTTGAAACGTTCGCTAAATTTTACAAAACATTTTTATTCTTTTGTATTTCTCCCTCCAAACAATAAAACGAACAGAAAAAACATAAATATATAAAAAGTTCATTGTCTAAAGAAAAAAACTCAAGTGTATATTTTTCTCCAGAGAAATAACAATAACGCCGTTTTTAGCAGCGAAAACCACAAGTTTCGAATTCTTTTTCCAAAAGTATAAAATATACCTGTCTAAGTCGCGACGAAACTTTATCTTTTTGCAAAAGTACAGCGCTATCTTTAAAACTCGTGACGAAGTTTTTTCTTTTCAACTCTTTTTTTCCGTAATGATCTGCGTTTTTTTTTTAGTTACCGTGGACCTTTCAGTTGCAAGTGTTATGTTAGACACTTCCTTAGGCTTGATAACATTTGAGTCCGACGCCGTTAGTATTTTTAGAATACTATTTCAACGATAGTATTTTTTCAATGTCGTTACTGGTTTTCATTTCAGTATGCTCTCTGAATCCAATGTATTCAGTGTTTAGTTTTTTAGAACACTGTTTTTAAACGTGAGTACATTCTCCGAATCCAATGTCGCCAGTGTTATTGCTTGCAATAAGCTACAAAGAAAACAGAACTACGGAATAAAGTTTAAACAATGTATTACTGGAACAACAACGTAAAAATGTTACAACTGAAAAGAGTAGTAAACGTCTCCGAGCAGTGTCTATTTGATTTTTCATAGCCGCTTTCTTTTCTTAGCAATTTTCTGAATTAATTGCTTCAATAAATTTTTGGGGCGGATTTTCCATAGAATAGTCAACTTGATAATCTTAAAAATTGTCGACAGCTACAAAAAATCGGGGTTTCTCCTATTTCTTTTTGAATTATATATTTTCGAATTTAAAATCAGTATTATCGTATTTATATTTTTGTCTGCATCAGTATCGACTTCGTCGTCACTTTATGTATGAATATGGGGAAATGATAATTCACAATCTTCATATAATAGATTTTTTTGCTTTTGAAACTAAACGTAACTGCGAATTTTACATATCGAATGCTACTTTATTACATTTTCGTCTGAAAAAAATACAAAATAGGCTAGGCTTCCTTTGTCGTAATCAAAGCATATCCTCGGTCACTTTTGCAACTTAATTTACTTTTCTTATTAAGAAATGCGAAGTAATCTGGACCAAATACATGCATTCTGCTCAAAATTTGTAGTTTTGTTAAAAAGCATGCTGTGTATACATACGCTTATACATGTTGGGCGAGTTTTAATTCAATTTATAGACATCTTACAATTTCAATACGTGCCCGACATGATCTTTCAGCTGTTTTGTTTTGGTGACGTGAATGCGGGAATGATACCTCCTGTTTAATACCATGATTAACTAAAGTTCAAAGTCTCTATTAGTAAGTTTCGTTTTCATTGTCAGAACGGGTACAGTCTACTGCACCATAAGTGAACACATCAGCAAAGTATTTTAGTTGCAAGCAAGGTATTGCATTTGTTCTTTAAGAAATAGACGATTATTAAACCGGAATTATCGGCTACAAGAGTCAATGCATGCCTGAAATTTTCTCTGCTCATCAGTTCCATAGGACCGTTCAAATCATAATGCACCAGTTATAAGATTTTGGTGGCCATTTTGTCTGGTATTTTGTATTGATACTTCGCTATTTTTCTGATGTACAAACGTCACAGTTTATTAAGTAATTAGAAGGTTTTATTTTTATTTCGACAACCACATTCGACAACTTTTTTTATATCTGGAATATATCAGTGTATAAGAGTTGTATGCCATGGTTACAAATCATAGCAGTCGGTTTTTAATGGGATTACACTTTTTAAATAATATTATAACTCATATTCTTTAATATCGAATATATATCTATTTGGATGCACCAATTCATACATATCGGGGCTAAAGTTCATATTTGCCCAATCGCAGTTTGTACAAAAAAATATATATTTAAAACTTTGAAAAACGTTTTTCAGAATACAAAAACAAAATTTACCATTATTATTCTTTCTGGAGATTTTAGCATCGCGTCTCTTCAAAAAGATATCGTTTACTCGACTGCTATCGGCTAGCTCTACGAAGTGACCCTAAGAACTAAAGCTAGGATAAAAATTGATAAAATCTGATTACTTCATAATAACATACGATATTGCAAAACAATCAACAAGAGAGTTGTTACTGTTTGTAAGTGTCAACGTACATGAAAATAAAAATGTATGTTCACTTACAGAGATCTTCACATTTTTGATTAAGTCATCTTTAAAATTCTTGTATCTACATTAGAAACATTTGTGTTTTGCTATCTCACATGTTTCTTTAAACATATTCGTTTTTTTCATATATTTTGGAAAAGCCGCGGCTGTTATTGAAGGTAATAGAATAATTTCATTTTGCTTTTTTTTATGTGGCTAATTTTAAATTCCATAATATGGTTCATTATTTTTCGCTGATTTGTTATTCGGTTCTTATCTAAATAATACCCTATTAAAATGTTTAATTAGTTACAGCAATCAACCGAGGCTCCTCCCATTATCAGAGATAAACTTCTGGCAACGTAGGCACTGTATTCATTCCGAAAAGATTGTTGCGTTCTTTTCAATAAACTTAGGGTCGTTTCGATTTTCAGGTTGTGCCTGAATGAGTTTGTGCAATCTTTAAATTTGTACATAATCCCAAAACTTCACTTGCAATAATTCAATTTTCAATTACAACCTTTCAATGTACTATCTATTAGCTTTTGAATTTAAGGTCATGTTAAATTTTAGAAGTATTTCTGATAAGCAGCTAATCTGTCTTAGTAGTGGAGATGAAAAAGAGCAGCTGATTTGTATAATTCGTCAATTTTTAAAGTTTGCAGACGAAAGGAAATATCTTTCTCGTGTTAATACGAAAACGGATGTGCGGGAAATCTAACAGATGCAGCTTTTCTGTAGGAAGCGATTTAGATATCTAGTTGGTTGTTATCCGAACGTGGCTTCATTTGATTGGTCCGTTCCAATCGTCAATGTCTATAAACGGAACTTCCCATTTTATTTTCAATTACAGTCCATCAAAAATATTGTAACAGCTTTAATCCCTTAGCAACGTTTTTTCCGGGATAAATGCTACTAAAGTTAACGTTTAGGAATTTGCAATAATGTTAGATTTTCAAGATATATGTTTTATGGATAGTTTTAATTGTATACATGTATACAGATATACATACAAACAGATCAATAACCAATCAACAGCTGGCATTGATAATTAATTCTAATAACGTAAATACACTTTTCTCAACGCAATTAAATTTTGAAAATGCTAAGCTCGATATACCGGGAAAACAGTAATATTGAGGATGATTCATTCTGCATAAAATGAATTTTATAGAATGAAAAACTTACGTAACTTCTAAAGTAATGTAGGTAATATAAACCATGTGATTTAACAAACGATTATATATTACTTTAGTGGTCAAGTTAAACTGTTTAAAATTGATTATTTTGTATCATAAAATCCAAATTCGATTTATCCCATGTATAATCCAACCACAATGTAGATCAAGCATGCTTAGTAACAAGACTTACGGTACAAATTCGACAATTAATTTAATTTGATATTTTGCTTGAGATCTGGAGTAAAATTTGAATTTGATTATAATTTCTATCGCACAGCTAAAAGTTTATCATTAGTCTAATCTATAAATCTGTTATAATATTTTGGATATAATAAGGTTTGTATAATCACCCAGAATTTAAGGGTTCTATTAATAGGCACTGGCTATAGAAATGTACGAATACATTAGAGCAAGGTTCAATCAGTAATCAGAGTTTCTACCTAAAAATATACAATCTTTAGCAATCAAACAATAATCTCTTGGTAACAACAGCATAAAGATCTTTTGCTTTTGCAACATAATCATGCCAAGGACCTGTACAGAATAGCTACCCACTAAAGATTCTTTATCTTCAGGACTTGTACAGTAAAACTACCTACTGGAAACTCTTCTGTAATTTGACAGGTCTTTCAATTGAAGAAAACGAAATAAGAAAAACAACAATATTGGCATTAACTATACAACCAGCAAAATACTTTAGAAAAATTCATCGTGAACCGGCTTGGAGTATTCTTGAGCCGCCATCTTATGTATTTATCTATTTATTCCAGATGAATACTTGATAAAACACCAATAAAATTGAAAAAACATGTTTATATAATATTACTTATCTTATAATGACAGATTAGTGATTATAAACCGTGGATATTATTGAATGATCCGATACTAGATTACGATTAGTAAGAAATCATACAATACATACGCAGTGCAACCGTTATTTTACTTTCCCCGTAATAACTGTGTAAATAAAATCAACTCCTGGCAAATTCTCATAGCACATAGATACGTTCTCGAGAAATGTAATTCAATATTTTAAATGATTCCTGCATGACATAATTTCTAATAAAATTACAGTTATATAACTACACGACCAAACATTTGTTTTCAAAAACTTAAGTAATACTCAAACGACGCAATTCTTAATGAAAACATAACCTGATATAGCTAATTATTTAAAA
The DNA here is from genome assembly GCF_053919585.1 of Euprymna scolopes. Taxonomy (NCBI): domain Eukaryota; kingdom Metazoa; phylum Mollusca; class Cephalopoda; order Sepiida; family Sepiolidae; genus Euprymna; species Euprymna scolopes. The sequence goes on along the minus strand of NC_136495.1, from coordinate 63,912,273 downwards.
CAGTTTAAATGATATTATACGTTATATATAGCTTTACATATTTTAGATAGATACGAATGCTACACACACACATATATATATACATATATTACAATAGAAAAACGCGAGTATTCAAAGCAATGTGGTTAATATTAAACATAGAGAAGTAAAGGACTAGTTGGTTAATCTGGAAAAAAACGGACAAGATATTCTACTAAAAACATAATAAATTTATAACTTAAATTATTGTAGCATTAAGAATTGATTATATAATGTTATAAATTGTTTTTTTTAAAAGATCGTAATGCTGCAATATTTTAAGTAACAAATTTATATTTTTACTAGAATATCTTGTAATCCGTCCTTTTTCAGGCTTCCAATAAATTCACTTGTTCTTTGTTTCATTTTAGTCTTTTTTGCCTCCATACTTACATATGTTATAACAATATACGGCACTCGTCTGTTTTCAATAAAATCACCGGAATTATTCCCCTTTTATGCTTTCATTAATGAATTAGTAGCAACAGTAGTCGCTTAAGCGACATGGTTGCTATGGAAACCAGTCATCAAAAACATCGCTTACCTTTTTATAATTTTTACGATTTTAAACATCAAAAAATTCATCAGATTTTTGTTTTACTAAACGAAAAGTTTTCTTCACAATATAGCTGAGATGATAATCTATGAACTGTAATAATTGTTTGAATTTTAGTCTCATATTGTGAATCTTTAAAGCAGTTCTAAATTACTAAAACTGCCACTCAATCATATATTCAAACACTGAACTGTTTGAATGATATATGAATAGTTATACAGAGAGAGATATAATGAAAAATCCAAATTATGTCCTACTGCGTTTAATGTCGATAAAAGTTCATACAATAGTCCTATAATTGTAATTTTACGTAAACCAAATACAATACAATGTTTTAGAGGGATGAAACTCAGTGTGATTGCACGGATTCAAATTGGAACATAATGATACATGCATATATGAAGAGAATCTCTGTTTTTTCTCTTCATATTTTAATTGGAGACACATGCCATATGTCTAAAAATGCATTAAGAACATTTTTATAGGAATCACGCCAATTGTACATTTTTTTAAATAACAGTATACGCTAAAATTATCTATAATTCCATTTTGCTATATATATATATATATATATATATATATATATATATATATATATATATATATACTACTCTTGGATATATACAGCTATATAATATACGGCCTATCTAATATGTTGGACACATCTGTTTTTTGTATTTACTCAAACAGTGCTGGTTACATGAATAGAGCTGATTAATACAATAGCAATATATCTAGGGAGGGCATTAAAGCGATAATGATACATATATATATATATATATATATATATATAGAGAGAGAGAGAGAGAGAGAGGGAGAGGAAGAAAGAGAGAGATGCATGTATACAGGTATATATATATATATATATGTATATATATATATATATATATATAAATATATATATGTTCACCATTCTCCATGTATATGGGTACATACGTCTATAAACGTGTGCGTATTCTGTGTTTGTACAGGTATGTGATAAAGCATGCGTATTAATGTACGAGTTTACATGCATGTATGTTTATATATGAGAGTGTGTACAATGGGGAGCGTGGGTGACCACTTCAACATTTTATGAAAGACTTAGTTTTGAATAAAGGCCACACCAGTTGCTGATTATTTCCAAGACAAAAATATAGGGTTGTCGTAATCACATACATCTTAACGCATTGACTATACCAATTCCGCTCTTGCTGTTAGCTCTGCCCGCACTGCACTCATGTTTTCTCATTCAGAATGGAAAAGACCGAATGATCAGTCGAAAATATTGTGCTTTACAAAGAAAACGTGTTCATTTTTAGAAGAACTTTTTGTATTCCTACACGTCAACAAATAGAAAATAAATACAGAAATCGTATATATATTTATATAATACTAGCTGTACCCGGTCACGCTTTGCTGTGGCTCAGTTTGTTAAAATGGAACACATGTGAAAGTAGAGAAAAGTTTGATTCTTTTTTTCAAGAGAATGTACAAATTATTTATTTTTTTAACAGATGTTAAGAAAATAAACAGAAAAATACTTCCATCATTTATTATGCAAAAAAATAAATAAAATACGATAAAACTTGCTGAGTATGCACTGTTTTACGGTTGTTGTAAACATGGAACGGAAACTTAAATTTCGCTTCATTTTAATCTTTCTTAATTATTTAATTGCCCCCCCAACGAATATAATCAAAACAGTAACATTCAACAATTGTACTTTATCTATATAAAACACAAAATGGGTGTTTGTATTACTGTACACATAGATTTGAAAAAGTTGTCAAAAAAATATATAAAAAATAAATGTTATCAAAGCCAAGATAAGTTACTTTTCTGCCAAACTGGATATATATATTTTTCGTGTTTTTATTCAATGTAACATATTTATTCAGCTCGAAAACCATACAGTGTTTACCGATGTATTCGAAAGTTCAAGATGGCGTCTCACACCCTCATTAACACCGTAAGTATGGAAGAAGGTGTTATAAATAAAAAACTATACAAAATTTATAACATCTTTTCCCACACTTACCGTGTTAAAGAGAGAATCAGACGCCATCTTGAATGTTCCAATACATCGGTAAACACTTTATGGTTTTCGAGCTGAATAAACATGTTACATTGAATTGGGAAAAGATGTTATAAATAAAAAACCTAATGAAATACTGTTAAAAACTCGCTCAATACATGTTAATGCGACATAGGTTGACATATATTCGGCGTGTTTTTAATAGTATTTTTATATTTTTTTTATTTATAACACCTTTTTCTATACTTACGGTATTAAAGAGGGTGTGAGACGCCTTCCTGAATTTTCGAATACATCGGTAAACACTGTATGGTTTTCGAGCCGAATAAATATGTTACATTGAATAAAAACACGAAAAAGATATCCAGTTTGGCAGAAAAGTAACTGATCTTGGCTTTGAGAACATTTATTTGTTATGTATTTGTTTTTGTTTTTTGACAACTTTTTCGAATCTATGTGTACAGTAATACAAACCCCCTTCGGAGGTTGGAATGCCCCCCCACCTAAAATGTAGTTGGAAAAATCGATTTTATAGTGAGATTAAAGAATGGTTAGTCTAAAAAAAGGGTGAAAAACAAAACAAATAAGCAATTAATAATTATTACCAAAACCAATAAATGCTACTTTTTTTTACTGGCACAAATAGAGTTGGATACACAAGTAATAGTCGTAGAGTGATAGAGTGTAAGTAAAACCTGGAATATCCGGTTGTTTCGTTTCGTTTTAACAATGAAAGGAGCAGAAAATGGAGAGAAAAGAAAGAAAGAAGGAAAGACCGAAAGGAAAGATAAAGATAGGGAAGTACCCCCACCACCATCACCCATAAAGCAAAAAGACAACGAAAGGTAAGAAAGAAAGAAAGAAAGAAAGAAAGCAAAAAAGCACGTAAGGAAAGAGCGAAACGGAACTTGTGTTTGTGTAAGTAAGTAAGTTTGGTGCGTTTCACGTAAATGTCAATTCAGGTTTTCATTAAACTTTAACCACGCGGGTTATAATGAAATCGAAGTAATGTAATTGTGAATTCAATTCCAGGTAACGGATTGTGTTCTGTTTGAATCTAATTTTATTATAATAAATGCTTTATAAATTCTGTTTATGTTTTATGCTAACCAATGGCAAAGTAAGCGTGGTTCGTTTCAGCGTAAGTCCAGTCCAGTTTTTAGATAAATTCTAACCGGTGGTCGGTTTTAAATGTCTCCTGTGAACGGTATGGAACGGTGTAAGTGAGTGGCGGTGGTAGGATGAATTTGTTAGAGAGAGTTTACTTTACTACTTCCATTAAATGTAACCGATTTTTACAGTGGACTCTCACCAGACAGAATATAGGAAACTCTGATCAGCGAGATCCTTGATATGTAATAACCCTATAACATACGGCAGATGTCGTGATTCAGTTTGTGAATGATACGGCTGCACCAAATGTATACAGGTGTAGTCCTATAAACGTCAAAGTCGGAGGGGGAAAATGAGTTTATTTTATTTATATAGAGATTAATATTGATTTTTATTCATATATATATATATATATATATATATATATATATATCGAATCATATAAATGCAACTTTGCCTCTGTGTGTGAGTTCGTTCTCTATCGACTCCGAACGGATGAACATATTTTCTTTTATATTTACAAAACTTTAGTATATAAGTCTTTGAGTTATCTTAGTTGTCTTAGAACACCCTCGATAATTACCGATAATCGACAATCGAACCCGTTATTTTTATTTATCTATCATCGCTAAAGCCATTTTTCCATGTCGTCGCTTAGCAACAATGATAGAAGGAGGGACCGTAAAAATTCTACTGTGGATATGTTGATAGCGTGTAAATATATATATATATATATATATATATATATATATATATATATATATATTTGCATGACGTGATCTGTAGATTCAAAATCCGCACGTAAACTAATTATTTTTTATTCATTAATTGCAAAAGATTTTATAAGACTTGAAATTTACGTGTTTATTCATTTATTGTTTCTATGATGTGCTCTGTAGGTTCAACCCCCTGCACATAAATTTCTTAATGTTTTATTGTTTGGTTATCTGTAAAGAAGTTTGTATAAAATGATTTTATAAAAGAAGCAGTAGTTTCTCTAGAGTGCAATGTAGAATAACATATATTTTAGACTAAGTTGCTTCATGAAAGCGGATTTTGATGACAATAAAAGATATAGGAGCGTAAAATATTCGTTGATCATCATTCAATCCCGGGCAATGCCCTGTTCCTAGCTAATATATATATATATATATATATATATACATATATATATCTTGCTAAAAATCTAGATAGTTTCCTATAACGCAGACTAATATATGTTTACTAGACACATAACGTTCAATTAAGAAAAACATAAACATTTGTCAGTCGATAATAATTCTCGCCTAATCATAATTACACTTTGTAATCTGGTAAATTGCCCAATAATGGTTTCGATAAACAAAAAAATCATGTATAAATATCGTTCATATTGTCATAAAACAAATACCATTAAGGAAATATTTAAAATACAATAGGAGTGAAATGCGATCTACAATGCTATAAAACAAAAACTACTTAAAATATGCATTTACTTTTATACTGGTTAATTCGGAAGATTTAATAATGTTCTACTTTGCATATATTTTCAAAGTAGTTCGATTAATTAGTCGATATTGCGTTTTACAAACTTGTAGGCGTCATAATAAAAGATCTACTATCTTTTATGAACCAATGCACCCCCAACACTAAGTGCTTCGGCTACACAGTTGGAAGAGCTGAGTTATGTGTCTGATAAAGACCGTTTTAGCCCCTTTTGAGGAATCAGTAATTGCGCAAGAAAAAAAGCTGGCAAGCAGCGGAAACAGATACCACTGACCTTTTCATCTCAGTCTATGTCCACTGAAGATTATAGCGTAGACAATTTCCACTGAAAATAGCTGCTAGCCAACATGGGACTCCACAAACAACTGCTAGATGTCCTTACATACTATAAGAACTTTCTGCTCTTTCTTTTTTCAACCTGGATAAACATAAAAGGGATGTTGTTTGTTTCGTGGTTTGTATTTGATTATCAGATAAATGTTTTGTTTTTTTTATGAAGGGTGCTAATCAGCAAATGCCTTAAAAACAAAAATTATCAGGTAATTATATAGAAGCTATCGACTTAATTGGAGCCTATATTCTAATACTACTGAAACGACGTGTAGGCACATCAAGAACTTATATCAATTTTGCCTGAAAGTATTAGGCGTTCTCATAGTAAACATACTGTACTAAATTAATTCAATATCTCGCATTCGTTTTTGTTCTACTCTGTTTTACCCCTAAGCATGTTATCTTGTTACTTGAATGTTAGAGGATGCTGTTTGGTAGTGTGTCTACTATTGCAGCGTGCGGAGTTTATTTAAGGCGAGATATTAGTTCATATTACACCTACACTTCAACAGGTTTGTATAGTCAGAAAAACACGACACAAGGACGGCATTTTAAAGTCCCGTAGTCTGAAGGATAACTCCATTACAGTAGAGGGCTTTCTGGTATCTAGAAAATTTTACAGTAAATGGATGCGAGTTTGCTTTTTTTCGTGTTAGTCAGAAGTATATACGTTTATACGGGATGATTATAAATAGATGTTCCCATTCGTTTGCATCCTTACAAGAGCAACCATGCACATAAGAACGTTTCTGTATAAAAAACAGCTCCGCAAAATGGGTCCCCATATATATATATATATATATATATATATATATATATATATATATATATATATATATATATATGAAATAAAATAAAAGCTTAAAAGGAGGATTTTTCTCTCACTGGTCAGAGGCAGAAAGTACTAACGGAAGCATTAGAGCGGGCATCACACTTTATTTCTAACATTAATTCCAGAGAACATTTCTTCAGTCATAATATATAAAGAACTGTAAAAGCTGAGGTATTTAATATAATACTCTAGACTAATGTGTAAAATTAGAATAGAAAAAAATCTTAATATAAACAAGTATATCAATAATTGATTATCCATCTTCACAAAATACAAATACTTGCAACCTGTTAATTTGTACAGATATAAGAGGTGAGGAACCTACTTTGAGCAAAATCATCCAAAGTGTTCACGATCATAATTTTTGGACATTTTTTTTTTTTGATGAGTGAAATATAAGAAAGTGTAATTCTTTACAAAAACGAAAATAAGGAGAAAATTAACTTAATTACACGTAAAGTTATAATCAGTAATTTAAGTTTTACATTTCATTATAGTTCGACTTTTTAGTACTCTTCGTCAGCGTATGCTAATAACGTCCTATTTCGGACTTTCTCTGATGAGAAGTCAAACGCTTTTCAGTTGCAATTACCTTATCGACCTCTGATTAGATGATAATTTCGTCATATATTCATACCTTTTTACGTGAGCATTTTTCTTTTGAAATTATCGTACAAAAACCAAATAGTAATTTTATCTCTTTCTTTCGTCTTCTCTCTCCTTATTCTCTATCTTTGCCTCTCTCTCTCTCTCTCTCTATATATATATATATATATATATATATATATATATATAATTTTATTTTACTTCAATAGAAGTTTTTAGAAACTAAGAAATATTTAAAGCTAATATTTGACCATTATATAAAATATACAGATATTCGAGGGTTCTATTCGATTATTCCGTAGCTCCTTAATATTGAAATATTAAAAAATAACAACATTAAGTTTTCTTTCACTAAATAGTAAGGGCAATTGTATATATATATATATATATATATATATATATATATATATATGTATATATATATAAATATATATAGTAATATATAAAATATATATGGCGATTAAGCTACACTGAATATTCGGCGTTTCATCAACTATAGGATTCGTCAGGCTTATGCGCGAATTCTGTGGTTGTTTCTCGTTTTTATATGGTCCTCTTCTGCTGAATATTTTAGTTAGCCAATCAGCTTTCTAGTATCCACCACGCCCCTTCCTATCGGCCAATGGGCATGCATTGTATCGAACAAAGGATCTGTTTTAGAAATAGGTTAGTGGTTTAAGGCAGCCCTTTTCCTTTATATATATATATATACATATATATATATATATATACATTTGTGTACATACATATATGCACATATATATATACATATATATACATACATATATGTGTGATCGTTTATGTATATTCATGTTTATTTAATTTATTTATTTGTTTATTTTCTATTGTTTTTGTTAGTTTTAAAGCTATTTTGTATCACTACCCTAGAGTAACTTTTATTTTGTGAACACAGTTATTTGCTATTTCTCTTCTACAGTTTAATATATTTTGGGGTTCTTTAAAGTACAGGATAGCAAATTTTTCATGAAGGCATAATTTACATGGGTTGTTTAAATACCTACACGTGGTAGCTTGTCTTATTATTTTCCATTCAACTACCGGCGAATATCCGCTTTCTTTGAGTTCCCAGTATTTATTCGCTAGTGTTGTTTTTATACGGTGTTTTTTTTATTGTTGAATGTACTTTTGTGGTCAAAGTATCGGGTTTTGAAATCTAAGGAAGTCATGCCTACGTAATATTTCTTGTTATTCGGGTTTTCTTTCGCAAATATTGTTCCTTGATAAACTACGCTTTTTGTTAGACATTTATTTTGAACTGGGCAAAGTGTGCGGTGTCTACAGTTGCATTTATGTGTAGTAGAAAAAGACTGCAATCAACATACTATATTTCTACACATCAATTCAATGTGATGCATAATATTATCTTAGTTAAAACATGAATCTAATTACAAGGAATCAATTGATATTTTATGACAATACTGTCAATTCAACGCTAATGCTAAATCTTGTATTTAACACTATAAATAAAAAGGGTTCTTTATTATCTGCATTATAATTCGTTGAAATACTTCAGAAGCATATAAAAAGTAGTTAGTATAGATCAATTGATATCTAATACCTATTGATCAATTCGCAAGATCTACATTTAAATAGATAGATTTCATTACATCGTTGCTAATTTCCACAAAGCTAAATAAAAAAGATATAATTCGCAATACGTACTATCACGCCTATTAACTATGTTAAAACATTTATAACATCAGTTTATTAGTAAATTGAATGGATCGTATTCATGGAAAAATATAAACACTTGCATATACCTAACTTTAACTTCATATAGATATAAAAAAAATGTCTGGCACAGAACGTGTAAAATCCATTGCGCAGACAGATAAATATTGTGCAACTATTCTGTTTCACGTTCAATGATAACAATTATGTTAGTTTCATACGCAACCTTATGTCTCGTGTAATAATTTCGATTTGGAATACAATTATTTACGTCATTTTAATTCTTGAACTTGGCTATAGCTTTAAGCTATATATATACATATATATATATATATATATATATATATATATATATATATAGCTTTAAGCTATATATATATATATATATATATCGTAGCTTTAAGCTATATATATATATATATATATATATCGAATCATATGAATGCAACTTTGTCTCTGTGTGTGAGTTCGTTCCTTATCGACTCCGAAACGGATGAACATATTTTCTTTTACATTTACAGGACTTTACTATTAATAAAATTCTAAATAGTTATTTATGTGTGTATACATATCAATAAAACCTTCAAAAGGATGCACCGAATTGAAAAATTGTTTTATTCCTCTGAAAGGTGTGAGTCGCTAGATTATCCTTTTATATATATATATATATATATATATATATATATATATATATATATATGGTTCGTGACGAACAATGTCGAGTTACAAAAAAGCCCGAAATAAGAGTTTGGGGGCCGTTTCGTGCAATTTCGTGAAAATATTACTAGCCCGTGTTAAAGGAGTTTAGCACTGTCTGTATGCAATCGCGGTAACATCTTTCGGTATACGGACAGGACCTGTAGCATATTGGATAACACGCCTGTAAGGGATCAGAAGATTCAAAATTCGAATCCTGGTAAGTTCGTAATAATTTTAATCATAATTTTATCCAACGTTAACTCATTATCCTTACCCTTAGTTGGGATATTTATGTTTTTTTCAATGATTTTGTTTTGTGAATATGGGAATTTCCCATACTGCGAGTTCACAGGGTAAGCATTGATGGTAAGACGATGTTGAGTGTACTTGATGTTGAGTGGACTCGATTTTGTGTTTGATTCGGCGTTGTGTGTGCCGACGCAAGCACTAATGAATAATGTCCGAGGAACCTTCGTTAATGGTATCTAATGGTAAGCTTCTTAAATAGTATCTAATGAAAATTGATACATCTGAATATTGTAACATGACTTAAAGTCGTATCACATTATGTTAAGTATATCCAATTGTAAATTACTTAGATTCAACTAAAATATTAGGATTACTTTTCCTGATATCATATGCTTCCTGATATCATATACTTCCTGATATCGTATTCTTCGTGATATCGTATATTTCCTAAAAAAAAATCAGAGAATATCGTACCTTTTTAGAAATTAATTTACTACAATATGCTCAGTTTGTATAAAATAAAAAAATAGACTATATAGAGCCCACACTAAATAACCTTTTTTAGCGCATATGTTCTAAACTTTATAATGGCCAATGGATTAGTCAATGTGTAAATCATATACGTACAAATAAATGCATATTTGCACATGTGTAACTTTATATTGATGGTGATATATGTATATCATATAAATATTATATTCTATAGCATAAGCTCATTTAGTAATCTCAGAATTAATGCACTTACCAAAAGATAAATAATATACTTGCATCTCAGCCATCGTGTGGAAGCTTCTCATGGTATACATTTGTCGCTTAGTAGCACGTGCCAGTTAAAGTACCGATCTTGACAAAAGGCCCAACACCAAGTTGACAAGGTTTATTATCATTTATTTATCGAGCTGTGGTAATCATTCTGTATAATCTAAAGAGCACCACCCTGTAAGGGGTGTCCCACCCTATAGGAGTGGTATAATCTTATTATGTATTTCCTGAGCGGCACCAGGACTAGAAAATACCGACATAGAAATGCACAATCGATTTTTTTCTAAATATTAGTTCTTCTCATTTTGGGGCGCTGGATTAATTCACCTTACTTTTCGACTTTTTGTCACACATTTCCCAGTGAGAAAGAAAATAAATACCAAAAATTGTGCTCGTTATGGCCCCTGTAATGGTGTGTACTTTGGTAACATACTTTTGATAAAAATATTTTTATTTCGTTGTTTATTATATAACTTTATTTTGCTTGAGTATTGCCGGCCTGAATAGCAACAAGAATATTATAAAGTACCTATTAGCATGTATTTCTATCTCTCTATCGTCTTACTTATTTTTAATTATTTATGTGTGCATATATATATATATATACATATACATAGATGTGTATACATATAAGCATATATTCATATACATGTCTATGTATATGTGGCATTATGTATGCATATATATATGTGTGTGTGTGTGTGTGTGTGTCTGTGTGTGCTCCAGTTGGTCAATATGTAAAATAGATTTGTTTTTTCATCACGCGATTATTATTTTTTCTTCTGTATTTAGAGTTATATCCAACAGCGAGTACTCGGATTTTATCTCACTGGGAGGTCTGTGAAAATGTAAAAAGAATCGAACTATACAAGCCAAAATTATCGATACATTATTCCTTTAATCTTTAGATCTGTCGAATATATCTACCCTGCTTCCTAAATAGTACACGCACATACACACAAACACACCCATATATATATATATATATATATATACACCCACACACCCACGTATATATATATATATATATATGTGTGTGTGTGTGTGTGTGTGTGTGTGTGTGTGTGTGTGTGTGTGTGTGTAGTCATTGATTATCTTTTATTATATGCATTTTATTCATATTCATTTTTTCTTAATCCTTCATGCGATTTTAGTCACTGTATTTGCTGTTGGAAACAGCATGAAAGAGGCAGTAAACTTGGAAGAATAATCAATAAAAGAGAGAGTTGATTAAAATAGATAATAACGAGGACTTAGTTACGTATACTATTAAATAAGTCGATACATGCCTTAGCGGCACTCATACTCTAAAGCATATATTAAAAAGCCATCTCAATAGAATTATTCTCTGTGGCTTTTTAATCGGCTTTTGTATATGCGAAAACATAAACCCTTTAAAAGGAAAGTTTTATTTTAGAATGATATCAAATTTAAAATGTTTCATTTATTAAACGGATACTACTCATATAAATGAGTAGTATCCGACGTCACTGTAGTATGACGAGACTGCTCGAGAAATATTGAACAAATTTCCAAAGTTGATTCATGAATTCTATAAAGCTATCATAATATTTAATAAAATCTCAAAACCTCCGATCCCAGAAGAAATGATTTTACTAAAGACTACGACCTATTACAGACACACTGTTTTGGAGATGTTCCTTAAAGGAAACCCTTTTATTTTTGACAAATAGTATTTAAATGAGGAAACCGAATGGGCCAATAAAGCAGAGAAACTTTTGACTTGACTCAGAACTTCTATAAAAATACTTACTATTCCGAATGGGCAACGACTGTCAATGCGATAGGCAATATTCATTCAGTCGTAGAAAACACCTCAAGAAAGCTACACATAGACCACGATTTATAACCTCCTAAAATCAATGTAAGATCGGCTGTGTACATATTCCGAGATAATAAAAACGTTTCGCATTATAATAATTAGTAACTCGTGATCTCTGGTAAACCTATAATATTGCGCTGAGTAATGAGTAATGAAGCATTTCTCACAATTACCATGTATTCGCTATGAATAAATGGGAAAAATCAACCGTTCGGTAAGAACTTCAGCTTCAACTTCACAAACAACTCGCTTCATAATTCAACATTATGCACAGACACCACACCAGATGGCCTGATAATGACAACATTATGTCCTGGATATCATAAAACAACTTGATGCTTCGAAAGCATTTATAACTAGCTCTTATTACGCTAGTAATAGAATGAATATTCTGTCGGGCTTTCTCCTGTTCTTTTCGAACTCTATGATAACTTCTTTATTGAATCTCACTTCCATAATAGATGAGCGATTTTTCTGTGGTACAATTTTCAAGAACTTTAACAGCGGAACTGATTCACAAATTTATCTCCCGATAAGTCTCCTGTCGCTAATTTGTTCATTTAGCGATGTATTAAGCGATTGAAGTGTAAGGCAAGTCGAATCCTTATATATTTATTCGCGGACTGTTACCCTCATCTGAATCGTTGTTGTTTCACAATGTTTCAGCCAACTATTCCTCCGACCTTCACTAAGTGGCTTACTTTTACTCCGACCTTCGTCGAGGGGGGGGGGCTAACTATTACTATGGTCTTCGTCAGGTGGTTATCCACCTTATATAGTTGGCCGAAACTTCGTGAATCAACAACTGTGTAAACGAGGTCAACAGTCCGCAAATAAAAAGTCTACAAATTACTAATTTCAAATGGTTTTCATGAAAGAATATTCAAAGGAAACAACAACTATGCAGATGAGGGTAAAATAATAAGTCGAATCTTGTTCCACTGGGGATACCTTATAAGTGAAGCTACTGTGTAAGCGCTTTATAAATTTCAGGGCTTAGACAATTGTTACCATAAATGAGGTTGAAAAATATTGACAAGTAGAGGTTTAGTCACATACTATTTAAGATAGACTTAATATGCTTACTCTTTTTTTACTTGGACGTTACCATTTATAAAAGTCTGAAGGGCATTCGAAGATACGGGTTAATGAATGTACGACAGTAGTTTAGTAGTCGGTAATGGTGTAAATTAAGTAGGATTTGATTATTTATGAAAACGGCTCAATAATAACTTACTCACATTATATTTGAAGCCTACTATGTTGTATTCAACTGGGAAGCAGGCCAGGAAAAGATCGTCTCACAAATGATCAGTTCTGGGAAATAAGCTTAGTTCATAGAATCTGCGTTTAGATTTCGGCACAGATAAAGAGTGGGGGAAACCGTATCTCGTGGTTGTAGCTATTCGATAGTTTTTTGTGAAAGTTTGGCTGAACATTTACTATGAAAAAAAAACAGTAGAGTTGCAACGTCTAATCTGTGTGAAAAAGTGTTGTACAGAAGAAAGGGCATCATTTACTAGTCGGTTTTGAACTCTACCAAGGCTAGAATGGGGGCGCTGATCAACTCCTGTCCAGATGTGGCAACAATACTCAATTTTAGAGCGTACTTGATTCTTCTACATATAGAGGATTGCATAGGCAGTCATACATCCTCGAACGGTAGAGTGATCCATCTATTTTTCCAGCGATATTGGCATCATATTTGTACATATATAGTGTATGTGTTTTTTTTTTCAGATTAGGAGTGAAGTTCAGTCTCAGACGTTTGTCAAGACATGAAGCTTCCCCGCGACGAGGGGCATTCATTTTAGTTGGGGTATTATGGAGCCTAGAGAGATTATTATGAAAGTAGGGAAGTTTGGTTTTCAATGCATTAAAAGTAACCATCCACCTTTTTTCCATTGCACAACGTTCTCAAGATCAGAAGAGAGAGAATCAAAAATATCATTGTCATTGCTGGCCTTTAGAGTGTTGATATAGATTGTGGTGTAGCCTGCAGTAATGTATATGAATGATCTAAGAATGTTATTAGGGAGATCATTGGGAGATCAAGAAGAGTGTTGTGCAAAGAATTCAACCTTAAGGAACGCCAGCGATAATACTACGAGTTTCTTATTTCTGCCCATAAACGACTATTCTTATGAGCTTATCAAAGAGGAAGAATTTAAGGACATTTATACGATTTTCTTGAAATTTGATCATATGTTGCATTTATGGAAGCGTAGAATAAATTAATATCCTCTAATCAAACGGTAAATATCGTAAAAGGGGAATTACTCTCAGAGCATAAATAAACTTACTTCCGTTTTAAAGAAAACTGGTGTAGGATAATGATAATTGAAAATAAATTAAATAGGAATTAAATAAAAAATAAATTAATGAATAAACTTTAAATAATCTTTCTAAATAGAACAACGAAGGTAATTTATCATAATAAAAAATGAATGCTATAGAGCTAATTATTAAAATAGTTTTTTTTCTCCTAGAATGTTATATAAATAGTGTATAGAGAAATCATGCTAAATGTATGTCTGTAAATATTCGTTTTCTGTATGATAATTAATTTGTGAATCATTTTACTTTTTTCGCATATTAATAAAATTTGGAACACACAAGCAAGCAAGCAAGACTACGGATTTATTATAATAGATAACGAGATACTTTTAATCAGAAAAAATAAGCTTTATCTCTTCATAATTCAGGATATTCTATGAACGTGTGCAGGATTTAGTCATCGATACTTGCTCCTCTATGCCTTCTGATCATAATAAATTACGTACCATAATGAAATCGTTTCTGAGATGGATATATAAGCTTATGATGATATCGCATTATTGCAATTAGCGTAAATCCGATAAACATCTATTCAATTCAATTGATAAACCCTCAGGCATTTTATGTATGGGGCCAGGAATGAATGATTTAATGCGATACTATCAACAGGAACTTATTTTTAAATTATAAATAACATCTTAAACCAACAATTGTCTTTATAATAGCATACATTCTGATAATTCCACGCTAAACATGAATTAGAATTCATATTTAGAAGATACTGCCAATTCGGCTACAAAGAAGAGGGATCCTCCTTTCGCAACAGTCAGAATCCTGTGGCATGATGCAGCAATCGTTTTAATATGTATGGAGTATTGTCGCCACACAGGGATAAGTTCACCATAAACAAGAATCCTTTTTGGGATAAGTTGTCAAAAAGAGTAACCAAGCAATAGCGCTCACGTTGTCTACAAGGACCAAGGATGTATCCCATCGCCGTAATTTTACGTCTCTGTGCTGGGTTTGCAAGTATTCACTCCGAATGTCTACTTACCAATTTACTCTCGTTGTTCTTCGAAAAATGTAAATTCTTACAAAGCTGACTTTTAATATAATATTATGTCTACACTGTATATGTATCCACATGCCGAAAAACGTTATATATATATATATATATATATATATATATATATATATAGAGAGAGAGAGAGAGAGAGAGAGAGAGAGAGCAGATAGATACATAGATAGGTAGATAAATATATATATATATATATATATATATATATATATATATATATATATATATATATTTGGAGAGAGTAGTGCACATATATGTATGATAATTAAGCTTCACAAATACTTGCATGATTCCTTCTAAAAGAGAATCTTCTCACTTAGAGGTCTGTAATTCACACCAATGCAAGTATCTAGGTGTTTTCTTTTCATATCTTGTGGTAATTAGTCTAGTTACCCAACCAAGATTAATTCTAAAATTATTAAGATTAATTGCTATTCTTTCCCAGGAATTTATTTTCTCATTAGCTAATGGTATGTCTTCTCTTAAACAAAGGTTATGCTGATTGCTTTATCCATTTCTTTTGTTTCAACTTCCAGTGCACTACTTTGTGTTGAATTATTTGATTGCCTTATTTTACAATATACGTTATACGTGAGTATTACTACTTGAAGTGTTAGTGTAATTCATTTGTATAATTTTTGTGTTATTTAGTTTATTCCTGGACCATTAACCGTATTGTTCTAATATTGAATGTTAATTTTACAACGTTTAGCTTCTGGCAACGCCCGACTTTCCTTAAGTGTGTTATCGAACTCGAGAATATCTACGGGATTTCAAACGGGAAACGTTATTTAACTCACAGGAGTCCCATGCTCTGATTCTATCAGCCATGTCTGGTTGATCGATTTAATTAACTCGAAATTATATTCATAGTATCGCCAATTGTGAGGCTTGTATATTTGCCCTTCAGAAGATTGTCACAACTGTCCTTAATCAAGAACTTTATCCCTTACAGAACGACTCTTTAGAGACATCGCTGACAGAACGAAAGTATGCTGCTTCCCTTTGGATTAAATAGAGAATTTCGTTCGCAGTTTCCTGCAGATTTCATATTTGCACGGAAAAGTATCTAAGTTCGACACGATACACCGGAAGGAAGTAGGAAGTTACATCAGTCGAAACGTGCAAAATAATATAAAGTATCAATACTCATCTGAAAAATTCAGAAATATACCATTTCTTTTATCAGCCATGTTTCAGTCCGAAATAGAATTTTCTGCTTGGTTTGTCACGATAAAAACATTCAAACTATTATTTCTATTGCAAAATGCAAAGTTTAAACGAAGACAGCTTAAAATTTTTTTTGTTTGTTTGTTTTCGTTTTTTTAGAAATCGTACTGCATGAATTTATTTGCTTTTATTTTATTGTGTGAAGTGTAAGGTGGGTGAAAGGTACGAGTCAAAATTAGATTTAAAAAAAGCCGTGCGTGCTTTGAATAGTTTTTTTTTCAAGTTTAGATGTTGGTTTACTTTATTCGTATTATAAAGTGTTTGATCAGCTTATAAGTATTATTTGGATTTATCAGACATCGATTTATATCTTAAGTTTTATTTTCACAACGTTTTAGTCGTTTTAGCTTTCGATCTATTTTGTCGAATTCATGAATCTTTCTCTTGAACTTGGGAATATGCACGCAATTACGAACGTTATTCTTTATTGAATTGAAAATACACTAATTAATTCGTAATTTTATTTTGAAATTCCTTTGCACGACAAAAAACATTCCTAAGTTAACAAGGTAAACTTGGAGACGGTTGGAGGTAACATCGACCGAACCATTGTAAAAATAACACTCAAGACGAGAACAGTAATAATAAAACGATAATAATACCTCATCTCAAAAATTACAGTTTAGTTGAGGTTTCTTTTTATGTGATTAACATATATATTTCTACACACATATTGCTCCTTATCTAATATTTTTATTGTATGTAAATGTGTTTGCTATTTGATTTACAGCATACTATATATAGTTACAGCCTCTCACGCCTACCGATTGTATTCCAAAATTTCTTATAATGAACAAATCTGTTAAAAACATATCCTTTATACACGTAGTATTAACATAACCAGATCCAAGTATATATATATATATATATATATATATATATATATATATATATATATATATATAGCAGAAGTGCCCGTCGTTGAATGGGTTCAAAAACAGCCTACAGAAAATGGCTCTGATTTATGAAAGTATGATAAGTTATGAAAAGGAACGGTTGTAAAGAGATAGCTTCGAATTTGGGGATATCAAAACCAATGCAAAATAGGATGAAAGTAAAAATAAAATAGATAAAACCCATAATTTATTATACCATACCTGTTCGCACTGAAACACTTATCATAATATTCCTGGATCTATATTAAAAAAACGTGTTAAACTTTGTGACATATTTCCATTCTATGGAGGTCAGGCGCGAACGAACACCCCATAACCTTTTATTATACCATATTTCTTCAAACTAAAACATAATTATCAAAGTATAGTTATGTAGATAGATATGAAAAGTCTTTATTAAAGTGTGTGCCTATTTCCATTCGATGGAGGCCAGGCGCGAACACACACCCCACAATTTAATTATACCATTCCTTTTTAAGTTAAAACACATTATCAAAGTATTCTTATGTACATCTATATCAAAAACACTTGTAAACGTTTTTTTTTTTTTTAATTTTTAAATTTTTTATTTCCATACTTTGCGAACGTAAACCCCACAATTTTAATGAACCACAGTTCTGCCAGGTTAAACATAACCATTCCTGTGTCTCGATATAATTTCTATCATTATTTGTAATCAGTTTTTTGGAAATAGTCAACCATATAGGAGCCTATTCGTGACAAAACACACACACAGACTTTCACCTTTATATTATATATATATATACATATATATATATATATATATATATATATATATATATATATATATATATATGTATGAATATATTTCCCCAAAACACTTGGCCTTGATGGAGAAGAGACTAAAAGTTTCAAATGGTTTGAAGCAACACCAAGGGGAGACTTAATACAAAATGTTTCTTATATGTTATATCTCCCCTCTTTTGGAAATAGGGTACGTTTATAAACACTCCCATCATTAAATAATCCTTATATACTGTGAAATTTATTCCGTGTATAAAAAAAACAAAGAGGGGAGATATTATATATGAGAAATATTTGGTATCAAGTCTCCCCTTGCTGTTTTTTTTTTTCAGATCAATGGAAACCATAGCAGCAAGGTATGTCTCCCCTCCATCAAGGCCAGAGGCTTTGGAAAAGTATCAGATAGTTTGTAATTCATTTGCAAAACTACTAAAAAAAATTACTATGATTGACACGTTTAATGGCTGTAACAATGTGTTGAAATAGGCACTGGATGATAGATTAGCCCTTCAATGTGCGACCTTAAGAACATATGTCACACAGTCCATTACACTAACCAGATCATTACCTTTCCAACGAGCCTTCAATTGTTGAATTCTGATTAATAGTCGCTGAGACTTCGAACTTAAAAAATTGCGAAAAGTAGTGCTATATATACATATAGATATATCTAAACTCATAGCCAAATTGAATATTGAAATGTTCATAGTTTCGATTCTATAGAACAGGACAACATTTAACTTTGCAGGCGTTTTGAAGATTATTATACTATTCTTTGGGTAATATTTTGTGAAAATTGGTAAAAAGTACCTATATTTTCAACCCAATAAAATATGCACAGATTTGCCTGACTTTGTATATATACAATCCTGTAGGCCAGCTTCAGTTTTGGTGCTTCAGTTGTTTCCGGTCTTGGAAATGACCTTAAACTATATCCGATGGTGCTAATAATAACTTTTAATTGGCACTGCCACCAGGTCCACTGCCCCGGACTGTTAGTACCTAGTAGGGTCCCAACAATGGGTTAAATAGAAACCGACTTAAAAAAAAAAACAAAAACAAATCTACTCTATGAAAAAATTGCTCTTCAAATTCACTGGATTCGGCATAAAATAACCTGAAAAGGGTTGATCTGTCCTCAAACAAAAACAACCAATTATTTGTTTCCTCTAAGTTCATTGCTAGGCCACTAATATATATATATATATATATATATATATATATATATATATATATATACACGCAAAGCTTTTATATTTATATTTAATTCAACTAAGTAGGATAGTAATTACATATGAATAAATACTAAAGTAATATATATTTTTTGCAAAGATACTATGAAAAAAGTAATAGATAGATAAGTATTTTTGTGATTTTAAAAATGTTGATTATTTATTGTTTCATTGTGTACAAATGTATCAGATCCTGGTTTGGGCCAAAAATTGAATATGCACTTTGTTAAAAAGAAATATCCTCCTTGTGGGCTGTGAAACTTAAAAAAAAACTATTTCTTACGCGATGATGAAGCCTAGTTGTGAAAAATAATAATGGATGAACTGTTATTTCTTGTATGACAATACAGGGCTGAAAAAAATCATATGCTAAACCTTAACAATAAAAGAAAAAGACCAACATTTGACAGAGAGTAAATACTTGTATCTATATTTTAAACGTGATATCTTTAAGTGATATATATATATATATATATATATATATATATATATATATATATATATATATGCATGTATATGTGTTTGTGCCTGTTTGGGGGGGTATGTGTGGGTGGGTGGGTGACAATCACATTGACAAGCAAGTCCTTGCCATATCACCGAAGTTAAGCAACGATGAGCCTAACCGGTACCAGATGGGTTGCCATTTGTGAAGGCTAGGCGCTATATACCGCGCCGTTTCGTAGAAATTCCCCGGTGGTATCTGAAGGGGCGCATTAATTCATGGGAAAAGACAAACATCTGTGGTATACTGTATGCTCTGTCTTTTGGCTACCATACCAATAAGTGGGGTTGGTCCTACACGAAACCTTCGCCATTATAAACAAATAATCTGTGTGGATTTCCTAACAATTTAGTTTTTTGTGGCGGAACTTTTATACAGTAAAATCAACGGGAGAATCCACACACACACACACACACACACACACACACACACATATATATATATATATATATATATATATATAGTAAGTTATAAAATTATATGTGGCAATTAAGCTTCACAGATTATTCCGCGTTTCATCCACGCTAGGATTCGTCAAACTTATGCGAAGAGTTGTGGTTGCTTCGCGTTTTTATAAACCCACATTGTATTGAGTTTGTAGTTAGTCAATCAGCTTTCTAGTTTCCACACCTCCCTTCTTAATCAGCCAAAGGACAAGCACCCAGTTGACAAAGACTCAGTTGAACTTGGGTTCACCTCTTGGCTAAAAAAGTGAAAATGTCTGTCTGTGTGTCTGTGTACATTCCCCTACGCAATAACTCTGTCAATGTTTAGTTTACAGACTCAAAATTTACTATACAGAAATTTGGCGATTAAGGGTAAAAGTTCAATGATTTGACCTTTGAGAAATCTATCAGACTCCTCCGACAATTTGGGGTCTAAACACTTGAAAATTTAGATATAGTTCCTTGGACATGGATCTAACTTAAAAACTCGATTTGAGCCCAAAACAATAAATGCTAAGAGGTCATAATAGGGGTAAAAGTTAAACAAATTTACCTTTTTTCCCCTTTTCTTTTGTTCAGCATACACCTCCAAACACCCGGGCAACGCTGGGTGCACATGCTAGTATATATAGAGATAGATAGATCGATAGATAGATATAAACTTGGGTATGTATAGGTATGTATCTAAGAGATACACTTATAAATCCATATATTTATCGTAATTAATTTAGAAATGCAGCGACAAAACGTAAGAAATTTTAACAGATGTTATTTTAAGTATAATTTAAAGCCCTTCCCGAAAATTCAAGCAATGTCTGAAAACTTACAGAATGACCTCTACTCCAAAGTGGAATCAAGAGATAACTGGATGGTAACATGCAATATTTAAAGATTAACCTTCTTACCTTTAATAATTACCATCAACTTTATAAACTACCGCTTGCCATGACTAATAATAGACTTCGCCCAAACCCATCGGCTTAATATTCACAAGTAATATTAACTGGAAAAATGTATTGAAGGCATTGTCAAAGCTTATTCAGTGAATCTAGTCTCTCTATAACTCTCTCTCTCTGTCTCCCCCTTTGTCTCTCCCTCTATCTATCTTTCTATCTTACCATAAAATTACTCCCACCTGACAGTATCCTGTACCTCAATAACGTCACCACATGCTACTACAAAGAGTATTGGTTCCACGTATGTGCTGGTAAGACTAGCGCTGACATCTTGCTTTTAGGTATGGTCCAAAAAAAGAGTTTTCAACTTAATGTCTCGCACCAGGATAAAGGATCTAATCCAAGTTACATCATCACAATGTTGAATCTCTGTATTTGTAAAAAAATATATAAATGGAATGGTCTAGGACGAATTGAAAGCATTTATCTCCTCCTCGACCTATATACCACTAACTAATTTTTAAAGCATCAAAATCGCAGACCTATGCTCTAGAGGATCGTAGATGCTGGAAAGTATCCCACCTTAGTAATTTCTGCTCTTTAAATGCTAAACTTTGGAATCCCCTCGTTACGTCCTGCTTTTCTGACAACTGAGATATAGAAATTAAACTGCAATATGCACTAACTTAACGCTGCTCAACACTCTAAATATTGTCGCTGTAGATATGGTCCTAAATAGTTGCCCCTTATGACTACGTAGCAGGAAGCTAAGTTTGGGGGCCTTAAGAGTAAAAAATTACCGTTGATTGTGACAATACTATGAAGAAGACAAAACACTCGGCTATCTGAAACCACTGTCAGTAATTTTCCCCATTCTTTATCTGTGCCTAAATCAAAACGTAGATTTCATGAACAAAGCTTCTTTCTTAGAATTGCACGCCGGTGGAACTCTCTTCCGTTTGCCTGTTTCCCACATGACTACAAATTGGATGTCTCCAAGTCTAACATAAACAACTTCCCGATAAACCGCCCCCTTAAGTAAGACACTATATCATATCTCCATTACTAACGATTACTAGGACATTATCCCATTGACTACCGTACACACAATAACCCTTATTCCCGAGTGCCTTCCGGGCCTTGATAAGTGGTGACTCCCATGTTAAAAAAAATAACGTTTATTTAAACGACGTATGTGTATCTAATCGCAATATTTTTAATACTTGTGTAGATATCCAACTACGTATTCTATTTTGGTAATTTAACTTGGTGCGATTTTTTGTCGATGTGAAGTTATTATTTTAAGCTTCAGGGAACCTGTGTAGATTTGGCTGAAAGGGGTCGATTTATAATGTGAGTGAAGTCAGTGATTGAATGTGCTGCCAACAATAACTATAAATTGCCCGAAAACAAAAGTGATAAAATATCGTGAAAAAGAGAGAGGAGGGGAAAAGAGAGCATTAAAGAGAAAGATATATATATATAGAGAGAGAGAGATTTGAGGGAAAGTAGAGAGAAAGGAAAAAGTATTATATATTTGAATAACACGTGGAGAATTGTATGCATACAGGATTAAAAGGAACACTTGGCAAACAAGAAGAGGCTGCCGTTCAGGGAGGAGGGGAAGAAAAGTGACCCACCGCATAGTCGGTGCGTGGGGGAAGCATTCTGAAGAACAAAATATTGGAAACATTACAAATGAAATCAATTTTTAAACCTGCGTCTTGGCATCTATTGTGAAATCGTTTATCCTGGTAGTCACTTGGTATGTCACACTAGCTGTTTATCAGCATACACATCGTGGAACGTGCAGATTAGAGAATAGATGTATTTAACTTTAGATACGTCCAAGATTTGTCCGAAAGTTTTGACAGTTGGTCGATCAGTTTGAAAAAGAACTCCCGTCAGTCTGTCACACATTAGTTGAAATATCATTTACGTCGACCTAAAACAATTACACTTGAAACATAATTTCTATCCATATGCCACGCTTAAGTTTGCAAGGAAATATTCGTTAATTTGTCACATTTTAGATTTAACAAGTATGTATGATTTTTATAATTCAGATTACTGGTTTAATCTTCAATCTTTCTGTGGAAGTAATGAATACTCCTGGAATTTCGAAGGAAACACTTCATTGATTACATGTAGATAGAATACTCTCATTCCATCAGCCATGATCAGGTTGAACTCTAATAATTCGCAATTATATTCTTCGTCTTGTTCGCAGTGAGGACTGAACCTTCAACCGGCAGAAGAGTTTAACATACATCTGAATTTTACTAATTATTTCATCCATTACGTCAGGTGCCGCTACAGAAATGCCCCGGTCGACAGAATTAGAACATGCTAAACATGTTGTTAAAATAAAGTGTTTCGTTCTAAATACGAATGCAAAAGTTCGAGTTCAACAGAAAAAAATTCCAAGTTTGGCAAACAAGTTCAAGGTTACCTCGGCCAAAACGTTGTGCGTATAACACTAAACGTGTAAACATTGGTCCGCAGAATAGCGAAATGTCGGTAATAAATGGAATGTGGATTTATAAAAAATGATTATTCCGATTAAAGAAAGTGTTCCGTTCCAAATCTGTTTGCAAACTTTTAAGTTCAAGAGAAAAAATTTCAATTTTGACAAGAAGGCTGAAGGTTACCTCGGTTGAAACATTGTGCAAATAAAAATATAGGTGGAGAGAGTGGTCCCTGTAATACCGAAATGAGGTAATAAATAAAATGAGGTAATAAATGAAATGCGGTGATCAATGAAATGCGGTAATAAATGAAATGTGGTAATAAATGAAATGAGGTAATAAATAAAATGAGGTAATAAATGAAATGCGGTAATAAATAAAATGTGGTAATAAATAAAATGAGGTAATAAATGAAATGTGGTAATAAATGAAATGCGATAATAAATGAAATGCGGTAATAAATGAAATGAGGTAATAAATAAAATGAGGTAATAAATGAAATGAGGTAATAAATGAAATGCGATAATAAATGAAATGCGGTAATAAATGAAATGAGATAATAAATGAAATGAGGTAAAAAATGAAACGCGGTAATAAATGAAATGAGGTAAAAAATGAAATGAGGTAATAAATAAAATGAGGTAATAAATGAAATGTGGTAATAAATGAAATGCGATAATAAATGAAATGCGGTAATAAATGAAATGAGGTAATAAATGAAATGAGGTAAAAAATGAAACGCGGTAATCAATGAAATGAGGTAATAAATGAAATGAGGTAATAAATAAAATGCGGTAATAAATGAAATGAGGTAATAAATGAAATGAGGTAAAAAATGAAACGCGGTAATAAATGAAATGCGGTAATCAATGAAATGAGGTAATAAATGAAATGCGATAATAAATGAAATAAGGTAATAAATGAAATGAGGTAATAAATGAAATGCGGATTTATAAAAATTATTATCCCGCATTTCAAAATTCATAAAACATACTTTTTTTGTAAGTGTATGACGCTTGGGTTCGAAATAACATTTTCCACTTTTTTTTTGTCGCTCTTAAGACCGAAATACTATATTTATTACAAAATGCGAAGTTTAAATAAAAGCAGCTTAAAACGTATTGCTTTTGTTCGTTTTGGTTCTTTTGGCAACTGCACGCAATGAATTTATTTCCGTTTCTTCTATCGATCTAACGTGTAAAGTGAGCGAAATGTAAGAGTTGCAATTTGATTAAAAAAAAAAAAAATCAGTGTGAAATTCACGTCCGAGCAAAGAATTCGTGTAAGGCAATCTCTTGCTTCGTGACCTTATCACAGCCAATAACCACACTTGTTATACTCAATTCAAACAAGATGAAATTTCAGTCGATTCATATTGGAAACTTTTATTCATGCACTATCACGTTTGCTGGCTTCCTTTCCATGACAAGATTTTTTTCTTAGCCAGGTCAACTCAATTTTAATTCTCATCAATACAGACCGAGCTAATTAGATTGATTTATCTGATCGATTGTCACTAAATCAATGTAAAAAAATCAATTTAGTAATATAAAAATAATTTTAAATACAGTTGCTTTTCGAACCGAGTTGCTAATTAAATGGGGCGCAATTATATTCTTACCCTTTAACGCGCTCAAACACTCTAGGATTGCTTTCGTTCCGATCACTGTTCGCCGAAGAGAGAAAATACGACATACAGTTCATAAATTGGACATTTTATTTTTTAAGCATGTATAATTAAAGAAAAGTGAGACTCCGCGGCCCCAATAATATATGATTCGGACAAGAGATTAGTCAGATTATAGCTACCTGTACATATGAACCTCAGTAGGCCGATTGGATTTTCCGACGCATTTCTCTTACTATAATTTAGAGCAACGCTCTGTAAATAACGCCGTCACTCTACAAAGTCTAAATATTCTCCAAAAAAAGAAGTAACTTTTCTGAGAGTTAAAATATAGAGTGTTACTAGAATAGATTCAGATAGTAAATGATCTGAAAACTGGGATTCTATTAACTTGTCTCTGACGATTAGTCAGTATCCCGTGTCTGTACCAATTTTAATATATTTTCGAACTTTTACATCGGTATCAACATTGTAGCTCTTACAAGAATAAACGAAACAAGACACGCCCAATTTAACAGATGCAACAATAGAATTTATTTAAACAAACTGAAAGTTCCTTCTGGACAGATCTTCAGATTAAAAAGGGGTTTGTTAATGTATATTTAACCGAACTGTACCTAATGAACCGCCACATATAAATTTAAAGGTGTGACAATTTATTTTAATATTTTACATATATCGTGTGATTAAACCAAACAATCACCAACGTTTCTTTTTTAAATAAAAGTTGCTCAAGATCAAAAGCTTTCTAAACATATAAGTTATGTGGATATATTCTTAATAGAAAAATATAATTTTCCACTTTGTTAAAAATATCGCCTATCGCAGACTGCATGACAAAATAAGAAATTTGCAATAAAGACTGCATGTCTATGAAGAACATCGCTCTCATTCTAAGTATTTAATCATGTAAGTTTACTCTCAGGAACATATGGAATAACTTCTCCAGAAAATGAGAAACTTGAAGGATACGATCCCTCGTGGAAGGGCACTGTTATCAGTGTCTACTTCTATGTATTCTTATTCTGGTCGTAAAAAATACACTTGCGGTAAAATACAATATATATATATATATATATATATATATATATATATATATATATATATATATATATATGATTGTTCTGTTGTCATTAAGAATCCAGAAAATATCTTGAAAATATGACAGGAGCACTTTACTGATGTGTTTTACAATCACTCAGCAGTAGATGCTGATGCAATTGATAGCCTACCACAATGTGATATATTCAGAAGTGATCGTTTGCCTAATCTGGTTGAGGTGCAATTGGCTATCGCACAAATCAGTAGTAGAAAGGCACCTTGTTTGGATGGTGTTCCCGTGGATCTTCTTCAGATTGGAGGTGCGGATATTGCTAATACTATCCTTGGTTTTGTTGAAGAAATCTGGGAAGGTGCTCCTGTTCCACAGGATTGGATTGATGGTGTCTTGGTGACCCTGTTTAAAGGAAAGGGCCAGAAGAATGTTTGTGACCACTACCGTGGGATTATGCTTTTGCAAGCTGTTGTGAAAGTTCTCGCACGGCTTCTATTAAACAAGTTACTGGAAGATGTTTGTCCTAATGTTATTCCAGAGTCACAAAGTGGCTTTAGGTCTGGCAAAGGATTTATGGACATGATTTTTTTCATCCCGGCAAGTCTAGGAGAAATGCATTGAGCAACAGATACCGCTGTATCAAGTGTTTGTGAATCTAACCAAAGCATTTGACACCGTTAACAGGGATGGCCTCTGGTTAATCTTAGAGAAAGTCTCCTCCAACCTTTGTTAGAATATTCAAGTAACTGCACAGTGACATGAAAGCTCGAGTCTCGTTTAACAGAAAATTGTCTGATGTAATCCCAGTTGACAATGGTATTAAACAAGGTGATATTCATGCCCCTACTCTTTTTCTATATATTTTGCTGCTCTACTTGCTCATGTGTTTCGAGATTGCGATATAGATGTCATATTAAAGTTTCGAACCACAGGTCTTATTTTTAATCTTAGAAGATTTAACGCCAGAACAAATCTGCTTCATGTCTTGGACAAGGAGTTACTGTATGCAGACGATGCTGCTTTTTTGTTGCACACTGAGACTGATATGTTGCATATGATTTGATATCTTTGCTGACCTCTGCACTGCCTTTGGTCTGAGGATCAGTTCCTCTAAAACAACGGTGATGTTCACTCCTGCACCGGGCCAGCCATACGTGGAGCCGAACATCATGGTCTGTGGTGCTAGACTGGGAGTAGTTGATTCATTTGTGTACCTTTTAAGTTCTCTGTCGAGCGATGGCTGTCTTGACACTGAAATCCACAAACGAATTCAGAAGGCATTTGTAGCTTTATGAAGGTTGGAGAAGAGAGGGTGGTCTGATCGTGGCATCATATACAGGACTAAGACCTGCGTTTACAAGACATGTGTGCTAACAACACTGTTGTATTCATCGGAGATATGGAGATTGCATCAAAGGCACATTAAATGGCTTGGACGATTTCACCAAAATGCTTGATACGTATCTTAAACATCAAGTGGCAAACGCAAGTACCCGATACTGAAGTCCATGTTGCTCTAGTGTTGAGACCCTTGTAATCAGATCTCAAATGCGTTGGGTGGGCCACTTGGTTCAAATGAAATATTTTAGGCTGTCAAAACAATTTTTTTACGGGGAGCTGGAAAATGGAAAGCGCCCTCAAAACAAGCCTAGGAAGAGGTCCAGGCACTATACAAAGAATAATTTGAAAGTCTTACAACTCGACACCGACACATGGGAAGAACTTACTCTACAAAGGTCGAAGGTGCGAAAGCTTGTACGTGAAAGTTGTGATGCTCTAGAGAAAAGAAAGCAGGCCCACAACCTCGCAATGGTTTAGTTGACGGTATAAACTATGGCACACAGAGCTGGAAATGCGACATTTGTGAACGAGTGTTTTTGTCAAAAGCTGACTACGTCAATCACCTTAAGTCGGACAAAACTCCTGTTCAGGTCAACTTTGCGCCTATTTGTCCTAACCAAACAGTCTGTTCAGCATGTAGCAAAGTAACAAGTCTACTCCTGGTCTGAGAAGACATGTGATCGTTCATAAGAATACCCTTCCACCTCTAGAGGAAGTCAACTCGATGGAAATTGCTCAATTTGTATGTCACATATGCCTCAAGATGTGCAAATCTGCGGCGGGAGTGTAGACTCATCTGAGATGGCATGGACGACAAGATTGGGAGAACTAAACGTGACGGCGATCATCTGGAAATATACAGCAATCATGTATATATATATATATATATATATGCGTGTGTGTATGTATGTATATTTTGTATACTTTACATATATATGTACATATATATATATATATATATATATATATATATATTATATATGTATACTTAGATACATATATACAAACTTAACTATTTTCCTGTTTAAATGAGGCAACATAAATTACAATAATGGAATAAATAGAATATGTTGTCAATTCTACTGCCAAGAAAATAAAGTACATTTACCGAGCGAGAAAAAGTTTTTTCACCAACCAGGCTTGTTTTTTTTATATACATACCATTCACTTGGAGTATCTTTTTGGTTTACCAACAACTAGTTTTCCTTCTTGGCTAGAGCACAAAAATCATTCTCTATCATGATATGTCCCATACTGTCTCATGATGTTAGACTCTGTCTCATCAACATAATATTGCATGAATTTGCTTATTTTACAAGTAATCCCACGGAATGTGCTCTAAAAACTTACTCAGTTTTAATTATTATCCACGGGCAATCCGATTGGCAGCAATATTACACCCTTTCATGTCGCCAGATATCCAATAAATTTTCACTCTTTTAGCAGATTTATTGGCATTTTCCTGCTCCTTCTTTTCCAGACTAGATCAATATGCACAAACGTAAATAGTATATGGGAAGATTTGGTGCATAACACTTAATATGTCTATCAAGCATTTGGTCCGTTAAAACAGTAGCATACTACCTTTTTTGAAGGAATACGCTTTTTTGAGGTGAACGGAAAAAGGTATGATTTAAACGGGCAACCTCGCAAAAACGACTTACGAAAAATATTTTGTTTATTTTAATTAATATTTTCATAATTCGCAATGTTAAATTATTTTAATAACATGCCAACATTCCTTGACTTTAAAGAGGGATATTCTGAAAAATTCAATTAAATTGGTAATGTAGAAATATGGTTTTATCGACCAAGAATTACATTTTAATATATATATATATATATATATATATATATATATATAATTATATATATACATATATATGCATATATATACATATATATAAATTAAAAAAGTTATCACATAATGTCTTTTTTACCAAGTTATTTTCCTACGAAACTTTTTTATGTAGCGCAATACATTGGTTCGATAGACTCGCATACTTATCTGACACGATCCTGAAGATCTTCCTCAATTCGAACACCTCAGTCGATTTCTCATCACGCGATCCCGAACAACTCCGTCGGTTCGAACCAACACGATCCCAAATAACTTCTTACATTCGAACCCAAACACCTTGAATGATTTGACACGACACAATCACTAACAACTTTGTCGATTCGAACCCGAACATCTCCGACAATTCGACGCGACACCGAACGAAATGACTTTACACGACACGTTACCAGAGCAACGTCGGCAGTTCCTATCCGAATGGCTTCGATATCGTTTTTTTTATAGCCATTGAACGACCAATTTTCGCCCGACGGAGACATTGGCATACAATTCTTGAGCGCGTTCGCTCATACCCGCCATAGATCATTAGACAGACTTTTTTTTAAATAGATTGTCCTGAATATAGAATGTTTTAGGCGAATTATAATTGTTACGCCTGTTCATTGTTACGAAGTACAAATAATTTGAAATAAATTTAAAACTGTACCATATACATGCAATATCATTACATTCTCAATATGAAATATGCTATATAGATTTAAATATGTCACACAATGTCGTTATATGCCCTTTTTATAAAAGATAGATTATGTTTTGTATTTCGAGTAGCTCTTCTTTAAATTAAACCTCTACCGTTCCGTCATCATCCTAGTTGGTAATATTTAGACACGATTTTATATCGTTTGTATCTGAGGATTTATTGTTTAGTTAAATGCATACGAATGGGAAAGAGTAGCATTATGTATAAAAGTCTGGCTTTTTTGTCATAGATGTCGATAAGGATGGCATCTCGAATGTATAGCCGAACTGGAAAATTTTCGATACAAATAAATGAATAGCCAAAAGTATTTATCAAATAAATATACAACATAATCGCGCTGTAATCCAATATAATTTATAAGAACAAGAAAACAATTAATATAATAAATGCAGAACGAGTAGACTAAAAGTAAATGCTTGTAATAATTCGAATATAATGGGAACAATCTCGAATAAGGCTCAGATTTTATACACAATAAGGTATATTTTTTTGCTGATACCATGTAGTCGATGGAAGAACTCGATCGCGAAATAGCATACGAATTTAATAGTCTCAGCTTGCGCCTCACAGAATCTATCCCCTTAGGACACAGTATCTTTTAAATTCTTACAGCAGAATAGACGATCAGTGAATAGTTTGCTTACTGTCGTACGAAGTTCGCGCATTTCCCTTACAGCAAAGATGCACGTTGATTGCATAGTAGTAAGATTTATTTAGAAATTGGAAAATTTCGAATCCGACTTTCGATGCATCTTCCATCCTAAATTCAATCTTTACGATCTGGTCTACACTAAAGATATTTTATTTTTATTTTTTATCCTTTAGATAAGTCCCTTAGTCTTGGCAGCGATGTTTTGTTAGTTAGGTAGACGAGTATTGATGAATAAAAACACAAAACAAAACAAAAAAGAGATAAGGAAATATAGGTAAATACAACGGAACAGTATAATATCAGAGACCGGTCATCAGAATAGATCGATAGGAGATAAATATATTATTCTTTAAACGATGGGATTAGTATATTTTACACTTTAGTGAATGATTCTTTCTATAGATTTTTGATAATAAAACATCCAGGTCACACCTTTAATTTAAGTCGAGAGACGAAGTAAAAAGAGAGGGAGTGGGCATAAGTCTTCTTCATGCGCATAATCTTCTACTAGAAAGAATTGGCAATGGAACCGAATCAAAATAAGCCTTTTTTAAAACAATATTGCACCAACTCCGACGAAAGTCAAAGGAGTGAATAATGTTGCCATATCTGAACAGGAGCTGCTAAAAACAGCTTATCCTGCCTTGACAGTGTACAAAATAGACTTCGTGGCTTAGTGAGGGATGCCCTTTTCTCTACCCTGCAACCTCTCTCCCACAGCCTATCCTTGTTTTATCGTTATTTCCATGGCAGGTGCTCGTCTGAACTCCAATCTCTGGTCCCCCTCGCCAATCTTTCACGAAAAACACCCGTCTAGCTGAATCCACTGTGAAAAATTTCCACCACTCTATATCTGTGCCTAAATCAAAACGTGGATTCCATGAACAAAGCTTCTTTCTTAGAACTGCACGCCTGTGCAACTCTGTTCCGTCTGCCTGCTTCCCACCGGACTATTACTTGGATGTCTTCAAGTCCAACGTTAACAAATTCCTAATGAACCGCCCCCTTAAGTAAACACTTCATCAAATCTCCACACTAACGTAATGTACTTGCAATAACCCTTATCCCTGAGTGGCTTCCGGGCCTTGATAAGTGGTGATCACTGTGTAAAAAAAATACACTTCGAAACCATTTAATAGCGCTCGCACCCAATCACCTGTTGCAAATATGCTCCACAATTAATCAAACATGTGTAAGAAATTCTGCAGAAATAGGCAGGCTCCTCATTCGTCGGTTTGATCGCCGATGATTTTGTTTGAACCTATCAGATTGATTGTTATTACTAACGGCAGGGGCGTATTCTTGGTGATAATTTTATCTTTCAGGTGGCGCTCAGTTTTCAAAAAGACAGTAAGTCGAATGGACGTGAAAACCCGCCTCTTTATCCGAGGCATGGAACCCCAATCCCTTTTGTCTTGTTGAGACGTATTAATGTTCTAAAGTGGGGCGAAATGTTATTATTTGCAAACACAATGCCCTTTTGTTGGGCGGAATATTATTCATCGCACACTGTTGTGGTCTGCGAACTGAATGGCTTTTACCATTACTTAAATAATTTCTCTCAGAGACGAATTTAAAGCCTAAATTTTGACCTGCACTTGTGTCCGCCATTCGGACGATTATTCTCAGTCAACTCTATAATGACTACCGGACTCACAGCATTCATCCTTAAATGGAATCACTAACTCATCGATTTGTTGCAATTATTCTTTGAACAGCGTGGAGGATCGAATCCTGCAAACGCAAAGATAAACCATGAACTTTTGCCATCCTGCTATTTCCCTCGTAAAACCACTTTTATTGGCAGGATTCTAATCCGTTCGTTTTGATCTATGAAACAATTATGGAAAGAACATTTCAGAAATCGATGAAGTTCCTAAACTTTTATGAGAATGACGTATTTGGGGGAAGAGAAGACTTTTATATTTACGAGATTCTCATGTTAATACATCAACATTGTTCAATAAGAAAATGAATGTGCAATGGCATAAACGTTATTTGTTTTAATTAAGAAAAGTAGAGAAACTAATTTGAGTAATTAGATTTTTTTGTTTTTATTTTACAGTGTCAGTTAATAATATGATGAATATAAGTTAGTGTTTGTTTTTTTATTACAGAAAAGTTTTAGTTGAGACGTGCGCTTTTTGTAAAATATATAGAGCTGAAAACGAAAAAATACACTGGAGGATTGCCAGTGAATGAGAAGTGCGTGAAGTGTTACTGTTACGTTATGGGTTTACAACAAAAAAAAACAACAATGTCAGAGTAATTATGTGATCATTTGAGATTTACTCACTTTAAAATGTACAATATTATAACCGACTGAACGATAGACATAATATGTTTGAAATTGCACACACATACACACACGCAAACACCCAAACACACGCACACACACACATCTGTTTGTCAGTATTTGTGATAGCTCGTTCCTTATGGACTCTGAAACGCATAGACATATTTGTTTAACATTTCAGGCAGATGCGAATAATGAATCCAGGAGTGATTTTAGAAATGTTTTGTATGGAAATGCTTTCGATAAGTGTCGAAAAACGAGAATAAAAACCAGATTAAAGAAAAAACAGTCCGATTTTGACAAAAGTATGCACTCTAACATTACAATGCATTCGAGAAGTTTTATTATCGAACAAGCATAAAGGCCAAGGGCATAAAATCAACTGAATGTAATTTCATAACAGACGGGCATATTCGAAATGAATGTTTCTGATTAAAGCATGTGAGTCATGAAACTTGACTTTTGCATTTAAAACTATATTTTAAGAAGCCGTTATATAAAATAATTTTATAACATACAAGGTAGCTTTTCTATAATGTATTGTGGATATCATCGCTGTGTGATTACTACCGTGTGCATCCCTAAAGCAAGAAATCTATCAATTATTTATGATTTAATCAATTTCATTGCCAATTACAGTATTGACAGTATACAACATTCGTTGATCCTCATTCAAAGAGAACGTCCGGTGTATCTGATATATATATATATATATATATATATATATATATATATATATATATTCTAGCAAAAGTACCCGTTGTTGACTGGGTTCAAAAACAGCCTACAGAAAATGGACTCTGATTTATGAAAGTATGATAGGCTATGAAAAGGAAGGGTTGTAAAGAGATAGCTTCGAATTTGAGGGTATCAAAACCAAAGCAAAATATGATGAAAGTTAAAATAAAATAGATAAAACCCATAATTTATTTTACCATACTTGGTCACACTGAAACAATAATCACAATATTCTGTGGATCTATATTAAAAAACCTTGTTAAACTTTGTGACATATTTCCATTCTATGGAGGTCAGGCGCGAACGAATACCTCATAATTTTATTATACCACATTTATTCAAACTGAAACATAATTATCAAAGTATACTTACGCAGATAGATATGAAAAGTCTTTATTAAAGTGTGTGCCTATTTCAATTCTATGGAGGCCAGGCGCGAACGCAGACTCACAATTTTATTATACCATCTCTATGTAAGTTAAAACATATTTATCAAAGTATTATTATGTGCATCTTTATCAAAAACACTTGTAAACATTTCTTATTTTATTTCCATAGTTTGTGGACAAGGCGCGTACGCAGACCCCACAAATTGAATGAATCATCATTATGGCACTTCAAACATACCCATGCCTGTGTCTCGATACATCTATCCTTATGTGTGATCAGTTTTCTATAATAGTCAAACATATAGGAGCCTATTCGTGACCACACACACACACACATGTTCCGCTTTATATTATAGATATAGTAGTGATTTTTAAATAATATATGGCAAAAAAAACTGCACATATATATTTTGGCGTTTCTTTCCCGCGAATATTTGTCTACGTCACTAATTTTCACACGAAACGCAGAACATTCTATGCAATAAAATTGCCGTATACATTTTACAAAACTTACTGCCATGCGCTACTTACGAATCGAGACTGTGGAAGTAGATGCTGAAAATAGATACATATTTTGTTTGCAGACACATGATAATATATATATTACCGTTTTGTCTGCTTTAGTTACACATATTTCTGACACCGGATCGTATCAACGATCTAGAAATTTTCTCAGACTTGCACAGAAGTAGCTATTATGATTTGGAAAGATAATATTGGAAGAGACTATGAAATAAAGATAAACGATTATGAAAAAAGGGGGGGGATCTCTATTTTTATCTGACGGCTTTTAAGTTTTAAGATTTTATAATTAAATAGATAAAAAACACCGAACATGAGTGAAGTTGAGTTTAAAAACTTTAGCAAGATTGACACGGATTTCGAGTTTATGGAGAAAAGAGAGAGAGAGAGAGAGAGAGAGAGAGGAATACAGGTAGGCGAAGAGAGAAGAGGGGTGAGGTAATGTTGCCGTGATGTAATATGAAATTTGACACGTTAAGCATTTACGCGGATTGGTGGGGTGGGGTGGGGGGCTTGGTCGGAGTAACTAAGATAGTCCTGTTAAGGTAAGCAAAAGTTACAACCAGTTAAGTGAATTACCTATTTAAATGCATTTGCTGTAAAGGTATTTAAGAAATTTAATAATTTAAATTAAATTAAAAATTTAATTAAAAATTGCCGAACATGGGTTGAATATGTATAAAATTATAAAATATGCATGTAGGTAGATGTAGGTAATAATAATAATAATAATAATAATAATAATAATAATAATAATAATAATAATAACAATAATAAAATATAAGATATAATAATATATAATAAAATAAAATTAATATGATATAATGAAAATAATTATGATAGTAATAAAAGAGATAATAATAGTAGCGAGAATGATGAAGATAAAATTAATAGAAAAAATGTAAGTAAAGAAATTGGGGAGATATATACATATGCATATACATACATAGATATATACATATACATATATATATACACATATACATACATACACATACATATACATACATAAATATAATTATAAAAATAGAGAAGCGATATATATATAAATATATATATATATATATATAAGTATAATGATCTAGGCGAATTTAGTGTCAAATGCAACCAATATACATGCATTGTACACAGAAATAAACAAATATATGTATATATATATGCATATATAAACACATACCCACATACACACACATGTATATATACACAAGCATATACAAATACATACATATACGTATACATATACGCACATATACATACACATACAGAAGTACATATACACAAATCTAAAAAAAGATATAAAAAATATAGAAAGAAATATATATGAATAAATGTATGAAAAAAAGTTAAGATTAAAGTGGGATATAAATAAATATATATCCTGAGGTTAGTAAAAAAAAAGCGAGTAAGGCATATTAATAAGGTTGTTCTGAGTATACCCGTATACATGCATAAATAAGTAGTTGACTTGGTGATATAATTAATTTATGAGTATTCATGAGTATTTTAGGCTATATTCCTAGCAAGTAGGGAGAGCGTGTGGGTTCTAGATGT
>NC_136495.1:63820550-63870550 GCF_053919585.1 Euprymna scolopes | reverse complement strand
CACGTGCTTGGGCTTGGTTAATAGTGTGGGATCTATTAGATTGGTGTCATTTTTTTTTACCCTAGGAAAGAGAAAGTGTGTTTAATTTAGTAATTGTGATTCACGGTAAGAAAATAACTGTCAAGTAGAATAGTACATGTCGGGTCACTCGTTTTGCAGTTTAAGTAGAGCTGGGCTTTTATGATTTTCTGGTTCATTGTCGTTATTTATATTTTTTACGTATTTATAGACTATCACCCTCTTTTCAATAACGCTCTCTTTTTTTTTTGTTTCGGTCACTTTTTAGTTATTCCCCTTATTCCCAGTTAATAACTTCAAAATTCATATTTGTTTTTTACCGCCTTTCTTTCTCTTCCCTCTTGTCTTTTTCTATTAATCTGAATCTTCCTTTTGTCAGGGATTACAATTTCAATATGTAATGGCAGCAAAAATGTCATGTAACTGTCTGAGATATAAGTTATTACGAACAGAGAGAGAGAGAGAGAGAGAGAAAGAGAGAGAGAGAGCCCGTTCTTATATATATATATATATATATATATATATAATTTACTCACATAAAATTAATATACGAAAGTATAGATTCATGCGGACACTTAAAGTATTTACTACAAAAGTGCTCAATACGTAGGTAGAGCTAGTTAGTAAGTTATAAAATGTCTATGGCGATTAAGTTACACTGAATATTAATAGAAGATGCGCATATAAAAACGACAAAATACCACAGAATTCGCGCATGAGCCTGAAGAATCCTAGAGTGGATGAAACGCGGAATATTCAGTGTAGCTTAATCGCCATATACATTTTATAACTTACTATATATATATATATATATATATATATATATAGTATTGTTTTTTTTTTCCATGAATAAAAGATTCGTGTCATCATATCAAGAGTTTGTTGAGAGGCACTCTTCACTGTTTGCTATTTTGGACAGGTAATCATACAGATGTTAAGAAAGTTGGTAAAATAAGAAGCATCATTAATAAAATTAAGCATTTTAGGTAATAAAAAGACTAACTGTTTGCAACTAGCTATACATTATATTCTATTTCTCATGTAAGTCTTCAACTGAAGAATTGCAATGGTAATGTTACAATTGTTTTCCGTCTAATCTAAGAAAAAACAAATTACACATTTCATGAAACAATTTTTTCGGCTGTCAATTTTCACTGCTGTCTTTCGAATAATTTTATTATTTGATTATTATTCCAATTTCTAAAGTCAGATGAAAGGTGTTAATGGCGAAACATTCCTCCCATATATCTCTCTCTCTATATATATATATATGTGTGTGTGTGTGTATGTGGGTGTGTGCGTGTTTGTGTATATACATTCAGGTTTGAAATGTTCAAAAGTAGGAACTGATGAATATACCGAGGTTGTAAGATAGTGCTCCATAACAAGAGCAAACCTTTTTTTTATTATTTTTTCGAGGGTAAACAGTTGAATCTGGTGGCTACAAATAGCCATCTCTTTCAGTCAATGATATTCATCAGACGAATCTGAATCATTCGACGCTATAGAAGCGACTGAAACAGATGGCTCTTTGTAGCGACGATATGTAACTCTTTAACCTCGAAAAATAATTAAAAAAGATATATATGTACATATTTATACACACATATATATATATATGTGTGTGTGTGTGTGTATTTCATGAAACGCGTTTGACAACTACATATCCAGAAGTAAAACTTTGATTACTCACGAAAATATCTTGGAGTTTCTTTCTGCATAAAATAATTTTATATGCCCAACTTTATAAAGGAGGCTTTAGATCGTCTATTTTATGAAGAACCCTGCAGCACTGACGAGGAATCTGAACAACGCTTAAAGATAAGAGACTTTTATTTAATTAAAACTTTACAAGAGGATTAAAAAAAATAATGATTTTTTATAAAAAGCTATCACCAGAAATGACAAAGCAATATAAAATATATCATAACAGACAAAATTAAAGAAAATGGACGTGTGTGCAAGACCTGAATCGTATACGACAGCAAAGAAAACTATTTCCACATGAGCTGCCTTCGAGGTTTGATGAACATTAAATGATATAATTACAACAGCCTAAAAGGTTGTAGCCTGATCAATATTCCATTCAACATAAACAATGCTGTAAAAAGATCAGGTTCGTTAGGCTGGCCATATATACAGTATGTTATATTCGAAACCTCCCAAAAAGCTCTTATCTAAAGGCTTGAGAAACGTTAGAAGGACAGTAGAAACGCTTCGAAGACTGCTTGAAGGTGTCTTTCAGGCAGTTTTTTTGTTTCGAATTCTGAAAAATCATCGCTCAAATCTAGCATACTACAAGACATGAAGGGATCACGATTGATGAATCTGCGCACACCGAGGAAATATTCTATTCAAGAAGAAAGAGCTGGCAAAACCTCTTCTACATAATTATTTCTTCAAATCTCCTAAATTGAAATATACTCTAAAGCCCAGATCAGACAGAAGGGCCATCTCTGAACCTATAAAATTCCCGTAAAAACGGCCATCCTCTCAAACAATAGATTAACGGCATTAGATATGTGTGTATCTATGATAAAATTCAGACTTACATTATGAGCATGATTACGTATACGCAGATATCTTTGTCTCTACATAATGAGTGATATGGTTGTCTGCACGATTTTATAACGTTTTTACGGTTTTTACTGACGCAGAAAAATGATATTCACATGCATATTTCTAATTCTACTGAGATAATATTTTTTTAATAAGCTTACTTTCGTATTATTTGGAATCTTTGGACACTTTTTCTCATTTCGAGTGTTATTTTCTCAACGTTATGGTCGAAGTAACCTCCGAACTTCTTCAGCTGTTTGTTGTCGAACTCGGGAATATTTCAGTTACACTCGGAAACTTAGACGCAACTTCGAACAAAACCGTTTATTTACTCAACGTTGGTAGCATGTCCTCGTTCTATCAGCCATGACTGGACATACTCCCTAAATAACTTGTTATCGTATTTTCGGTCCCCTGCACTGAGGATTGAACATCCAACCTTTCTCCACAAAGAACCTGTGGGGCACTGGTTGAGGTACTAGCAAATGTCAATTATAAAAGTTATATGCTCCTAAAGGTGCAATTCTCAGTATGGACGACGAGAAAATGCAATTTATTTATTTATCCTGTATTTATATTATTTTTATTATTTTCTTGGCTGCGAAAATGGCGTTCTGTATTCATCTTTTATAGTTTATTTCTATTTTCTTCGATGTGTTTATTTAATATTCGACTACTTGCGTGTTTTTCTACTAATTCAATTCATTTGTCTAATATTTAATCATTTTTATTTAGTTTTATTTTATTTATTGGTATTATGAAGCCATGTGTATAAAACTAAAACGAACAGATTATGCAATTAGAATCTTGCCGACATCCATTTCGATGTCTAGGATAACCACTTTGCTAGAACTGTCCGTGCTGTTTACGTGTTTATGTGCTCAATAGTTAACTCTGTGTAAAATATGAATGAGGAAAAGGGGAAAAACATGAATAAGTAAATAAAAAAATAAAAATGAAACACTTTATAACCAAACATAAACACAAGTAAACTTAATTGCATGCAGAGTAAAATAATTAAATGAATAAATACTAATTATAAATAAATACATCAAATGAAATAAATTAATATAACATTGAAAGTGAACATTTACACACATAGGAAATATGAATTTGTGAAAAATCTCTGAAACTAAGAATTATAATACTTAACCCACACAATAAAAAAGATAATGTATGCACGTGTATGAATGGAAAAATATATAGATAGAGAAAGAGAGAGAGGTTGTGAGTATAAAAGTGCGCACGTGTGCTACCGAGCACACATCTCTCTCTCTCTCTCTCTCTCTCTCTCTCTCTCTCTCTATATATATATATATATATATATATATATATATATATATATATTAGTTAGCAATTAACCATTCACATAATTATCTTCTTATATATATATATATATATATATATATATGTGTGTATTAGTTAGCAATTAACAATTCACATACTTATCTTCTTTTAATCATTTACAAAGTTTTCTATCTTCATGACTTAATTTTTTTAATTAAACTGTTATAAGATCGAAAAATACAAGGTGACCAATAAGTCACTTTATATTTGGAAAATTAAATAACTTTTAATATATTTTAATCTCTCCTTTAAGAATTATAAAATAGCACTATTGGAAATTTTTTTGTATGGATCAGTTTACATCACTTCCATCATTATAACTTTATTTTAATTTTTATCTCCAATTATATCATTCTAAAGATAACAATACCGATAAAGATAGCTCAGTTACGAAAGAAAATCAACGTGGCTAAAAAAGGTAGAATTCATAGTTCCCATAGTAAATAGAGGTTTCATTTTTTATTAAAAGGATTATCTGTTTCCTTTAATCTGGAAACAGACAGTTTTTCGCGAAAGCGAAAGTAGCAAGGCAAGTAAAGAGATTTGCATGTGCTTGTTTTCCTAAGAATGTCCCATTTCACAACTTATGTTACGCTTTGCTCTTTTAAATTCCCGTAGTATGTAGGGAGTTATGTTCTGTTCCTTTATTTTAGATTGTTAAAGCAACAGTTATGACCAGAGAACCTCTCTCTGAAGGTGTTACAAGCCATGCCAATATAGTATTTACTCATGTGGGGAATTTCTTCAGTAGTGAGTGTTGCTTTGTATACCACGAATTTGAGCAAAAACTTGCGTGCAAGTGGGCAAGTGGAATTTAGATATATTTGGCTCGTGGTTGCAATTTAATATTTTACTATTGTGTTTGTGATAATTTTTTCAAGGTTATCGCGACAACTATAAGCTTGTTTGAGAGTGTTTTGTTAAATATGTTATGAAGGTTGTTCCCTGGTGGAAAATGTACGTTGATAAGATTAAGAATGTTATGCCCATGTTAGATTTAACAATGAGATTATAGGGAGGGTTAAACCAGATGATTTTCCTTTTTCTGTTGTTAAAGTTATCTTTATTCAATACTGTTTAGGTATACTCTATTATACTGTTTTTATACCAACTATCTTTAATAATTTTATTATAAGTTTTTATGGGCATTGACAATTTTTTGTTAGATGAGTTGTCACTAAGTCTCTTACTAATAGATTTCAGGATATGTTTAATCACCTCTTTCGGGTGGTTGTATGTGGGTTGAATATATAATGGATTAGCATTATCTTTTCTATATGTGTCATAGGATTGCTTTATCAGTTTGAAGATAACGTCACTGAAATTTCAAATTAAAGTTATATCAACTTTAAGATTAGTTGTTGTTTTATTTAAGTTGATTTCAAATGTTTGTTCTCCTATTCTTTATAGAAATGCCATCGTCCTCCTTCCGTCTATCTGTTCTGTCTTTTTTTCTGTTTTTCCTTTTTTTATTGTTGCCATTTTCCTTTCCCTTTATATTCCTCCCATTCATAGTGTTAAGTCATGCCATTCGCTTTTCCCCTATCACATTCTATTTTGAGTCGAAAATGTCACATAATCGACCACACTTCCATTTCAGTGTTGCGTTTTAACATTTCATTTTTATAAAGAAAATATTTCATTTTTCCCATTTGAACAACAAGATGCTTTCGGTGACCAAGATGAAAAAATACGTCGCCTGACGAATACTTTTAGTTAATGCAAACCAATTGTCCGAAACATTAGTATGTTCAATGTTACTATGTAATATTTCTCTATACAAACAAAAACATTATATATATATATATTTATATATATATATAATATATATATAATATATATGTATGAATATATATATTAATTATACGGCATAATCTCGCCAGATATATATATATTTATATATATATATATATATATATATATATACACTTCACTTGCCAATGTCAACTCAGGAGATGTATGGTTGGATAATGCGCACCCCCTGCCACAAGAAATTTCACGCAGGCACCACTTCCTGGCTATTAATATTCTGTAAAAGACTGAAAGAGCCCCTATTTATATATATATATATATATATATATATATATATATATATATATATATATATATATATATATATATATACTATGAATGGTATATGCATTCCTAAATGCGCTGTATAAGTTAACGTGCATTGAGCCGTATAATTTAACATTTATTTCTATGTATCAAGAAAGAATGAATTTATTGATGCATCTGCAAATACATCTACAAATATACATTATGCTGTATTAACAGCGATAATGTGTCACGTTTAACGTCTATCGACAAATTGAAGATATGAACAAGTTGAAATAATTAGACGCGAAAGATTTGTACTTTAACACGTATGAGCATTGCTGTAGTAAATTTAGCATGTGCAATTCTGATGGATTACGAGGTAATTTTCTATTTCTGCATATATACAAGTCTGGCGTTTCGATGCGTTATTGTCATTGTAGTTCCGTTTATTTATGAGTATATATTTTTCTATAAACTTTATGACGTTTGAATAATATATATATACTAGTATTTCAGCCCGGCGTTGTCCGGGTGTTTGGATGTGTATGTTGAGCAAAAAAAAAAGTGGTATTAAGAAGGCAGGCTCGAACCCGTACTGTGAAGGAGGAAAAGAACGGGGTAAAACCTAACCGGAAGTGACATTTTTTAAAAATGAAGGCTAAACAATCTAAAAAGGAGGATAACTTTCAAAAATATCGGCGAAAAAAAGTGACCCTCCCTGTAGAAAAGTGCCGACTTGAAGGGGAAGATATGAATGTTTTTAGCCAATATTTCGATATTTGTCGTATGAAAGTTCGAACTTTTAAACGATACTGATCGTGATAAAATCCGTCGCTTCTATTGAAAGTTTAAGGCAGACATGCAAACATACATACACACGTACATTTATATATTGGTAACTAAAAATGTTCGACCCAAACTGATGAAAAAGCTTGCCCTATCTCTGAATACCCTTTATGTAAAATTTCAAATATTTAGACCAGAAATTGTCTGAGTAGTTTGGAAGAGACCACAGAGGTAAATTTTTTCAAACTTTGACCCTTATTATGACCTCGTAATTTTTTTTGGGGGGGGGGCTCAAATCAAGTTATTAAGTTAGATCCATGTCCAAGGAACCTAAATCTAAAATTTCAAGGACGTAGACCCAAAATCGTCGGCGGAGTTTGGTAGACTTCTCAAAGGTCACATCGTTTAACTTTGACACCTTAATCGGCAAATTTCTGGCCGAAAACCGATCACATCGATTTTCCCAAATCTCAGTACCCTGTAAATCAAATTTCGAGTATGTAGACAAAAAATTGACAGAGTTATTGCGTAGGGAAATGTACACAGACACACTCACAGACACACATACACACGGACGACGTGATTCCATTTTTTGTTAGATAAAAACTGGTTTCCTTTTGCGTCGCAGATCATCTACTTGTTGGTTAGTTGTGTACAAATTGCAAGAGTTAAAGAGGCTTTCTAGAATGCCTGAGATCGGGGATGCGTCGCTGTTCAATTCAAGCTCTCATAAAAAAATGATCGACCGTTCCTTAACTTTTGGACGCTAAATAAAAAGTAACCCCACAAAAGCAAGTGTATTAATATTGATATAGTAATCCCAACTAAATAAAGAAAAGCTTAATACGAGTATAATAATATGTGCAGTTTTTCATAAGAAAAACAAAGATTTTAAATAAATAAAAAAAATTATAAGGAAATTTAGTGTTCGACAGAATGCTAACAATAGCGTATTAAAACATTCCTTATTCGCGGATTTTCAAAGAATATAATTCTTCTCTTCAAATCCGGAATTGGAATTAAGTATGCAATTGTGATTACAATTGTATTAATGTGAATATATTTATCAGATATTATATCTGTTTTAATAAAATGTGATATGTGTATATGTTTATATATTTGTAGATACAAAATTATGTTCTCAACAAAATATCCGATCGTAAAAGTTTCACACCAAAATTCCTGTTTTCAGTGGACCTTGTGTTGACCACATTTAGTTTAATTTAGTTTCATGCGAAGAGTAAATGTCCTATACTCTGATATAGGTGGTGAATTTAAACAATATACAGTAAGATATTTCTCAGGTTTCAGTGTTTTTTTAAGAATTCAAAGGTGGTTTATGAGTTTTATATGAGTAAACTCTCCCACTTTTAGATTTAAATTCTTAAATAACGTACTTGTAT
This sequence comes from Euprymna scolopes, assembly GCF_053919585.1. NCBI lineage: Eukaryota > Metazoa > Mollusca > Cephalopoda > Sepiida > Sepiolidae > Euprymna > Euprymna scolopes. Next base: position 63,862,397 of record NC_136495.1, on the reverse strand, counting down.
ATTATCCTACCCAAGAAATAAGGTACTTGTGCAGTATAGAACTCATATGAAAAACAAAGAAAATCTTACCTGTGACGTGCATAAAGTTATTAAAACCGAAAATCACGTTATATATTTGAGTAGTATGATTTTAAATAAGTAATAAGGTGCTTTTTCACTACAGTATCCATATGAAAAAGACAAAACAAGTTCTTACTATAGACGCACAGAAAATTCAGCACAACAGAAATTTTCTTAAAAGTATCGAGTTCTTTAATTTTAAAATTAGAAAAAAGGGATGCTTGTACAGTATCCTATCCAGGAAATAAGCTACTTGTACAGTATAGTACCCATATGAAAAACAAAAACCATCTTACTCGTGACGTACATAAGTAATCAAAACCGAAAATCGTGTAATATATTCGAGTAGCATGACAGTTATATAAAAAACAATGTGCTTCTTCACTATAGCACTCTGATGTAAAAACTAACAAACTCTTACCTGTGGCACACAGTAAAGTTAGCACAACAGAAAATTATGTAAATTATTTTAGATAGGTGTTGTACATAACCCGCCCTAGGTAGGGACATTTTTTACAATCTACGTGCAGTAAAGTTCCTGTCCTAGGGAAGGTACACTAATTTCATACATATAATACTCGTCCTAGAGTAGGTAAAATTTTATTTTGCTCAAGATGGCAAATGATACATAGACATAAAAAATTCCTCTATCCTAAGAATAACAGGTATGTTTAAACATTTTTCCCATTGTCTTATACGGTTTCGAGCAACGCCGGGTGGCCCTGCTAGTTTTTTTATATATAGTTATTAAACGCGAATTAATCAATATTCTCTGAATTACTTACATAGTAAACTTTTCTGAAAAAAAAAGTTTTACATAATGGTCGGATAAATACCGTACTATCAACTTTGCTCTTCGTAAGCGAAACATTAACTTCCCTATTTATATTTAAAACGCATTGCGTATATGGGACATTGGTAGATGTCTGTATATGAATACGTAATGGCTATATACATATCATGAAATACATTTTTACTATTCAGATAGCGATGTTTGGCACAGTAGTAAACAGTGTCAAATGGAGTTTGTCGTATACGAAAGCGATAAGATCATATCTAAATGTTCTCTATAAAGAAAAATAAGAAATATAAATAATGAGTAAATAAATTAATCGTAAGCTCCAGAGGAAAATATTTAACTGCTATGTTTCCATTTAAATTACATTATTTAACAGCTATGTTTCCATTAAAATTACATTATTTAACAGCTACGTTTCCATTAAAATTACATTAAATACAAAAATATCGTACCATGATATTTTCAATCAAAAGCTATCTGATGCATAATAGATTACTTTAAAATATATAAGCTAGACGAGTCATCTGAAGAAGCGTATTTGTTGTTTTATTTTTAAATTACATATATATTTCTTTGTGGTATTAATTTGACGAGAAAGTGCTTGCGTAATATTAAAATTTGTTTTTAAATTCTGTATTTTCTAATAAGTGTTCGTTATAATACCTTTATTTTATACGTCATTTTAAGAGCGTTAGCCGCTCAATCCAACCGTTTAAATTACAATCATTTTAAAACAACTATGTATTTACTTTTCAGAATGTTGAGAACAAGATGGAAAAAAAGAAAATTCACACAATTTCCTTTTTTTCAATTCAAGCTAGGCCGAAAAGCTGCTGATATAGCGGGCGATATCAATGGAGAGTTTGGCACAACATAACTCACACAACAATGGTGGTTTAAAAATTTTCGCGGAGGCACCGAGAGTCCTGAAAGTGATAAGTGTTTTTGTCGGAGATTGGATGTTTACAACGATCAATTAAGAGTCTTTAATTGAATCCAATCCATGCATAACTGTTCAATAACTTGCTTCTTAAGTAGATGCCACGCATACTACGATTTCCAACAGCTTAAAAGAGATGTAAAAGATAAAGAAATTGATAAATGCGTGACTCAGGAATTGAACGACAATACAAAAGAAACGCCGTTATGAAGTGTCATCTTCCCAAATTTTATGCAACAAGAATTATCCGTTTCTCGATCAGGTAACGACTTGTGATGAAAAGTGAATTCTTTACGAAAACTAGCTATTTTCGGCTCAGTCGTTAGACGCCGACGAAGCTCCACATCTCATCTCTATGCCAAATTTGCGCCAAAATAATATCATGCTCATTTCTTGGTTGTTTACGACCAGTTTCATTCCATACAGTTTTTTGAATGCTGGCGAAACTTTTACGGCGAAGAAGTACTGTAAACAAATGAATGAAATGCATAAGAAACTTCGACAACAGTATCTAGCATTAATCAACAAAAAAAGCCCAATTTTCCTCAACGAAAATGCCCGTCGGTATGTTGCTATACCGACCCTGAAGACATTGAACAAATGGCATTACGAAACTCTGTCTCATCTGCCATACTCTCCCGACTTATCACCTACCGACTACCCCTTTTTCAAGCATCTCGACAACTTTGTATGTGAGAAATACTTCAAAAACCTAAGCGATATCAGGAACGCCTTTAGCGACTACATTGCAACCAGAATGCACGATTTTTACGCTACTAGCATAAATACACTTGTTTTGCGTTGGCAAGAGTTTGTGACTCTGATGGTGCTTATATCAAGCAATAAATGTTTGTTTTAGCCGACAAATGTTTATCTAAATTTAAAAAGTGAAACCTACAAGAATTTTCTTGTCAGTCTGATAGTAATAAAATACAACAGCTTCATTTGAATATTTCCTCGGGAAAAGTACGAGCTGAAGATGATATCGGCAATCCATTAAATATTCACTACTTATTCATTAATCGCTCTCAAAATTTTACCAAGACTACATTATTACATTAAGAGCGCTAAATAACGTATAAGCGTCTACCAATTATTTCTATTCTTTAAGAAGCTACTTATAATGCTTCCATTAATTTCGACAAATTGATTTATTCAGAATCCAATTATTTTAATCGACAACGTATAAGAAATCATAACGTGTAATTTCCTAACATAGTGATTAAAACAATTAGTATTAGCACACTTTGATAGTTCTAAATTTTATTCGCGAAAATCACTGTCGATTTACACACACACACACACACACACACACATATATATATATATATATATATATATATATATATATACATACATATATATATATATGTGTGGAAATATGAGTTTTCAATAATTTTATATATACTAATCCTTTAGTTATAAAGCTTAATGTAAATACAGAGCATATAACAAACAAATGACGAACGTCTATTTTTCCTATTTCACAATGTTGACCAGCTAACAAATTATTAAATGGATTATTTTGCACAACTAAACAGTTGCTGTCAAGAATTATGAATGTCAATCTAATTAAAGGAATAAATTATAAGATGGTCAGCTTCATGACATTTTAAATATAGACTTTTGTAATTTGTTTATATGTACATATATTTGTTCAAATAAAATAAATTCAAACCTATTGCAAGAAATAGTTAACTGCAATAAGCCATGTAAATAAACAGTTTATATATATATATATATATATATATATATATATATATATATATATATTAGTGTATTTAGCCAGCATTCCTTCATTCAGGCAAACATTATTAAAAACAACAGAGATACCTTGCTTAATAATTCTTTTGTTCATTTTTTCGATCTTTCGTAAGATTTTTTTAACTTCAAGATGGAAGGTATTTACAAATGTTCCATGGTTCACACGAGCGCTTTCGATTCTTTCTTGAATCATCATCTGGTGGAGATAAAATATTAAAAATAGAACTGAAATATATAGTTACTAAGGATAAAAAAGTCAATGAAAATCGATTAAGATATACATTTACGATATCTCATATCTGTTATAGAGAGTGGTGTCATCGGCAAATATACCCATCTCCTAAACATATATATATATATATATATATATATATATATATATATATATATATATATATGCGTGTGTGTATGCGTGTGTATACATATATTGAGTAAAAAGATTTATAATTGTAAATTATTTATCAGTTTCGAAATGAAAGACAAACAAAATTAACTTGCGTGTACGATCGTTTCGGAAACTATATTCATTTTTATTAAATTGACAATAATTATTGACCATAATTGACAAAGTTTTTGTTTCCGAATATAATCTCCTAATCAGCAAAAATAGGGGGAGAGAAGTTTAAGACACTAAAATAAAACGAGCATTTTTGTAGCAAATCAGGCGGTTATTCCTTATTGATACTCATTATTGATATTCATTATTGATATTCATTATAAAAGTTGCTTTAAGTTCAGTCAGTATATATTTGGGCATGCTGCTATATCTTTTCTTCGTTTATCACACGGATGTTGGTTGTCTTTCGTTTTGAAACTTCTTTATGATTCCCAATTATTAATCGTTCTACTCAATATTAATATAGCTCTAGGATACATATTGAGATGATTATATATATACAGTACTATGGGTAGTGTTCTTTTAGAAGTATTAATACATTTATTAATGCATTAAAATTATCTCTGCTCTTTAGACTCTAGGGCTAATTTCTTTCTATAAAATATATATGTATATATATATATATATATATATATATATATATATATATATATATATATATATATATATATTCAGCGTGTCAAAGTATTAACGAGATAACATTTTTTACCAGTTGCTAAATCTTACCGGTAGTTTCGTATCAAAAGCTTTAGAAACTTTGACAATGTTGAACTGTGCGTACTGTGACATTTTCGTACTGTTCCGCGCAATATTAACGACTTGCCGTCGTAATTGCTGTATCCACAGTATTGAGGCGTGTCAAATTATTAACAAGGCAGTTTGTTTCGTCAACAATTTGGGTCATAACGGTGGTTAGATTAGTTCTTAAAAGAGTACTATTACAGAACAGCTAGCAAAAGGTAAAACTACCCTTGAAATATCGAAAATTATAGTAAATTACCATCAAACTGTGAAGAACTTTGTCAAAGACCCTACAAAGTTACGTAAGGGAGATGATAAACGTAAATCTAGAGTGTTTCACGCCGTTCTCTACTCCAATTTAAACGTGAAGTTGTTAAGCACCCTGGACAGACAAATCGAAAAGTCTTTGACCAATCTGGATTGAAAGAAGTAGCAAAGTCTGTTAAGCCTGTGACAAAACCTCCATTAAAGCAACATCATATACAAAACCGATTGTAATGGTCAGAGGACAACATGAAAACGGATATTTCCACGGTTTTGTTCACGGATGAAGTGCGTGTCACTCTTGATAGCCCAGATGCCTGGAGCAGGAGATGGATCTTAGATGGACGACATCTTCATCAGCGTTTAAGGCGCCAACAACGTGCGAGTGGGATAATGATCTGGGCTGGGATTACCGGAAGTACTTTTGTTGGCTCATGGAGGGTCACAGAAGGCGTAAAAATAGCGTCAAATGCTTACATAGCTTTTCTGAACGAAGCACTTTGAAGCATGGCTTAAGAAGTAAAGGTGTACATACAGAACAACCACTATTTTTATGCAGGATAACGCTCCCTCGCATGCATCAAAAAAAAGCAAAGAATATTTGCAAAAACTGGGGTTCTCTGGGCTATGGCAGATTGAGTGGCCTGCGAATTCACGAGATTTGAACCCAATTGAGAACCTTTGGAGTATCATGAAGCGAGGCTTCTATGCAAGTGGACGCCAACTTAAGAGCAAAGATGGGATGCTCTCCAAGAGGTATGGCGACGAATAACTGTCGATTAAATCACAAATTTGACTAAATCTGTCAACCAACGTCTTTTACACGTCATTTATAAAAAAAGGATCGCATATCTCCTACTAATAATGTCAACGTAGAAATTGCTATGTAGTTATTGTGTTCTAAGCATTTTTCCTAGTTCATTAAATGTTTGAAAATTATTTTAATAAACAAGTATATTGTGTGTTTTTTCTCAACCTCGTTAATAACTTGACACACAAAAATCAACATTATTCCTATCTTCTGTCATAGTTTCGATAATAATGCTTTAAATACCTTGATTGACAGACTGGAGTAGCTGAATAGTATTGTAAGCACTTTCTAAAAGTTTCATGGACGTTTATTCACTCGCTCCTTAAATATTTAGAAAAATGTAATCTCGTTAATAATTTATACGCAGTATATATATATATATATATATATATATATATATATATATATATATATATATATACTAGACTACCCGTGGCCCGTTGGGTCAGTATGTTATAATAGCCATGGAATTCATGTATGAGCGTGACACTTGTGGCGTAAAGAAAGTGTTTTTGACATAACAGAAACATGTCTATGAAAGTATATTAAAATGAAAAAAAAATATAGATAGATTTCTATGAGTCGATCTGTTTATTATAATTGATTATTTTTGAACAAAAGTTTACAGTTACTGAATTATAAGTGGTTGGCCATACTTATAGATAAATGTCCACTGAATAGATACCATAATACTTATTATAGTTAAATTCAAATTTTGATATATCTGCTTTTTTTACATCGTTTATTTCCGTATTACGTTTAAGTTATTTTAAACCCCATTCTTCCCATGTTAAATAATAATGTCGAAATAATAACGTAAATATTTCAGCGTCCCAATAGTTCTTTTGTTTTTGGTTTAATTTAAACCCCACTCTTCGCATGTTAAATAATAATTCCGAAATAATAAAGTTTATATTTCAGCGTCCCAATTGTTCTTTTTTTTTCGGGTTTAAATTATCCAAATAAATAATTATTAATACTGTCTGCTTTTTTTTTACATCGTTTATTTCTGTATTACGTTTAAGTATTTTAAACCCTACTCTTCCCATGTTAAATAACATTTTCGAAATAATAACGTTAATATTTCAGAGCGCAGGTCATGCGCGCATGCGCAACCGCATGTCGTAAACCGGAAAGTGGGTTACATACATCGTTACAAGGTCATTTGAGTTTTATAATTATATAGATATACATATTAACTTCTGTCTTATGTTATTAATAGTTAATAAATGATGACTAAAATCATCGTATAACGTTTTTATATCATTAAATCAATAAAATAATGAAATATAATACAAAATACTCTTTAAGCCGTAGCATTTGTAAACTGAATGTGTCTCATCAAAAAAGTATTATAAAACACAAAACATCAGAATCAATATGGAGGATTACTGGCTTTCGTATATTTAATTCGAAATGCAGGAAGTATATATTAAAAAACGTAAAATAAAATATTAAAACATTTTAATATAACTACACTGAAAGAATTTATTATGTATTAATAGAAAGGTATTTTTTTCATTAAAAAAAATAAAGATGATATATAAGTAAGTTATAGTAAAAAATAGAGAGCATTAAAACAGTGATCATTACAAAGGAACGAGGACACGTCTGAGAAGAGAAAAAAAGTAAAGAAACTTAGAATTATAATAAAAAAAATTGATAAAAAATACGGAAATACATGCAATAAAGACAAAGATTATAATAAGAAGAAATAAGGAATAGATACATCATTTTAAAAATATTTGTTTTAATTCTCAATTTAACTTAAGCTTTGGATTTGTGATATTTTTTTAACAAATGTAATTATTTATCCGCGGAATCATTTTCCAATATATTTTACTTGTATTTTAATATATATTGCGAAACACTGTAAGAAATGTGAATTCTCTTCCGATACTATATAATTAAAAATAAGGTAAAGTTTTTAAAAAATGTTGTTTTTTTTATGTTCTTCTTTCTTACTATTGTATTATAATTATTTCCTTATTGGATGTATTGACATATATTTATTATACTTTTTTATTCCCATTTGTAGTATTTTTGTTTTTGTCCTCCTTATTACTTCCGATTCGTTTCGTTTTTTTTTTTTTGTTTTTTACTTTTGTTTTAATGATCGTAAAAAAAAAAAAACTTTTCGTGCAGTAAACCCCTTTAGCGCCTTTTTTGGGTTTATCTACGAAGCAGAAACAGAGAAAAAGAATAATGTCCATTCCAAAACGAGACAAAAGAGACTATACTATATCCTTCGCTGGGTGAAAATGGCAACATACCTCTGAAGTCACCTTCCCTCTAAAAAGTACACCCATTGATATGCTATGCCAGAAACGAATCCGCACCTATCTTCCGCTGCTCAAATGAGGGATAATCACGCAAAGATCAGCAAGCGGTTGCAGCGTCCGTAGATTGACAATAGATAGTGACAGTTCGGTCTTCGATGAAGCAACTCAGATCGAAAAATACACTAACAAACGATTTGTGAAAATCTTTCTTGATACAAGTTATTTAAATTTCAAAAAAGCCCTTTCTGCGGAAAATTTTTGAAGAAATCGCTAGGCACAGTGTAATCGTCTCATATGATGTTAAAAGAGGGAGGCTGCCTATTTTTAAGCGAATCCAGGTGGAGAGCCTTAAATCGTTATCGATATGGATTTTTAGTAAGTCTTATAACACTATCAGACGCATATAAATGACTTATTGTTAGTAGTAATATTAATGATCGTATCTTATCTACAAATAATTCACAAACGGTTTTAAATCGCGTCTGAAGCCAAATGGTCTGAATTATACTTTAACAAAGTTCATGTGCTCCAAGACTCGTAGACTCATTACTTTTTCCAATAGTCTCATATACATCACAAGCGTTATGGAGGCAGGTATTTACCTGTGATTTATAGCTGATAGTTATGTCTAGAAATGAAATATAAATGATCCTCCTCAATATCCAAGTACTTTTCGTCTCTTTTCAACGATTATACTGATTATTTTTTCATATAATTATCCCAGTGGTCTGCGACTCCTTTAAGTCGCCATAGTATGTTTTCGCCATATTTTACCAAATATAATTTTAAATTGTCTTATATGTAGCGTGTTTCTACTAAAATATTATGCCGTTTTACTTTATTATTATTATATCAAGGAGCGTTCCAAAAGTAAGGCTACTAATTTTTTATTTCCCCATAATGGATCAGAAGGGATCGCAAATTACACTGTTTTGATAACTGAACTTATGCATTCATGACCTCATGGCTTCATCTTTCTGTTGCAGATGTTGAATATGTGTGGCTCCTGGAACCCGTGCCTTGTTATGGACGTGCGTCAAAGGCAGAGAGGCGTCATTGAATTTCTGACAAGTAGAAAAATAAATCCTGGAGAATAAACGGTCGCTCGTTTAAAACATACCACTCCCCTCGTCTTAGCTTTTCAAGGTTTTTAATTATAAAATAGAATACTTTATTTTGGGGTAGAGCTCTCATGTGAGAGCACGTTTCGGACGCCCATCGTTCATTGCTGGCAAATGGAACCAAATTTTGAAGTAAAAAATAGGCTTTAGTTTGGAAAGAAACTCTCGTAGTTTGTCTGTATAACTCGCTTTATTGCACTGTTATGGGCAGGGTATCTTTTTCACTTAGATTACTTTGATATATGTGTTTAATGTTATTTTGTAAGCTATATATACATATATACATATATATATACATATATATACATACATACATATATATATATGTGTGTGTATGTATTTAATTATATTTGGTAACATATTGACTGGTATTTTAATTAAGATTGCTTGTTTTCCTCCATGTATTAATATCCCAAATGATTCCCTGTCTTTTGTTTTCCATTATTACATTCAGTTTGTGGCTATACTTCATGATGAATGCTAAAAATGTAACAGTATTAGTTCTGACAGAACTATTTTTATTATTTAATAGCAATACTATAAAGATATGATTTACTGATTCGTTTTCTTATTTCAAAGAGCATTACGTAATGGTGAGGAGCCTTGACTGTCATTTGGGCGGTCGGGTTTCGATCCTCGCAGTTGTCTGTCTAGCTGCACTGATGAGCTGTAAAGCAGCGAAACAGTACTTTATGTGGATTACTATATATATATATATATATATATATATATATATGTGTGTGTGTGTGTGTGTGTGTGTGTGTGTGTGTGATGAGAATAATTGAAATAGTATTCCGACAACATATAGAAAATAAAAGGGAACACACCGACTTATGTGTTCATCAACGTTACGTCTTTATTTCGTGACTTACCGGTACAAATATTTGAAAACGTTTCATGTGCAAAGTGTGACGCTGTTCTATTTCAGAAACGGAAAAAGACGTTAGAAATTCAAAAAAGGCAGGGAGCTTGCGTTGTTAAAGTGAAGGAGATTTTTAATAAAGTCATGTAGTCGTTAATATGTTTTAAAAAATATGAACGCAGTTAATATTCTTTCTGGAACAACATATTTCTCTCATATGCAATTGTAGGTGTGTAAGAGAAATGAAATTAGTGTGTTTTTGTCATTTAATTTATTGATTGGGATTATATGTATACATTATTGCAGGGGGTGTTTCTATGGTGTGAGAAAGTTAACCTGTGTCTACAATTAAATTATGTTCTTTAAATAAAAGTTTACTCATTCATGGCGCTACATTATAGAAACCTGCACGTTGTTTAATTGAGCTTGAATTTGTAATAAGCGTTGATTCAAGAAGTATCTGGTGCGGTTTTTTTTTAACTTAATTTAAACAAGCAAAAATAGTTAATTTATTTTTAAACATGTAAACGAATTTATAACTTTATTACAAATTCACCTCTCTTAAACAACGCAAGCTCCCCTCCTTTTTTGAATTTCCACCGTCCTTTTCCGTTTCAGAAATATATATATATATATATATATATATATATATATATATATATATATATATATATATATCCATATTTATATAAATTCGTATTCCTGTCTGTCTATTTATTTGTTTGTTTGTTCACAATTTGATTGATATGTACAACACGTGTCTTATTTTAATCTTTCATTTATTTCTATATATAGTACCAGCGGGTGGTACCCGGCGTTGCCCAGGTGTTTTGAGGTGCGTTGGTGTGGGTGTGTGTGTGTGTTAAAAAGAGGTGTAAAAGAAAAAAATAAAGTTTTAGTCGGAAGGTCGGATTAAACCTGGAAGCCTTGACGCGAAGGTGGAAACGAAAGGGGAAAAAACCAGTCACCTAAGCATCTGGGTCACGATGGAGAGGAACTCATAAAAGCGTTATATGAATGTTTTATGAAGCGAGAAAGTCTGACCTAGTTTTGCAAGCCAAATAATTCGCGGACATACACAAGAAGAAAAAGGCGAACACGAACACACACACACACATATACACACACACGCACTCACATATACACACACACGCTTTCGCTTTTATATATATATATATATATATATATAGATGCCCCCCCTTGTTTAGCTTATATATGACGGGAGTAAATTTTCTGTAAATGCAAACAGCGGACTTTATTTTGTAAACGAAATAAACCTGTAATGATTTATGTTTTATTTGCTCTCTTAGTGTCCAATCTAACGAAGAAATGAAACTTTCTTTGCCTGCCACCCTGGCTAGCGAAACGACCCAAATATGTTTAATGTTATTTTCATCTGTCTGTTTTATGCGCGTAAAATTGAAAGACTTAATGGCAAAAAATGGGGAAAAAAGTAAGAAAGAGTGTTAAAAAATCAGGTGTTTAGGACCCAAGAAAAAGGGGAAAAAATGAAAAAAAATGAAGGTAGTCCTGCATAATGTGACCCGAATACGCATGAATTATCAATGAATCAAGCATTGATCGCGCGAGGCCGGCAATCATCGATGTCAGCCGCAGACTACCGGAAAATAACAAACAAACAAAACGAACTGGAAAGAATACAAATGGAGGTGGGGGGGGAGAAACCCCAAAGAAAAAAAATAAATAAATAAAACCAGAAATATGTTTAATAGATTTTTTTTTTAATGTTGGGTTGTTTTCTGCAAAAAAAGTATTTTTTAAACGTATAATTGTAGAACGGTGTGTTATGTGTTTAATTTTGTTTTCTTTTTTGTATTGTTTTCTTTGTCGTCGCTTTTTATCAATTGGAATGTCGTTTGATACCAAATCGATAGCTAGTAGTAATTGGGCTTATAAAACTACCAGAAATTCAATGTATTGAAATAAAAATGAATAATTAATCCGAAAATAAGAAGTCAGCTCCCCCTACTATCACGTAAAAAATCACTGCAAACATAATAGAAGGAACACATACACTAAATAAAATATTAAATGGAGTAATCGTTTTAACATGTGAAGAACGCTCGCGGCTGACTGGCAGAGTTTCTTCTAAAACCTGGAATCTAAGTTTACTTCGTTTCGTTTAAGTAACCACTCGACTCACTACCACCCCTCAACCAAAATGGAAACATAAGGGGAAAAAAGAAAAAAAGAAAAGAAAAAGAAATATATAAAATGGCATAAGTAATCCATAGAATAGCTGTAATCGAAAGGTGCGTTTCGACGATAAAATGCCAATCCATTTTTTGTAAGCAACTCAAACCAGTGTTTCCTCGTAACTTCCCCTGTGGACATATCCGCAAGGGTGTTAAGTGGTCGCGGGGGGAGTATAAATCTAAGAGAGAAAAGATTTCACTACTTCCATTGGTTGTAACAGATTTTGACCGTAAACTCTCAGCGGAAAAAATATAGGGATTTAAGATTATCGAGGAAGTGGATAGGTAATATGCCTATAACACACCAGAGATATCGTGCTGCAGTCCGTGCATATTACATTTGCATTAAATATCTTGATTTTTGAATTATATTGATAACATATTTAATTTAATTTAATTTGGAATTAATATTTCCAACAGAGCGACCTTTTTAAAAACTAAAAACTTGTTTATAGTTATTCGCCCCTAAATGCTATCCATAAAAAAACAAACGTTCACCAAATATCATTTGGTAATTTCATTAAGAATTTAGCTGAAAAAATAATTCGGTGTAGATAGAAAAATGTTTGGCTTCATTGTTTTTTAATATAAAAAAACACTTACGAATAAAACTGAAAGATTCCATTTGTTTGTTTTATTTTATTCCTTAAATGGAGCGTAGTTTAATGCAAAAAAAAGAACATCTACTGCCCCCCTCCTCTTAATTCTACAATGTACATTTTTTTTTCTTTTTTCGTGTTAATTTCCTCGATTACAAACTTAGTTTTCTTATTAAAAAGGTAACTTTATATAACGTGACTCGGCGGCGTTTAACCCCTAAAACAATGGAAAACAACTTTTTCAGCCTAATGCATTTAAACAGTCTTTATAACCATTATGAGAAAAGAAATTTTGAAAATAAAACATGTTAGAGTAGGGGATCATTTTTCTATATAAATTTAGCGTAAAATGATCACCCACTTTTTGTCCACCAAGCGTTCAACGAGACTTGTAACCTCTTGCATTTTTTCAAGTTTGGGGATTAAGGGGGCGGAAAAAATCTGACAGATACAAATTGTTTTTTTTTCTGGTGAAGAGGGGGGATTACATTATAAACATAAAATAACGATAAATTTAATTATTTTCATGAGCCCATTCTCTTAAATAAACAAAAAAAAATATGCCAAATTCAATTGGGGGTGGGATATGACATTAGAAACACGAAATGACAAATAAAAAGCATATCGAAAAGCCCGCCACCCCTAAAAAAAGCAAACCGAAAATGTCCTTTATTTACAAAAAATAAAAGCCAGTAAAAAAGTGGCCTTACTAAAACTTAAGTTAAATGTGTCGTTTATCAGCGCAAATTTTTGGACGGACAAATAAATTATCAAAATTATTTATTTTTGTATAAAACATTATTAAATCCAAAAGCTGAAATAAAACAAAATAAAAATCATTTTTATGTTTTTTTATCATTTTTCATCAGACTTAATGTGCACGTTTAAAATTTGGCCTTCTTTTTAGGTTGTACAGATTGGCTTTTTAAGGCCAATTTTGGCTTTTGTACCCTCTTTCATTACAAAAAAAAATATGGCGACCGAAAACATAGTTCATGAAAGAATTAAAAAAGGCAAATCTGCCAAACTTTAGAAAGGCCAAATTTTAAAAGCAATATAGCGGCCTCGTTTTATTTCAGCCTTTGAGTCTAACAATGTGTTTTATATAAAAAAAAAATAGTTTTTATATTTTTTGTGTGGCAAATAATTTACGCAACTAAACTACACATTTACCAAAATAAAAAATGAGCGCACGCATTAATGTTTATAAACCTTATATTTTAGGTTCACAAAATCGTGAAATTTCTTAGGACAGTGATCCCATCTGCCGAAATACATTTACATGTTTTTATCCGTTCTTTTATTTTGGAAATTGTTGTGAGGGTATCCAGGTTTCCCATGATGAAAATGATTAGAATGGAAGGCGGGTACCCAGGCTAGTATATATTTATATATATATATATATATATATATATGTGTGTGTGTGTGTTATGTGTCTGTGTGTGATTGTGGAAAATATACATGTGTATGTATGTATATATACACATATATATATATATATATATATATATATATTTATAAAGTAATAGGGTTCGTGTGTTTCTGTCTGTGTGTACAGCTCTCCATCATCAACGAAATATAAAGGAGGTAAGACGGTAGATCTCTCCTGGTAGAGAAACATTAGAACCCATTTTTGGATGTTTCTGTTATAGGAGACATAAGAATCTAGGCCTAATTTCTTTATATACTAGTCTACAAACCACCCCCATATCGAATGACTTATGCTCATTTGCATATCACATTATATTAAATATCTTTAACTAATTACCTCGACCTTATTACATATTGGAAATATTCTAATCATTTCAACTGTACTATTTACAAAATCTATTTAACATTTAATTATTTAATATATTTTCATTTAATTTTATATTCGATTTATTTCACTTTACGTATATTATCAAAACAATTCATTGGCGAGCAAAGCTTTATGTTTTGGGATTGTATTGAAAATGTAATGGAAATTTCAATTTCGTTCCGTTTTAATCTTTTATATTTTACTTGCCAATATAATTGAAAGAATACAATTTAACTATCGTAATTTTATATAAATAAACAAAAACAAATATTTTAAAATAAAACTTTATTAAAAAATAAATAATTTTATTTTTAAATGAAAAAAATCAATTTAGTAAAATAATTGTATTAAACACCCCCAGCCTTGTCAGCAAACCTGTAAACCTATAAAAGTTAACATTTCGAATGTAAACAGTGATTTTTCGATTTTGTTAGCGCTTGCCGCAATTAAACACAATTAAAACGGAACTAACTTTATTTCCATTCTATTTTTTAAACAACCCCCAAAACATAACGCTCTCTTCCAGTTATAGCCAATTTTTTTTTAATTAAATAAAACAGGTCAAAATAAACAGATAAGCGCATTTTCTTTTACATTTTTCTTACAACCATTGTCATTTAACCAACTGCAGGATATCGTTACTTTTGTGGGGTTGTTTTGAAAATGGCACGGAGATTATAATTTCGTTCCAATTTAATCTTTCTGGTCGATCCTATTTCGAAAGCCTGTTTATCATAGATTTGAACTACAAATAATTTATTACATTTTGATTATTACTATCTTAAGAATTAAAGCTTATATTTATTTCATTTTTCTATTTATATATTGAATTAGTTATTTCCAGTCTTATTTAAACTTAGTGCTTTCTTTAAACCGGATGAACCTTTTATAAAAATATTAGTTTAACGTAAAGAACACGAACAAGGGTTTATTCAACTGAATTTCTTCCAGTTTACTAACAAAATATATAAATTTAAAAGAGATATAAATAATAAAATAAAAAGGTTATGTAATTTAAAAGAAATACACGTACTCACAAAAGCAGAACTTTTTTTTACACATTTTTTTCTTTAAAACCATAACAATGAGACTAACAATTACCTAGATCTTAGTAATTATTTGTTTTAATAGAACTGTTTTAATTGTACTGTTTACTTAGTTAACCTAAGTTGGTATTACATTTATTTTACAGTTACTTTTTTTTTTAATTATTACTTTTAGACTGTGACGTTCACACCCGGAAGTAATGAGTCACACGTAGGTCCTTTTGGTCAAGATCAAAGTGTAGTATCTGTTCTTCAGATGCTGCACTTCATTTTCTTGTTCTCTTTCGGTGGAGGAGAAATCCTTCACGACTGAGACAATTTTTATTTTTGTACCTTTTCTCCACGTTAAAAAACGACCCTGGTGTCTAACTCTGTCCCGTGGGGAGGTATAGTAAATAGGTACAATATAATTGTTTATAATTGTACTATTCAGAAATATTATTTATAGTTCGTCCATTTCAGTTAGTATACATTTCCTTTACGCTTAATTAATTTACAATCATTAATATCGTTAAACAATTCCGTTTAAAACCGAAATTATGCCACCCAAACGAAGTAGAAACGAAAGTGAGGAAGAAAGAATGGAAAGATTGGAAGCTAATAGACTAAGAGTTGCTGCAATTCGCTCCAATGAAAACAATTCAAATAGAGAAAGACGTCTAGAACTTAACAGGATACGTCAAAGAGAAAGGAGAGCAAGACTGTCAGATTTGGAAAGAGAAACCCAACGTGAAGCTGACAGAACTAGACATGCTGTAAGGCGGTTAAATTCATCACAAGATGAAATTCAAGAAAGGCAAAGATATGCACTGGAAAGAAAAGCAATATTACGATCGAATGAATTATATGAGGTAAGTAGACGTACACAAGGTGAGTTGAGAGTGGCTCAACGACATCAGAATGAATCGGAAACCCAACGAAGCTTTCGCCTATACCAAGGGCAACAACGAGAGGCTGCATGGAGAGAGAGTATGACTTTGCCCCAGCAATTGACAGAAAACGAGGCAGCTAGACAACGAATGACTGCTTTAAGACACCATGAAATAGAACACTGCAATAGAAAAGGATTGCTCTACAACAAAAATGACTCTCTCACTACAGCTGATATAGGAAAAATGGGCAAAGTATGTCAACATTGCTCAGCTGTAAAATTTAAAGGAGAAACCCCTGGTTGTTGTTGTTCTTCTGGTAAAGTTGTGCTTGATAGCTTTCCACCACTGCCTCAGTTGCTTCAAGATTTGCTCTCCGGCAATGGTCCCATCTCTAAAGATTTTCTGCAAAATCTACGCAGTTATAACAATTGTTTTGCAATGACATCATTTGGTCACAAAATTGCGGCAGTACATGGGTGGAATCCTTCTTTTAGAATTCGAGGCCAGGTTTGCCACCAGATTGGGAGTCTTTTACCACCTGAAGATGAAACAGCAAAGTTTATTCAAGTCTACTTCTTGGATAGTCTGGAAGAGGAACTACATAATCGGGGACGTGACAGTAGACTCAATAGAGACATTCTCCAAAGTCTGACTGAATTTTTACATGAGAACAACAGCTTTATTTGTCAGCTGAAGACAACAAAGGAGAGGATTGAAGAAGAACACTTGGTAGAACATAAAGTTGTCATAAAGGAAGACCGAAGGCCGCAAGAAGAGCATCCACGGCGATTCAATGCTCCAACAACAACGTATGAGATTGGAATATTAATGGAGAATGAACCAACAGCTAACCGGGATATTGTCTTGCGTTTTAGAAATGATACATTAAAATGGATCTCCGAACTACATCCCCTCTACGATACTTTAATGTACCCGTTAATGTACCCCTATGGTTCTCCATCTTACAACATCTACATGAAGGCATCCAATGGGCGAAAAGTTACCCAACAGCAATTTTATTCGTACCATTTAATGACTCGGCCTGGACACTATTTTCTCTGGTACCGAAGGCTATTTCAACAATGGCTGGTGGATGTGTACTGCAAGATTGAAACAGAACGTTTACAGTTCCTGAGGCGTGAGCAACAGACCCTGAGAGCTGGCAATTATAGCAACTTGAGAGATTCAATTCTTAGGGAGGATGGGAATCCAGAACAGTTTGGTCAACGAGTTGTACTTCCGGCAACTTATACAGGAGGCCCTCGATACATGTTTGAGCGTCAAAGTGATGCCATGGCATATGTTCGGCGAATGGGCCGAGCCGACCTCTTCATCATGTTCACAACAAATCCAAAGTGGACAGAAATTACAGAAAATTGTCTTCAAGGGCAAGACCCTCAGGATCGTCCAGATATTGTTGCCAGGGTTTTCAGGCAGAAGCTAAAAAAGTTACTTGAATTTATTAAAAAGGGAGGATTTGGCAGGTTGAGGGCTTTCCTGTACAGTATTGAATATCAAAAAAGAGGACTGCCGCATGCACACATCCTCACCTGGCAGGCCCCAGAGGACAAACTTCTACCAGAAAAAATGGATCTCTGCATATCTGCAGAGATCCCTGACAAAGAGGAAGATCCTGATCTTCATGCTAAAGTGATGGCACATATGGTGCATGGACCTTGTGGACCATTTAATCCAAATTGTCCATGTATGATTGACAACAAATGTTCCAAAAAATACCCAAAAGAATTTCTTCAGTGTACCAATCAAGGCCAAGACTCTTACCCCAAGTACAGGCGAAGAAAACCAGAAGATGGAGGCCAGACTGGTACAATAAGGATGAAGAGAAATGGTCGGTATGTTAATCAAGAAATAACAAATCAGTGGATTGTTCCGTACAACAAGGTCCTCCTTCAGCAGTTCAACGCTCACATTAACGTAGAAATTTGCAGCTCGATCCAAAGCATCAAATATGTCCTCAAATACGTGAATAAAGGATGTGACCAAGCAGTGTTTGAACTACAAAGAACTGATGGAGCAGCTAACCAACAAGGCCAAGTACAAAGTCACATTGTGGATGAGATCCAGCAGTTCCAGAATGCAAGGTATGTCGGCAGTTCAGAGGCAGCCTGGAGGATATTGGAACATCCCATCCATGAACATTTCCCCCCAATTGTACAACTTTCTGTTCATCTTGAAAATGGGCAGCGTGTCATGTTCTCAGCTGATACTGCTCTGGAACGAGCCCAAGGTCCACCACCTGCCACAACTTTGACAGCATTTTTTCAACTCTGCCATGAGGATGACTTTGCAAGGGGTCTCAAATACGTAGAAGTCCCTGAGTTTTACACTTGGAACAAATCGACAAAGAAATGGATGAGAAGAATGCGTGGGGTACAAGTTGAAGGTACTGAAAATGATTATGTATGGAAGGCACCATGCATTGGGAGAATCTACACGATTAGTCCAAAAGCAGGGGAGTGTTATTTCTTACGCCTATTGCTCAATGAGGTTGCTGGTCCAACTTCATTTCAAAATTTGCGAGCATACAATGGTCAGGTGTTTGAAACATACAGAGCAGCGTGCCTTGCTCGAGGCCTTCTAGAAAATGACCATCACTTGCATCAAGCAGTAGGAGAGGCAAGTGCCACTCAATCACCTTCAAATTTGCGAAGCCTATTTGTGATAATTTTAACAGCCTGTGAGCCAAGAAATCCTCTTGAGATCTGGATGGCTTTTCGTGATATAATATCTGAAGACATTCTTCACAGATACAGGCAAGAAGTTAACAATCCAGAAGCAGATTTTAATGAGGACATCTACAATAAAACTCTTTGTCTAATTGAAGAAAAAGTTCTCCTTATGTGCGGTCAACCATTGGCAAGCTATGGATTACCTGCACCAATGCAAGGGAGAGATGAAAGACTCACGAGAGAGTATCAACGTGAAGTTACTTATAATCTTGAAGAACTTCCCTACAAGCAGAAAATATGCAAGAAAAACTGACCGATTCTCAAAGAGAAGTTTACAATTCATTCATGGCAATGTTGGAAGCACAAGGTGAAATGAACAAAAACATGATGTTTCTTGATGCTCCAGGTGGTACGGGCAAGACTTTTGTAATCAATTTGATCCTTGCAAAGATTAGATCCATGAGAAAGATTGTGCTTGCAACAGCATTCAGTGGCATTGCTGCTACTCTACTACAAGGTGGCCGCACTCTTCACAGCACTTTTAAAGTACCCTTGGTTACTCATCGAATGGATCAGCCAGTTTGCAAAATTACTGGTAACTCAGCCTTGGCAAATGTAATTAGAGACACCTCTGCAATCATTGTAGACGAAGCCCCAATGACGCACAAGAGTGCTTATGAAGCAATTGACCGAACACTGCAAGACATCACAGGAAACAAGAATCCCATGGGTAGCATTCCAACCTTATTTTGCGGTGATTTCCGTCAAATCCTCCCAGTGGTTAAAAATGGCACAAGGGCTAACATTGTCAATGCAAGTTTGAAACAATCCTATCTCTGGAGGCACGTTATAGTGAAGAGACTGACTACTAATATGAGAGCATATATCTCTGATAACACAGCTGCAGCAGACTTCTCAAAATTGCTTCTCCAAATCGGTAATGGTCAGTTTCCTATCACTTCTTCACCTGACACAATTAAGATTCCAACTGTGCTTGGTAAATGTGTCGGTAATCAGAAGCAACTGAAAGACAAAGTGTACCCAGACCTGCAAAACAATGGAAAATCACCGGATTGGCTTGCTGAGAGGGCTATTATTTCGCCAGTAAACAGCAATGTGAATCATTTGAACAATTCAATAATGGATGAATTTCCAGGAGACACAAAGCAATACAAGTCAGTTGATTCAGCTACTAATGAATATGAAGCTGTTCACTACCCTGTGGAGTTTTTAAACTCTTTGGAGATATCTGGAATGCCTCCACACATTTTAAATCTCAAAATTGGATCGCCAATCATGATTCTTCGATCCTTGGAACCGCCAAAAATAACAAACGGAACCAGATGTGTTATCACCAGATTGCACACCAATGTACTTGAGGCCACCATTTCCTGTGGTCCCTACAAAGGCGAAACCGTTCTACTGCCAAGGATCCCCTTAGTTCCATCGGACTCAGTACTTCCATTTAAATTCCGGAGACTCCAATTTCCTGTGAAGGTGTGTTTTGCAATGAGCATAAACAAAAGTCAAGGTCAGACATTTAACACCATTGGCGTAGACTTGACATCAGACTGCTTCAGTCACGGTATGTTCTACGTCTCCATCAGCCGGACAGGAAGTTCAGAAAAACTCTACATTCTGGCTCCAAATCAAAGCAGCAGAAATGTAGTTTACCCTGAGGCTCTTTAGTGAAAAGTTCGAGAAATGGATATGAGGAAAAACTGACATGATCTGATTGTGGTAAGTTTTTAGTATTGAATGTGCAAGATAAAATTTAAGCAAGAGTTGAAAATGACTTCAATGAAAAATTTACTATGTAACATCAAGTAACCTTCCTTTTTGATGAAAATGTTTTGTGAAGTTCCTGATTGAATTTCAGTCACTACAAGAGGTAGTTAAAATGTTAATCACCTTATGCAATCGTTGCTCTTACAACATCAACTTACTGGAAAGGTGCCCACAGATTTTGGTACCCGAGTGCGCAACAAAGCTCCGTGCGAAGCACGGGTATCTTTGCTAGTATGTATATATATATATACACATATATATATATATGTGTGTGTGATTGTAGAAAATATACATGTGTATGTATGTATATATACACATATATATATGTGTATATATACACACACATATATATGTGTATATATACATACATACACAAGTATATTTTCCACAATCACACACAGACACAAAACACACACACACACACATATACATATATATATGTATATATATACATAATTCAACAAAAATAAGATAATGACGATATGAAAATATGTAATATTATATAGAGATTTATTCATTTATTCAATAAGAGTGAAACATCAGTTACAGGTGTAGTGCATGTAAAGGCTCTTCATACCATGGTATTTTAATGTCATTACTTCCCATCAAAGGAGGATAGAAGATGCTAGAAAACATAACCGATATGCGACATCTAGCGATAGTTACATCAGGAGCGAAAAAATGTGTAGTGAGGGATAAAATACACCCCTAATTGATGTATAACTTATATTTTATAAATGAATAATTCTATCTATCTATCTATCTATCGATATATATATATATATATATATATATATATATATATATATATATATATATATATATATATATATACTTTCGTTATTTATTGATTTCTACATAAGCTCGAAAACTATCTGCTTAGGTTTACATTATCCCGATAACTCTCCTCTTAGGGAATTAGTTTTTCCTTTAATCCACCATATATATATATATATATATATATATATATATATATATATATATATATATATATATATATATATATACTAGCAAAAGTACCCGTCGTTGACTGGGTTCAAAAACAGCCTACAGAAAATGGACTCTGATTTATGAAAGTATGATAGGTTATGAAAAGGAAGGGTTGTAAAGAGATAGCTTCGAATTAAGGGGCATCAAAACCAAAGCAAAATATGATGAAAGTAAAAGTAAAGTAAATGAACCCCATAATTTATTATGCCATACCTGTTCACACTGAAACACAATATTCTGTGTATCTATATTAAAAAACCTTGTTAAACTTTGTGACATATTTCCATTCTATGGAGGTCAGGCGCGAACGAACACCCCATAATTTTATTATACCACATTTCTTCAAACTGAAACGTAATTATCAAATTACACTTACGCAAATAGATTTGAAAAGGCTTTATTAAAGTATGTGCCTATTTCTATTCTATGGAGGCCAGGCGCGACCGCAGACCCCACAATTTTATTATACAATCCCTATTTAAGTTTAAACATACTTATCAAAGTATTCTTATATACATCTATATCTAAAACACTTGTAAACGTTTTTTTTTAATTTTATTTTTTTTATTTCCATACTTTGTGGACCAGGCGCGAACGCAGACCCCACAATTTTAATGAACCACCGCTCTGCCAGATCAAACATACCCATTCCTGATACATCTTCTATCATTATATGTAATCAGTTTTTTAAAATAGTCAACCATATAGGAGCCTATTCGTGACCAGCCACACACACACACACACACACACACACACATACACACACATACACATATTCAGCTTTATATTATATATATGCTCTTTTTGAAAATAAGTAAAAGTTCAGTTTTTGTGTAATTTAATGTAGAGAGTCTCAATATAATCAATTACAATTTACTGCAGGTTGTTATATACTCCAATGTATAAAACTAACCGTGCAGAAAAAGCCAGTTAGTAGCATTAGGAGGAGGGGAAAATATAAAATCGTTCTGTATGTAGTGGCTCTGTACTACAGGCGATGTGAATATAAAATTGTAAATTTAAATAAAATAAAAGGGAAGCAGGTAATGAGAAAGATGCGGAAATACGAGTGGGTTGATGGGTTCATGAGATGATGTAACCTGAATAGAAAGGGAACAGGGAATGAATAAGGGAAACAAATATAAATATAAATAATGAGATAACTCACATAAAAGAAAAATAAATTAGGTACACATAGTGGAAATAAAAAAAAAAAACAATAAAATAAAATCAATCATAGAAATAAAACGAACGGGTACAGAAAATTCAGAAACGTATACAAACATTATAAAGTTTGGAATCCGAATCGAGCGAGAAAAAAAAAAGAGGCAGGAAAAAACAGAGCAAACGTTTTATATTATAAATGTATTGATGCGGTTAAATCCACTACAAAACATTTTAATTATATAAAAAGCAAATTAACTATTTTATTGAATAACTTCATTAAAACAATATCATAGATTATTTAGAAAATATATTTAGTCATTAAATTATATGCACTGAGGTTATAGTTCGTTTTTTACACAACAAGTTTGACATTTTAATTAAGTACTTTTGAAATCTTTTTGTTCGTTCGTCTTTAAAATACGTTGTGTTGTACCTCGTGTGTAATAAAAACGCATTAATAAGAGGTCATGGTAATGCCAGGTAAATAAAATTATATACATACATATGTATGTATGTATATATATATATATATATATATATATATATATATATATATATATAAGATAATTTAATCACATAAATTAATATACGAAAGTATAAATTTATGCGTAAGCTTTAAGTATTTACTTCAACAGTGGCCAATACGTAGGTAGAGCTAAGTTGTAAGTTATAAAATATATATGGCAATTAAGCTACACAGAATATTCCGGGTTTCATTCATGCTAGGAGTCATCAGGCTTACAATATATATATATATATATATATATATATATATATATATATATATATATTGTGTGTGTGTGTGTGATATTTCTTATGAAAAAATAGAAAAGTGTTCCAATCGGTATTTTTTGCCAACCGTAAGACCAATATACTCATACATTTGACTGTATTTTAATTAAACAAGTATTCGTAATTTATGCGACTGAAATATGTATTTAGGCAATTAATTCCTATTTCAGTCACGTTAATTATTTCCAGTTGAAAGAAAAACAAACACATTTTCTGTTCTTTTTGTTACACGATTAACATTTTCGTTATTCGCAGGGATCATTATTTTGTTTTTTGTTTTTTTGTTTTTTTTAACCAACAACATAATCACACGTGAGATGATGTCAAATACCACAAGATATTTGCTGAGAAAACCACGGCTTTTTCTACCACGTCAAATCCCAATAACGCTGAAATTCGTATAATCGCCTTATATTTTATCAGCGGGATGCCAGCCCCGCCCGCCACTGCTTTCCCACATCATGCACATGCTAACCGTGGCCGTGGCTTTCGATAATATTTCGACAGGAGCTCAACACAAAAGGGAAAATATTATAAGTGAATCCCTACAATATTTAATGCAAGAGGGGTTTGTTCTGATAAGGCCTAATATTAGGTTAAGCTTTTTTGTTAGTAAACATTAATTGTAAAACATGAATTTATGGATCTCTAGTAATGATTCACGGTTTTATTTTCTGCCTGAAAATTTTTTATTGCATAAACATTTATAATCATATATAAAAAATGTTGAGAGAAAATTTAATAAGAATGCAATATAAACTATATTGATGTTTTTTCTATTTTTTTTTATTTTGCTGATGGGATCATCAAGAAGCGCTCAGTATTAATGCCGGAGTCCCGCATGGGTCCATCATAGGCCCACCTCTCTTCCTAATTTATATTAATGATCTTCCAAATAACATCCTTACATCATTCGTAGACATTTATTCTGACGACACTACCATCTATGGTAGCACATTAAAGACCGTAAACGACAAGTTCTCTCTGATTCGCTCTCCTCTGATCTTGAACACGTGGTGCAATGGGGAAAGAGATGGCTGGTTACTTTTAATGCATCTAAAACCAAGCTTCTATCTTTACATCAAGGCTCTGGTGCCCATTTGGTATCAATTGAAATGAATGGCTCTCGTTTTGGGGATGCTGCATGTTTTGACAAGCTTCTGTGCTTGACCTTTGCTCCCGATCTGAAATGGAACACATATATCAAATTCATTGCAAAGGTCGTTGAAAAATTGGTGGATTCTTCTACTGTTCCAGTAGATATCTCACTGTTGATGCAATTCTTTACCTATATAAAATCCAGGTACGACCAATGATGGAGTACTGTTGCCACATCTTGGCTGGAGCTGCCAGAAGCAGCTTGTCCTGCCTTGACAAAGTTAAAAATAGACTTCGTGGGTTAATTATGATACCTTTTCTCTTTCTTGCAACCCCTTTCATACAGAAGAGACGTTGCGAGTCTATCTCGGCTTTATCGTAATTTCCAAGTACTGATGCTCGTCTGAGTTTCAATCTATGCCACCCCCGTAAAAGAAATTTAACGAAAGATACTTGTCTAGCCAAAACCACTGTCAATAAGTTCCTCCATTCTATGTATGTCTTTATGTAAATGTAGATTCCATGAACAAAGCTTCTTTCGTAGAACTGCACGTCTGTGGAACTCTCTTCCGATTGCCTTCTTTCCAGCTGACTACAATCTGATTGTCTTCAAATCGAACGTAAACAAGGCCTTAGTGAGCCGTCTCACTAAGTAATCCAAGTTACAGAAATTATACTACAATTATATCTCACTCCCTATCACAAATGGTTACGTTTCCAACCCGTTTCCCTGACCAGCAAGAACAACAAGCATCAATTCTAGATCTGTTTCTGGCGACAGTTCCCGAGGATTGTACGACAAATGCTGACAGCCCACTCGGGAACGCTTACCATGCAGGGATAATGGTAAAAATTGCCCTAAATTCTAGACCCAAAACTGAAGACCCAGTGCTCAAAACAAACAGATATTATAAAAAAGCTGACTGGGAAGCCATCAGAGATCTTATCAGAGATGCCCCATGGGGAAATATTTTTTCTCTTCCTGCTGAACAGTGCGCAAATGAGACCACCGAATGGTTCAAAACAGCAATGGAAGCACATGTTCCCATGCGGAAATTTTATAGCAAGTCCCACTCTCCCCAATGGTTTACTTAGATTTGCACAACTGCCATTGCTCAAAGGCAGCATGCATACCGCAGATTTAACCGACATAAGTCCAGTTCAAACAAACAGAAGTATATAGAAGCTAGAAGTAACGTTAAGAAAGAAATAGCGACAGCTAAGACAGCATTTACTGAAACCACTAAAAAACGCATCGAAGCACAAAAATTAGAAAATCGTGACTTCTGAAAAATCTACAACAGTGTAGTAAATAATCGGCAATCAACAATTCCCCCGCTAACCAACAATCACGAGGTTGTTTGCTCAGCAACCGACAAGGCTAATATGCTTGCCAGCCGGTTTGTCTCGAACTCCACACTGGACCCTACCAACCACCCCCTGCCTAACATTCCTTTGCGGACAGATGCCACGCTAGAAGATCTGAAAATCACCCCTGCTCAGGTACACGCTATCATAAAAACCTTGACACTTAAAAAGCATGTGGACCTGATCTCATCCAAGCTGTGCTATTAAAAAAGTGCTCAGCCGAAGTAGCTCCAGTTCTCTCCAAACTCTAAAACAAATGCCTTAATGAATCATGCTTTCCGGGCTGTTGGAAAACTGCTTCTGTGGTACCAATATTCAAGAATTCTGGCGAAAGAACTGACCCATCAAATTATCGCCCCATTAGCCTCCTCCCACTTTTCACCAAAATATTTGAGACCATAATTAACCATGCTCTAGTCCGGCACCTTACAGATGCTAAACTTCTGACTAACAAACAATATGGATTTAGACATGCCCGTTTCACAGCTAACATCCTCACTGTAATCGCTGAACGTATATACCATTCACTGGACAAAGCGGGGGAGGGCAGAGCGGTAGCTCTAGATATATCTAAGGCTTTTGACAGGGTATGGCATAAGGGTCTCCTCAGGAAAATTAAATCATACGGTATCACTGGTAGAATACTTAACATAATTAAATCCTTCTTAGATAAGAGAAAAATCCAGGTCCAGGATAACAGGCATGACAGGAAAACAAACGAACACATATCTAAAGAAATGGCAAAAACACTAGAGGATGACCTCCAATCTGTAGTGGAATGGGGACATAAATGGATGGTCACATTCAATGCTGCCATGACTAAACTAGTTTCCTTCAATAATTACAAGAAACCTTCTCTGCCACCAATAGCAATCGCCAGTGACTCCCTGTCTGAGAGTACATCTTTCAAATTGCTTGGTCTAACGTTCACAGGAAACATGAGTTTGAACAATTATATTGAAAACATTGCCAGGGCCGCTGCGAAAAAGGTAGGCTCTCTCTACCATGCTAGAAAACTACTGACACCTGAAAGTATCCTGTACCTCTATAAGGCCACCATTCGGCCATGTATGGAGTATTGTTGTCACATTTGGGCCGGTGCATCGGCTACTAGTCTCTCGCTCCTAGACAAGGTTCAAAAAAGAGTCGCCAATCTGATAGGCCCTGAACTGGCATCTAAGCTTCAGCCTCTGTCCCATCGACGAAACGTTGCATCCCTCTGCTTGTTCTACAAGTATTTTAGTTGTGAATTCTCTGACGAACTGCAATCACTTGTGCCCCCACGACGAAGACACCCTCGACAAACCCGACAGGCAGCTAAATCCCACCACCACACAGTAGAGATCCCTAGATGTAAAAGATTTTTCTACTCCAATAGTTTCTTCCCCAGAACCGCTAGACTCTGGAATTCCATTACAAGTTCCTGCTTCCCCAACTGTACGGAAATGCAGAAGTTCAAGTGCAACGTGAACCGACATCTTGCTCCTCAAATCCCAACATAGTGCCTCCAGTAGTTTCTGCCCCTGATAGTAGCCCCCTACACCAAAGTCGCAATGCGCCTTGTTTGGGGGTGAAAATGTTTTTAAAAAAAAAATTAAAACTACACTATATTCACATTGACTAATGTATACCCATTAACCCTTATCCTTGAGTGTCATCCTGGCCATGATAAGTGGTTATTCCTGTTTAAAAAAAAAACAGGAAAAAACGAATAGTACGCATTATTAAGAAGGTAGAAGATAACATCGTTTTGTATGTAGTGGGTTGTGTACTTGAGACGATCTAATTTTAAAATGGTTAATTTAAATAAAATGAAACGGAAGCAGGTAATGAGAAAGATACAGAAATACGAGTGTGTGGGTGGCTACACCAAAAGAGGAAACGTGCAAAGAAAGGGAACTGGAAATGAAAGAGGGAAACAAATAGAAAACAAAAAATAATCAACTGAATTAAAGAAAAATAAATTAGGTACACATAGTGTAGTACTAGAAATTAAAATACAATCAATTATGGAAATAAATCGAACAAGTAAATAAAATTCAGAAACGTACACAAATATTAGAAAGTTCGGAATACGAATCTAGCGAGAGAGAAAAAAGTGAGAAAAAGAGAAAAAAAGAAAAGAAAAAGAGAGAAAGAAAAAGAAAGAGAGAGCGTTTTATATTACAAGTGTCACGTTACTGATGAATTTTAATCCACAAAAAACATTGTGATTATTTAAAAAGCAAATTAATTAGTTTATTGAATAACTTCATAAAAACAAAATAATAGATCATTTATAAAATATATTTACTTATTAAATTATATGCTCTAGAATTTTATTCCGTGTTAGACATTTTATTTAAGTATTTTAGGGAATTTTATTTTATCATTTGTCTTTAAAATACGCTGCTACCTCTCGTGTATAATAAAAAACCGCATTAGTAAAAGTCCATGGCTACGTCAAGTAACGACAGATAATATTATAAATAAAATGTATAGCAAATAAACATAACTAGTTTCAAACCTTAAAGAAATATATATATATATATATATATATATATATATAAATATATATATAAAATTTCTAAGAAAAGACGTAAGAGGTTCAAACATATAGGTATAGTTGGTAACCGTAAGATAATTGCAGGATAAGGTTGACTGCATATACACTAGATAAATTGATATAGCAATAACATAATTCTTTTAACTGCAAAATTATGTTTAATTTACGCGATTGAACAATGTATTAAGGCAATTAATTCTTATGTTAGTCACGTTATTTCGAGTTGAAAGGAAAACATACACTTCAGTCATGTTTTCTGTTCCTTTGGTCCCACGAAGAACGTTTTCGTTACTTGCATAATTGACAGGAATCATTTTTTTTTTTAATTTTTTAACAAACAAAAAAATTACACGTGAACAAGATGCTGTCAAAAAACTACAAGATATTTTCTGAGAAAAACACGTATTTTATTCTACCGCATCGGATCCCAATAACACTGAAATTTGCATAATCGCCTCATATTTGTATCACAGGGTCTCAAAATTCGCCTGCCATTGATTCCTTACATCGTACGCATGCCTACCGCGGCTTTTATGTCCATGATTTTCGATAATGTTTCCAAAATAATGCAACACAAAGCGGGAAATATTCTAAGTGAACTCTACAACGTTTTTTTTTTTTTTTTGTTCTCATCATAAGGCCACATATTTTTTTTATAGTAAACATAAATTGCAAAACATGAATTTATGGATTTCTAGTACGGATTCACAGCGTTTATTTCTGACCGAAAAGCTTTTATTACCTAAGCATTTATAATTAAATATAAAAAAAAGTTGGATACAAATGCAGTATAATCGATATGATTGATTCTTTTATTTTGCTGATGATATTGACATCAAGTTAAGAGACCGGTGGTCAGTAATATTTAGAATTTATTAGATTTTATTAAATGTATTTTTCCATTCAATCTTAGTTTGATTTGTACCTAAATTAATATTTTCCTATTGTTTGCTATACATATATATTAAAATATATTGTTTTATATATATATATATATATATATATATAAATTGTTATATATATTTATACAAAAATATGTACATATATGTATATATATATATATACAAAAATAAGTTTATATATATATATATTCTTTTTATTTTATATTACCGTATTTTCTGTTTAGTTACATTATTGTTTCAGCTACACGACCGGTTTTTGGCCGTCATGAGCCTCCTCAGACTTTTACAGAAATGTTTGTTTATGGTGGAATGGAAAAGTTAATGATGTCAGGGGAGGAGGGCGAGGAAAGAAGGGAAAAAGGGGGAAATGTGGGAGAAGGTGCTTGGTATATCAGTAGTGTTTTAGTTTTGGAGTTAAAGAACATTAAGTGGTTGTGGGGGGTCTGAACTCCAAAACTAAAACTCTACCGACATACCAACCACCCCCTCCTACCTTTCCCTTTTTCCTTCTTCTTTTTCCGCTTTCCTCGCACCCCTCCCTGACATCATTCACTTTTCCATTCCACCATAATCGAACATTTCTGTAAAAGTCTGGTGAAGGTCATGACGGCCAAAAACCGGTCGTGTAGCTGAAACAATAATGTTACTAAACAGAAAAATACGATAATAAAAAATAAAATGCATATTTGCTCTACAACAGTATTGAGCAGTTTCTTCAGGTTTTTATTAATTACCATTCCTACTATATATATATATATATATATATATATATATATATAATTAAATCTTAGAATATTACAAAACTACATTAAATCTCCTGACGGGTTGGTAATAACTAGGGCTGTCACAACAGAATATTCTTTTTATTATTTTGACTCATGAGTATATATCCGTTAATATCTTAGGTTTTTTATATAGACTGATGTGGTTTTCAGTTGGTTTACTGTGTCTAACTTTGTCCGATGTGTACTCGAGAGTTAAAAGAATGGAAAGAATATGTTGTTGTCACAGCCCTCGTAATAAATGATCGCCATACGACCAAAATTATAAAACATAAAGAGGAATACCTGTGTGTACAAAATATGCTCCGATATGTAAGATGCGAATCTTCTGAAAAATTGTTTGGTTATAGTTTCTGATGAAGCCCATATTGTGCGAATTATAGTTGATAAACTGTAATACGCTTATATGCGGACACCGGAGACTGATACAATTGTACGCAATGAGTTACCGATAAAGGACTCTCATTTTGAAAATGGGTAAATACTCGCGAGTGCATCTCTTTCAACGTGGTATATTTAAGAAAGAAATTATATATAAACAATATTTTGATAAATATTTTGGAAGCTAAGGAAATTGTAATATCGAGTCGCATAACACAAACAGCAAATAGGAAAGAAAGAGAATTGAGGTATATTTATTCCTATGCAAATAGATATATCAAGAAAATTGTCAACAATGATGTTGACCGAAAATTATTACATCGTGTGCGGATTAGCTTTATATATATGTATTTTGACTTTAAAATATAGTCATTCATATAAGCTTAACAATAGATAAGCACACACATGCACGCACACAAAGTATATATATATATATATATAGCTACTTTTCTATGAACTAATCTACATATATATATATATATATATAGCTACTTTTCTATGAACTAATCTCTCTCTCTCTCTATATATATATATATATAAAACTGAACGTGTCTTTGTGTGTATCTATGTATCTATCTATGTGTCTGTGTGTCTGTGTACATTTCCCTACGCAATAACTCTGTCAATTTTTAGTCTACAGACTCGAAATTTGATATCCAGGGTACTGAGATTTGCGAAAATCGAGGTACTTCGTATTTTGCACAAAATTTTGCGATTAATGGGTCAAAATTCAACGATTTGACCTTTGAGAACTCTACCAAACTCCTCCGAGGATTTTGGGTCTACGCACTTTAAATTTTAGATATAGATTTCTTGGGCATGAATTTAACTTAAGAACTTGATTTGAGCCCGAAATAATAAATTTTAAGAGGTCATAATAGGGGCCAAAGTTAAAAAAAATTGACCTCTGCGGTCTCTTCCAAATTACTCAGACAATTTCTGGTCTAAATATTTGAAATTTTACATAAAAGGTATTCAGAGATAGGGCAAGCTTTTTCATCAGTTTACGTCGAAAATTTTTAGTTACCAATATATAAATGTATGTCTGTTTGCATGTCTGCCTTAACTTTTCAATAGGGGCGACGGATTTTAGCAAGATCAGTATCGCCTTAAAGTGCGCTATTTCATACGACAAATATCGAAAGATTAGCTAAAAACATTAATATCTTCCCCTTCAACTTGAAACTTTTCTACAGGGGGGTCACTTTTTTCGCCAATAGTTTTTAAAATTATCCTCTCCTTTTGATTGTCTTGCCTTAATTTTAAAAAATGTTGCTTCCTGTTTGGCGGTGGTCGTAACAGCATAAACGTTAGGTTTTACTTCATTATTTTTCCTTCTTTGCGGTACGGGTTCGAGCCTGCCTTCCTACTAACACTTTTTTTTTGCTCAACATACACATCCAAACACCCGGGCAACGCCGGGCTGAAATGCTGGTATATCTATAAAAGTGAACGTGTCTGTGTGTCCGTCTGTGTGTCTGTCTATATGTCTGTTTGTCTGTGTACATTTCTCTACGCAATAACTCTATCAATTTAAAGTCTGCAAACTCGAAATTTGATATACAGGGTACAGAGATTTGGGGAACTCGATGTGATCGGTTTTCGGCCAGAAATTTCGCTGTTAAGGGGTCAAAGTTCAACGATTTGACATTTGAGAACTCTATTAAACTCCTCCGACAATGTTAGACATAGGTTCCTTGGACATGGATCTAACTTAATAATTTAATTTGAGCCCAACACAATAAATGTAAAGGGGGCATAATAGAGGTCAAAGTTTAACAAAATAACCCTTTTTTTTTTGCTCAACATACACCTCGAAACATCCAGGCAACGTCGGGCTGAAATGCTAGTATATCTATAAAGGTGACCGTGTCTGTGCATATGTTTGTCTGTGTATTTGTGTGTCTGTCTCTGTTTGCACATTTCTCTACGCAACTAGTCTGTCTATTTTCAGTCTACACACTCGAAATTTGATATACAGGGTACTGACATTTGGGAAAATCGATGTGATCCGTTTTCGGCCAGAAATTTGGCGATTGAGGGGTCAA
The DNA here is from genome assembly GCF_053919585.1 of Euprymna scolopes. Classification (NCBI taxonomy): domain Eukaryota; kingdom Metazoa; phylum Mollusca; class Cephalopoda; order Sepiida; family Sepiolidae; genus Euprymna; species Euprymna scolopes. Next base: position 63,829,274 of record NC_136495.1, on the reverse strand, counting down.
AGTTCAACGATTTGACCTTTGAGAACTCTACTAAATTCCTCCGACAATTTTGGGTGTAAACACTTGAAATTTTAGATATAGGTTCCATGAACATGGATCTAAATCAATAACTTGATTAGAGTCCAAAACAATGAAGGTTAAGGGGTCATAATAGGGGTCTAATATTTAAAAAAAAGTGACTGCTTTTTTTTGTGGGGGGGGGGTCAACATACACTTTCAAACACCCGGGCAACGCCGGGCTGAAATGCTAGTACATTCTATGTTTAAAATGTGTGTAATCGTTTTCGCTACAATATGTCGCCGGAGATAGAATCACTTCTGTCAATATTTTATTTCGGATGATTACATTGCATTCAATGTTAACATGTTATTACGCATAGTTTTCTAATCGCCACAAAGGAAAAACAACTGCTTAAGCTGATTGCTAAACGATGAATAACACAGCGAAGTTCTACGATGTATTTTCAGTTTTCTCCTCGATCAAAATGCTTGGTAAAAGGTTTATCTGCCTTATCTTTATAAAGCTTCCTTTTTATCCTTCAGAGAAAATAAGTGAGACGATTGCATTGTATAATTGTGTGAAATTTAAAAAAAATCGTTTCGAAGTTCATAAGAAATACACTAACACACCACACAGATAAATATCCTTATATATATATATATATATATATATATATATATATATATATATATATATATAGAGAGAGAGAGAGAGAGAGAGAGAGAGATAGATAGATAGATAGATAGATAGATATGGAAAGATAGATAGATAGGCAGATAAATAGATAGATAGATAGATAGATAGACATATAGATAGATAAATAGATAGACATATAGATAGATAAATAGACAGACAGATAGATAGATAGATAGATAGATAGATAGATAGATAGATAGACAATAGATAGACAGAGAGATGGATAGATATATAGATAGATAGATAGATAGATAGATAGATAGATAGATAGATACAACTACTTGAAATTATGTCCGGGACTGGAATTCAGTATTAAACAGTGTTTAGATACGACGTATGTCAGACTACTACTACTACTACTACTACTACTACTACTACTACTACTACTACTACTACCACTACTACTACTACTAATAATAATAATAATAATAATAATAATAACTTGCAGGACCCGTGGAAATTCCACGGTAGTTAAAATCTTTTAAAACACATCAGTAAGAAATTCCTTATTGTTATATTACAAATATGAACGTATGGAAGCAAGTAGAACAAACAAAGAACTTTAGTTTAAACTTTTATTGAAGGTCAATGCGATCGTAACTGATGCTGTTGATATTGTTAGAAAGTGCTGGTGATGATTGAGGCGGTGACAGGGGCGTCGATCAGCTGCTTGGAGTGAGAATAGTGGTCAGTCAGCAGGTTCTTGGGAGTCAGGCTGTGAATTTAAAAAAAACTGTGACATTGTTGACATCGATTTTGTGAAAATTCTGATAACCCCAAGTTGTTTAATATTTCAGGACATTTTGGATTACACGTGTGAGTAATGAATAGGTCACAGAAAACTGCCATTGCATCTTAATAAAGCAGTTGTAGATTCCTAGGACTTCCTGTAAATGTAGATGGTAGAATAACTGGTACACCAGAAGCAACCGTCAACTTTTACATATGCATTAGACTTTTCTATTTATTTTGAATTTTATTTAATGAAGATTTGGAAATTCACAAATATTTTTTAAGTTGAATTATTGATATAGATCTCAATTAAATAAAATATACTGTAAATATTGTAATAAGGAATAAATATTTATTTAAACCATAATTATTGAAACAAAGTATTTTACTGCGTAAAAAAACGGTTATGGGGAGAAGGGTTAACTATTTTGAACCTTCACCTAAATAACGATTTAATGAAAAAAATGTTTAAAATGTTCTTGCATCTGTTTTATAATTTTTGTTAAATAAGAAAAATCAATAAACTTTGATAGCACTGTTGTAAGAATCATGCTGAAAGTCATTCTTAATATGGGGAGGGAGGTTAACCATTCTGAAACTACACTTAACAATGTAAAAAAATAAGGGAACTATATATCTATGAACAATAAATATTTCTTTAGTTAAATAAAATATTCTGTAATTTTTTTAATAAGGAATAAATATTTATTTAAACCATAATTACTGAAACAAAGTATTTTACTGCATAAAAAAACGGTTATGAGAGAAGGGTTAACTATTTTGGACCTTCACCTAAATAGCGATTTAATGAAAAAAAAATTAATGGTCTTGTATCTTTTTTTAATAATTTGTTTTAAAATAAGGAAAAATATTTGATACCGCTATTGTGAGAATCATGCTGAAAGCCATTCTTAATATGGGGAGGTGGGGGATGATAAACTATTCTGAAACTTCACCTAACAATGTAATAAAAATAACGGAAAATATTATTTAGTTAAATAAAATATACTGACAATCTTTAAATAGGAAATAAATATTTCTTTAAATAAATTAAATCGTAAGTAATGAAACAGAGTGTTTTATTTCATATCAAAACAAATGTTTGTGTCCATTTTTTATAGTATTTAAATATGTATGGCCTGTCGGTGGGCATTATAAGATGATGACTGCCTGTAAAAGAAGCAAAATAAAACGAACAAAACATAATTAATAACTATAACGTTAAGTTGTATAAATGTTACAAAATTACTCAATTCGGCATTAAATAACACGAAAAAGGATTGATATGCCGTAAAACAAAAACAAAACAGAACAAGACGTAAAATATGTGTTGGCTCTGTGTTACTCAGTGTATTTGCGAATGGTGACTTTGGTGATTTATTTAATAAAGTTATTCTTGACTTTTGTAACATGTATTTCTAAACATATTTTTGTTATGTAATAGGCTCACTCAAAAGTAAATAAAAATAAAAAAAGATAAAGTGGCACAGTAAAAAAAAACAAAAAAACGAACTCGTAACGTTAAATGTAAAAAATATATTTCTTACTGAATAAAATAGAATAAGCGTTCCGTATTACACTACAATAATAAACAGAAGACATCGTTAAAAATGTAAGTAAAATACTATACTATTAAAACTGTGAACCGATACCTTCTATGCATAATTGTCTTAAAAATAATCCGGAACGATAAATAGACAGTTCATATATATATTTTTGTTGTTTTTTTTTGTTGTTCGGGAAAATTTGGGAAATATAAGGGTTTAATGATTTTTAATTAATAAAGATTGAACAAAAGAGGGAGATAATTCACATTAATTAATGTTTCCGATGATGATGACGCGTTTCATTAATTAATGTTTGCGATGATTATGACGTGACACCATACGGACAAGCATATTAATATATAGATAATAATAATAACAAGAACTAGCGGGACCTGTGGAAATTCCACAGGGGACACTGATATGTAATGTATTAATGTTGTCGTTCTGTAGATTTTCAGTGTAAATGGAGACGCTTTAAACCGAACGCCCAGTAAAGCCCGGTCGTAAAGTACGCTTAAATATAATATTTTAATTTTTGCAGATTTCGTATATATTATTATAGTGTTAATGTTCTATCGATTTTTATAGATTAAAAAGTTGCAATTTCTAAGTAAAAAAGATATATATCCATATGACTTGGGTTCATTAGGTTGAATCGAAACCGAAATACAAACTTATGAAATATATATATATATATATATATATATATATATATATATATATATATAAACTTGAGTCTCTTCAGCTATAATCGAAACCGAAACCAAAACTTCTGAAGAATTATTGGTAAAATTATTTATGACAAGAAATAGAAAAACATAACAACCAAACGACCTTTATGTAAGCGTGACACAAAAAAGAACGCACACGCTTTCGTATTAATATATAGATTATAAAGGTTGGTGCCGACCGAAATTACGTGGAAAGGAAAGATTATTTGGAAACATCATCATAATTCAACGTTTGACATAACGGACGTTACATAAGAAGATAAATATAATGATAATTGTCAACAACTAATGTTACTAAAACAAGTGTGGTTCCAAAAGCAACACCTACTATTTTGGTAACTCACCAATTTGAAAAGCTACGTAGAGATGGTTGTATCATTAAAACGAATAACATTTTGTTCATCAGAATTTTTTTTTTTTTTTTACATATCCCCAACCATTCTCATTGGACTTTTTCCTAGAATCCCATAACGCATATTTGCTTAGAATGCACAATCAGAACAGTGGTGGCTTTCTTGGCGTTTCACTCCGTCAATATCATTAACAAAGAGATGAAAATTTTAGTTTATGAACGCATAAGTTCAGTCATCATTACAATGCAATTTGCAACCCTTTCTGCTCCATTCGGGCTGAATAAAAAAAACAGTTCAATAAGATACATCTGAACAAAGCCGGCAAAATACTGAAGATAAGACAGTAAACTAAATAATACAAATAAATAGCGCAACGTTTATAAATCCGCATAAGTATCCAGTATATTTTCTATACACAGATAATCAAAACCTGGATTAAACGATATAACGTGTGTGTAATGTTCTGTACAACAGTTGGAAAGAAATCGCTCACGATACAATTTTGATCCAAATTAAATGTAATTAAAGATTCTATTAATGGCACTAAGATATTCTTGGGGAGTATTTCTTTTAGATCAGAATTATTTGAGATTTCCTTTCATCTATCCTCTGACAAATTAGTTCAGATGAATATTTATAAGTTTCTATGTCCTCAGTCTATCATCGCCGAAAGCGTAGAGTAAAATAAATCATCTAATTTTATATACGTCTTAGAATTTCTCTAAGAATCTCCATTTTTTGGTCTGTTTGTGAGGTCTATTGAAAATAGCACTTGCTTCACTCTTTCATGGTTAATCTGAAATAACGTTGTTGTAACTTTGCCACAATTAGATTGAAATGTGTTTGTAATCGCTAAATATTCATGCACCTTCTTTTATTTCGGATTAGGTCTATTTATTGCCATCGAGTGTCTGGCTGGCGCAGATCACAACGACCATTCGTTATACTCGCTATATTTACATATGTATACCGATGTTGCACCGGCTAGGTTACTGAGTTCAAGAAGTATATAAATTACGCATTAATCTGATAATATATTCATTATTATTTTACTAAATCGATAGCCTATGATAAAGACTAATGCGTAATTATATACAACTTATTCATACTTGCTCCGCTGCTTAAAATGAATTCGAAAGAAATCATGTAATATGTACTATAAAAGTGAACTTGTATTTTTCATTTAGGTCAAAAGACCTAATAATAATAATAATAATAATAATAATAATAATAATAATAATAATTATAATAATAATAATGATAATAATAATGATAATAACAACAACAACCACTACAACAATAATAATAACAACAACAACAACACTAATAACAATAATAATAACAACAACAACCACAACAACAATAATAACAACAATAATAATAATAAAGTAATGATAACAACAACAACAACAATAATAATAATAACAAAAACAATAATAATATTAATAACAACAACAATAATAATAACAACAACAATAATAACAATAATAATAATAAAGTAATGATAACAACAACAACAATAATAATATTAACAACAACAACAATAATAATAATAACAACAATAATATTAATAATAGCAACAACAATAATAACAATAATAATAAATACATGGGCAGTGTCAATAGTGAGATACTCTGGACCGTTTATAGGATGGAAAAAAGAAGAACCGAGACAGCTCGACCAGAAAACCAGGAAACTCATGACCATGCATAATGCATTACACTCAAAGGACGATATTGACAGACTCTACGTGAAAAGGAAAGGATGCGGGAGAGGACTGATCTCTATAGAAGACTGGAGACAAAAAAAGAACTAGAAAAATACATAATGCAAAACACTGAAAAGATAATTATGGCAACGAGAGACACGGAGAAAACCATAAAACAGAAAACAGAGAGACAAAAGACAAAACGAAAAAAGAGAAATGGGAAGGGAAACAACTCAACGGAAGATTCATAAGAATGACAAAAGATGAGAATAACGAAAAAACCTGGACGTGGATGCGAAAAGGGCATATAAACCGAGAAACTGAATCTCTAATAACTGCAGCACAAGATAACTCGATAAGAACCAAGCATATCAAAAACACAAGAAAACAGCAAATGCAGATTCTGTGGACAAAGAGACGAAACGATAAACCATATAGTAAGTGAATGCAACAAACTGGCCCAAAAGGAATACAAAAACAGGCATGACCAAGTAGGGAGGGCGGTGCACTGGGAATTGTGCAACCGACTGCATTTTGAGCGTACAGATAAATGGTGCAAGCATAAACCCGCAACAGCACTCGAAAACGAGAACCACAAAATCATATGGGACATGGACATACAGACGGACAAAACCATCCAAGCAAGAAGACCAGATGTCGTAATGATTAACAAGAAAGAGAAATCCTGTCAAATCGTAGACTTTGCGGTCTCACCTGATCACAGGGTGAGTATGAAAGAAAAGGAGAAATGAAGCAAATATACAGAACTAGCCAGAGAGTGAAAAGGGATTTGGATGATGAAGAAAATCAAAGTAGTATCGATAATAGTAGGAACACTAAGAACAATTCCAGAAAAACCTGAAAAAAGAATGGTAAAAATTAGAATCAAAGGAATAGCTGCAAAGATACAACGCCTAACGATAAGGAAACGGCTGAAATATTAAGGAAACCCCTTGAATGCGGAGAATAACTCAAGACAATATAACAAAGAAGCGTTACAGGGAATGAAGAACACCGATGCTGCAGAACTACATGTTCTACACCCCCATCATGCATCCCCCCATTGTTTCACCACCGTTCACCCAACAGAAAAATGATACCAAAGAGCCGAGATGTGTCAAGAAAGATGGAAAGCCCGAGGAGGGAGCACTAGCCAGACCTCCGCTGGACAAGTGTGAAGAGAACTGGGATCTTGGGGAGGCTTAGTGCCACTCAAATTCTAGTATAAACCAATCGCCACTGCCAGCGAGAAATCAATGGTAAGCGGCTGTTGCGATGATGCAAATCTATTTGCAAATGCTATTGAAGGATGAAGAGAGAGCTGGACTTCTGGGGAGACTTGTTGTCAGTCAACTTCCAGAGAACACCACAAGTATCCAATCAGATCGTTTGTTGACTTGTGTGAAAGTTAATAATAATAATAATAATAATAATAATAATAATCATAATAATGATAATGATAATAATAATAATAATGATAATAATAATAAAAACAATAATAATAATAATAATAATAATAATAATAATAATAATAATAATAATAATAATAATGATAATAACAATAATAACAACAACAACAATAATAATAATTTTTATTTCGTTTATGAACGTCTCTCTGGAAAGGGATGGGATTCATTTCCAGAGGATTTCCTTTAATTCCGGCTTCAAACCAGGAGCTTCAAAGGTCAAGGGCTTTCCTAAGGATGTTCGTGGTACCTATAATTGCAGGGGTTTGAAGGCCGCCTAAAACATCGCGGATTTGTAGTTTTTTTCAATTGTCCTTCCAGACGACTTGATACTACTCCTAGTGTACCAACTACGACCGGGGTTATTTGTGTTTTAATCCCGTGTATACGCCTTATCTCCAAGGCAATGGAGTATAATTGCTCCACTTCTCATTCTCTTTCTTTCTCACATTCCTGTCCCAGGGTACTGAGAAGTCTACAATCTGCCAGTTTTTTGAGACCTTATCAATGACGAACAAATCTGGACGATTATGTTCCAATTGCTTAGTCGTTATGACACTTTTGTCCCACCATATCTCTACCTTGCCATCCTCACTTGTTCTCACTTCATCAGGTACCCCCTCAAATCATTTTGCAGCACACTTCACCCCAACCCTCTTACACACCTCCCAATATATCCGGAGTCCCATGTGATCGTGTCTTTTGCGGCTCTCTCTCTCTCTCTCTCTCTCTCTCTCTCTCTCTCTGGGCCAGTCCACTACACCCTGCTGCAAGGTGCGCAATTGACTCTGAGGACTTGAAAATATTCTCCTTGAAATATCCCACGTTTAATGTCAAATCCGGTATTCTGCACCAACTCTTCCTCTCCTAGCCACTTTTTTAAACAATCGTGTTCCTAATGCCTGCTCTTGTGCTCACAAACAAAAGCTTCAGTACTCTTAGCCAGATACCCAGTTCTAAGCAATTGTTATGATCTTTCATCAGCCACTTCTGCTATATCCTGGAAGAACCTTCCATGCATTTTCTTCCTAGCCAGTTCCTCTACCCTTTCTCTATCCATACGTTGCACATAATCAGCCTTGGTCTCATATACCTCCACTTCATTGGCCACAACCTTAAGCATCCATTCTTCACTTCTTACCACATGCTCCTTCAACGACATCTCAGTTCTAACACAATATTTTACACTTTTCAATCTTCTTCCACCATCTTTCCTCTTTTGATACAGTCTTGCTACGCCACTTCGAATGTGAAATATACCAAACATTGCTAAAACTATTCTAGTTTTGATATCTATGGCATGCAAATCCTTGTCAGACCATTCTAAAATTTCCGCACTGTATCTCAAAACATTGACTACCCATGCATTTACTGCATTCATTATGTTTCCTCCATACAGTTTCGACTTTGCAATTAGTTTCACTCGTATGAGATACTCCTTTCTGAATGTTTCCTTCATTTCTCTGTTCATGATGCCGACACCCTCCAGC
>NC_136495.1:63705550-63818050 GCF_053919585.1 Euprymna scolopes | reverse complement strand
AAAACACTTCTTATTTCGTTTTAAATTTGAATATATTATTTATTGATCTTTTATCTTCAATTTTGATATATAAAGCTTTGGTAAGTAAATTAATTATTTTACTATTTAATAGACATTTCCAATTGGGGGGGCGTGAATTTAAAGAAAAAACGTTTGTCTAAAATATTATATTCGGTTTATTGGAAAGAGCATAAAATTCTACATTGACCCTGAAAATATCGTAAAAATAGAATCCATAGAAAAAGTTTGATAGATTTTTAAATTTTAAAAATTGAAAAATACTAAACTCGTAAAATTCAATAATTTCATTACTGTTTTTTAAAAAAATACAAAAACATTATTTGTTTTACATTTTATACAACTTTAATAGTTTATTTTAGAAGTATAATACATAAAGTAAATAACCAATCCACTTTTAAAAGAGAAATTACGAGTTTTTTTTTTATATTTTATTCGCAGTTTCGTGTTAGAGGTGTAAAAATTCCTACAAAAATTCTGATACACCTAGTTCATGACCCATACCGAGGCGCTGATTGAGGCTGAAGACTGCTAGATTGAATATATGTAAACTCTACAATATAATCTAGTTACCTGAATTGATTTTTCAATAAAAAGTTTTTTAAATAAATCTTCAGAGTTTTTTTCTTTTGAGCGACAAATTTATCGTTCCACTCTGTAATGCATCCGTTTTATTTATGTATTTATTACAAAAAAAAACAATCAACCTATTGAGATTCACTTTCAACCAAGCAATCTTCCTTAAAATTGCGATAAATGTTTACACAAATATTTTAACAAAATCAAATATATCATGGGCATGATAAAGATAAGATAATCGTATACTATAGAAGATAAAGATAAGATAATCGTATACAATAGAAGAGTACTTTATTTCCAGGAATTCATTGAAAAAATATATAGGTTTTTCTATTGTATCAGATTAACGACACGGTAAAATACCAAATGGTACTGTCAAGATAAACTTTCAATCACTGTAGTCTAGTATAAGCGGAAACTGTGGATGTATAACATGGCATGAAAATGGATAAATCGAGAATGGGATGAAGAGACCGGTGGCAGAGGTTCATCCGACATCGCAAGTTGTTTGAAAAAGTGTATTATTGATGGCTATGATAAGTATGAGTTTGAAAAACTAGTAGTGTTTAGTAACAACATTGTGGAGGTCAGAATAAGACCATAAACAGTATTATTAACTACCTAAATGAATTGCATATTGGGACCTGACGAATTTAACACACTTTTTGTCGGGTCACAGCTACATGACCTGTGACGGCGCTTTTGGGAATATTGAAAAACCTATTCGTATCTGTGCTGATGTGTACACTTTTAATGACTATTGTAATATCATAAGAAATGCCGTGCAGGAACGCTATGATGTTATTAAAATGAAGCGTGAACAGTTTTATGATTTTGATGAACTTCATCGGTACATTAGTCACCGTAAACCTAAAGACTCTTTTAAGTTTAATGGTGGCAGAAAGTTGGTTTTAGCTTAAATAACAAGGACGGTTACCTTTGTGCTATGAACAACACTGGAGTTCTTGGTAGTGTCAGGGTAATCCCTGGGAGGTCAACCTTCACAGTTTAAACTCGGTAATGTGTAGCTGACTCAAAAATACCAGCACCCTTGTCATTAAAACATGAAAAAAATAACGATTTACGGAATCTGCTATGGCTGACGACGTAAGTGTGTATTTCTTTTTTTTTTGTCTTTGTCCACACATTAACATTACTTTTAGTTTGTTTTTTTTAGTTTTATTAATATTAGCTCTGAATAATAACGTAAATCACTGTTTAGTGTTTTCTTATTAGTTTTTTACTGTGATATTTTTTTTATAACAGTTTCTGAACTGAAGTTCTGGACAACAGCAGGTGCTCTGATTACTAACTTTGTTGTTGTTCTGTTTTGTTATCGCGATTATTTTTATGGGTAAGCGTAAAAGTGCGTACAGTTAACTACTTTCTCTCAATATGTCAGCTATTTCTGTCGTTAGGTATAATTAGAATAACTCGATGTGAACACAATATTTACTACCGCAACGTTCGTAAGTCAAATACGAAATGAAGAAAATACTAATAATTCTTTTTGTGTTCAAGAATGCCTTGGTTTTAATACACACATCTATTCTTACAATAAATGTAGACGCTTAAGGCTACACAATAAAACAAACCAAACATGAATATCTTTTACGATTCAGATTCTATGGCATTTTGAATATCGCTAAACTTTAACAGCATTTTCTTCGTTTTTTTTTTAAATTTTTTTAGCGCTTGTGAGAACGCCTAAAATAAACATGATTTATTGACGACACCGAGTTTTTATTTTATGCCCATAAATATTAGGTTTATTCATTGTATGAAATTTATTAAACTCAAATTGCTACTTTAACTTTTGATTAGAGGAATTTAGGTTTATATGTTCCCAGCAATACTAGGTCGTAAATTATTATATTGACGCTTATAAAGTATGCAATGCCATCTAGTAAATTAATTCCACATCTGCTGACTCATTTATGTTTAGCTAATTCAATAATTAGCTCACAATTGGACATATATTTACTTAGCTAGATTATTATCCTGTCCCCAAATTACCTGCGCCGAAGCGGCTAAACAGTGGCCCTGTGACGTTCTAGGTGGTCTATCCTCCAAAGCTTTCATTACCCACTCTTGGAAAAGAGGGTACTTTATTGCTAATTAGCTGAAGTAGCTCTATTGAAGATTGCCGATATTTTCTATAAGAAATAGTGCTCTTACTCTCGAATAATTTAGATTTTAAATCCGTTTTTCCCAATCCTGTGTCACATATTCATACTTTTTGAGGGTTAAATACGGATCTCGATACATAACCCATGTATAGTTGTTCTTTTTGATAACTGTATACGCCTTTTCTTTTTTTTAATATTTTTACATTCACATATACATTAATTAAAGTTGTTCCTGATTCATAATTTCATCTGCGATTTTTTATTTTTTCTGAGTCACTCTCCTTAGAGATTATATAGTTATCCCCTGTTATTAATATTTTCACCGGTTTCTGAACATTTTCCCGATTCTACATAGTTTTATTTAAATCTGCTTTTAACTTCAAAAATATATTAATGTGTCTTAAATTTCCTAATCTATTTCTATTAATGGCATTTTAGCTTTTCAAACTCTATATTTTGTTCAAGAAAATATTATGATGAAACTTACATTGCTTGTTCGATTTGTGGTCGCTTCAAAACCAACTCTTCTTAGGAAATGATATGCATTCGTTAAAAATTAGAATAATTATACATTTATTGTGGAACGTAGAATGTAAATAACACTCTAATTCCAGAACATAATCACTATCTTTCATCTATAAAATCTAATTTTCTTCGTCCTTGAAAGAATTGGATTCATAATTTCTTTCGATGCAACTCCCATATGTTAATTGAAATGAAACAATTCCTAATGTGAGTCGTTCTTCGACATCTGATAAATCCGATGTTATATGAACTTGAGATTGGATATAACGATAATATCTATTTAAATAAAATTAAGTCATTTTCCCCTCTGAGTTTGACCTTAATAGGATTAAAACCCAAATACACTTCATGCAAATGTAATATGCACAATCTGCAATACATTATCTGAGGTGTGCTATAGACCTATTACCTCTACACTTGCTCTATAATCGTACGTTCCTATATTTTTTCTAGTAAATACTAAAGCAAAATGTATACACCTCGTTGGGAATATAAAAGCAATGAATTGAGTGAACGATAAAACACATATTACCAAAAGACCCGGTCACTATATGTGAATTCAACTAAGGGATTATGTGTTTATCACAAATCTCATATAAGAATATCTGTCAGGTAAATCAAAAGTACTAGAATTGCAACCGAATATTCACACGCATGAAATAGATATAATAAGTATAAAGTTATTTATTATCATACATACATATGTGAGATCGGATTATTTAAGCAGATGTTATAACAGTCCTGCATGTGTGTATACCCGTTTACTCCCCTCTTTAGTGTTAGTAAATTTAGTTTGTTCAGGTTGGTCATAAACGTAGGCTTATTGTAATATTTACGTAATTATATATATATATATATATATATATATATATGCATATATAAATATAAATATATATGTGTGGTGTGTATACATATATATAATATATATATTACAATAGAAAAATGCAAGAATTAAAAGTAAACTGTTTCAGCTTAAACATGGAAAAGTGATTGACTAGATGCTTAAACTGGAAAAGAAAAATACAAGCTATTCATGTAAAAAATATAATAAACTTATAACTTAAAATATTGCATCATTAAGAATTAATTATATAATGTTATAAATTGAATTTTAAAAAAAGTAATGCTCCAATCGTATCAACACTAGTCGTTGAAGCAACTTCATCGCTATGGAAACCACGCATAAAAATGTAGCTCACCTCCTTACGTTTATTTTTTTTGCGATTTTGAAGACTAGTAAATTCATCATAACTTTTGTTTTACTGAACGAAAATGGATTTTTTTCACAATATAGCTAAGAAGGTGATCTATAAACTTAAATCATTGTTTGGAATTTGGTCGAAAAATGAGTGAGCGGTGAAGTTTTAAAGCAGATCTAAATGACTTAGACTGTCATTTAACCATATATTTAAACACTACCGTGTTTGATTGATATTTTATTAATCATTTTTTACACGGTGGTCAGCACTTATCAAGGCGCGGAAGCCACTCAGGGATAAGGGTTATTGCAAGTACAGTACGTTAGTGTGGAGATTTGATGAGGTGTTTACTTAAGGGGGCAGTTTATTAGGAATTTGTTAACGTTGGACTTGAAGAAATCCAAGTTGTAGTCAGGTGGGAAGCAGGCAGACGGAACAGAGTTCCACAGGCGTGCAGTTCTAAGAAAGAATCTCTGTTTATGGAATCCACGTTTTGATTTAGGCACAGATAAAGAGTGGGGGAATTTTTTCACAGTGGATTCAGCTAGACGAGTGTTTTTTGTGAAAGATTGGCGAGGGGAGACCAGAGATTGCAGTTCAGACGAGCACCTGCCATGGAAATAACGATAAAACAAGGATAGACTCGCCACGTCTCTTCTGTGGGGGAGAGGTTGCAGGGTAGAGAAAAGGGCATCGACCACTAAGCCACGAAGTCTATTTTGTACTCTGTCAAGGCATGATAGGTTGTTTTTAGCAGCTCCTGTCCAGATATGGCAGCAGTATTCCATCCTTGGACGTACTTGGCTTTTATATAGATAGAGAATTGCATCAGTAGTGAGATATCTTCTGGAGCGGTAGAAGGATCCCACCATCTTTCCAGCGACCTTGGCAACAGACTTGATGTACGTGTCCCATTTCAAATCAGGAGTAAAGGTCAAACTCAGAAGCTTGTCAAAACACGGGGCTTCTCCTAGACGAGAGCCATCCATTTCAATTGATGCCAGATGGGGATCAGAGCATTGATGATGTAAAGATAGGAGTTTGGTTTTAGATGCATTAAAGGTAACCAGCCACGACTTCCCCCACTGAACCACGCGCTCGAGATCAGAGGAGAGAGAATCAGGGAGAACTTTGTCATTTACAGCCTTTGATGTGTTGCCGTAGATGGTCGTGTCATCAGCATAGATGTCAACGAATGATTTAAGTATGCGTTTAGGGAGGTCATTGATGTAGATCAGAAAGAGAGTTGGGCCCAAGATTGACCCTCGAGGGACTCCAGCATTAATACTGCAGGCCTCTGAATTTCGTCCATCGACCACTACTTTTATGAGCCTATCGGAGAGAAATGATGTAATGATTGAGAAAACATTTCCAGTTATACCGTAGCTGGAATTCTTGTGAAGTAGACCCTTATGCCATACCTTGTCGAAGGCCTTTGATATGTCAAGAGCAATTGCCCTAGAAAGGAAGCCTTTGTCAAGAGATTCACTAATCCTGTGAGATATAACCGTTAGCACATCTGCGGTAGATCTTGCAGAACGGAAACCGTATTGTGTCACTAAGAAGATTGTTTCTGCTGAGGTGGTTGACTAATTCTTTATTTAATATGGATTCCAGCAACTTACTCATAACACACAGGAGGCTTATTTGTCTGTGCTGAGAAGGAGATGACTTATCACCTGAATTCTTGAATACAGGGCATACTGATTAGGTTTTCCAGGGAGTCGGAAAGCACTTCTCCTTAAGGCAACGCTTTAACAGTTTCGTAAGTAAGGGAGCAAGTTCTGGTTGAAGGTGTTTTAACACTATAATTAATCATTTGTTTTATTCCTTTTGTATGCTTTTATCATTGCATAGTTCATTTCCCTCATTTTTATATTTTTATTCATTGCAAATATTTTAACGGTAATTTCAACTGCATATACCATGAATTTAATAAGGGAAGGTGTCCGGATCTGTGGATATATCCAAATATACAAAGACAAAGTCTGCCTTGAGAGTTCCCAATGACAAATAAATCATGCGGTATTATTGGACATACGGTAAATATTATTAATGTTTTCAGGAGACAGAAAAAAATCTAAGCTGCCTGGGAGAGAGGCATATCCAAACAGCATAATATTAACGCGGGTGTGTTTATTGGTCGCTCCTTGGACCCTTATTATTTCCTGATAACCGATATTTCTGATAACATTGCGTCTGCGATGGTTATATTTGTCATTAATACAACGCTGTGCAAAAGACGTAAAGAAAAAGCGAATGTACACATATCTAAACAATGCCAGGATCTTTAGAAAACAACCGCAAATCTGTAGTGGAATAGAGGCTATAAATGCATAGTATCATTTAATCCTACTAACAATATGTTTCTCTCCTTTAACAATGACAAGAAACTTTATAAAGTGCTGATAACTATACCTCATAGCACTCTATGTGAGAGTAATTTCTTTAAATTGCTAGGTTGTACATTCACGGGCAACATGAATTGGAACATATGCACGGAAGACATTACCAAGGCTGTTACAAATAAGACGGATTTCTCTATTGTGCTAGAAGATAACTACATCTTGAGAGATTCCTGAACCATTACAAATCTTCCATTCGCCCATGGATGGAGTACAGCCTTATCCGTGCATCAACCAATAGTCTCTCTGTCTTTTAGACAAGGTCCAAAGAAAATGTTATAATCTAATAAGTCTTGTGCTCTAAACTTATGTTCTAATCATCCCATCGCCGCAATATTGTATCCCTTTGCCTATTTAAAAGTATCTTAATTTGGATTTGCTCTGATGAACTCGTAGCCCTTGAGCTCTTTCGACCTATATACCCATGAAAAACTTGTTTAGCAATGAAATTCTACCTCTTCAATGTAGACGTGCCTAATTCTGGAAAGCTTTCTACTCTAATAGATTCTTCCTTCGGACCACGAAACTTTGGAATTCTCTCGGTGTTACTTGCTTCCCTGACAGTACTCTCATGTAGAAGTGTAAATATAATGTAAACATCTCGCTAATCTCCTCTACACATGGTTTCTAATATTAGTCATTTACGTACAAATGACAATATGCCTGGTTTGGTGTGAACGTGACTAAAATTTTATTACAAATCTCATTTACTATGTATTCTCTCATTAAAAATGAAAAGTATCTTTTCATAAACATCTGAGTGTCGAATCTTTATTAATAACCCTTTTTCGAGCCACAACAAATATGGCAACGTACAACCCGAGCTCATAAAAGTGGCAGACACTCTTCCCTGCCTTCTCCTTTCCTTCTCCCCTTTCTTCACAATTCTTACTCCATTCTTCAATGTTTGAAGGTAATTAAACGAAATTTACCGCCACATTTGTATAAAAAATTCAGTTGGCATTGGATGTTGAAGAAGCAACATGTGCCATTTTGCAGATCAAATTATGTATTTATTCAATTCTTATGGCGGATTTCACTCTCAAGAATATAATATAATTCTCTTTGTTGAATAATATAAACTTAATTTATAGAATTCCATTTGTGGAATTGAATTGTGGAAAACCCAGATTAATAACTATTTCATTTAATTATCGAATTTCCATTGCAAAAAAGAAAAGGATAAAACAAAATCAGTATTTAGAAACAGAAGCATTCTCCACAAACAAGAGAATATTTCTATTTGTGCTATAAAATTTAATTTATAAAACTCACCATGTCTGTCTGCCGTCTGTCTGTCTTCATATTTTCAAACTCTATCTCTACCGTTACTAAACATCGTATACCGACTCTAGGGACCTCAAATGATTGGTTTAGTCCGTTTCATCGTTATGAATACTTAATGGGATTTTGGTGACTTACAGAGTTATCTCCCATTCTACATCTCAAATATCCGATAATCGTAAATCTTAATAGGAAAGAACAAACGAAAATAAAAATAAAAATAAAAAATAGATTGAGATCCTTAATTTTAAACGAAGATGAGAATGAACTAAGTATAACGTAATGTTAAACTGTATTTCCTTATTGAATAAATTTTAATCAAATACTTTTCTTAAAGCATATAAATAGGTTAGCTGATATTTTTTTAATAATAAACAAAGCAAATTCCTCATAGGAAACTAACATAGAATCATAACGATTTAATTTATTTGATTAGTCCGGATTAAATTAAAAACAAAGTTAAATAAAGTTAAGAAATATGAACATTTAATTTAAGAAATCAATGAATAGTATTAATAAAACATATTAAATTGGCATAGGTAATTATTGGTAACATCGTATGATATTAAGTTTGATATTTAAAAAAAAATTAAATAGATATACGAAAATAGGTAAATATATAAATCTTTAAAAAAACACTTTGCAAGGATGCGATAGACGTAAAGTAGGTTCGCTTGTTTTCTTTTCCTTAAAACGTGTATACTTTTCAGCATTCGTTTTGTTTTTAAAATAAGATATAGGCATTAGAATTAATATGTAAAAATCGTAAATGGCCTTAAAGAAAGAGATTTATTTTTTACCGACTGACAATATAAAAGTCCGAAAAAGCCAAGACATGTGAGTTATTTCTAATACTTTTGTCAAATGCCTCAGCTGTATAATGTTTGTATTAAAAGAGATACACTCCGATAATACCATAATCTTTACTAATATATAACATGCACTTTCTGTGTGTATGCGTCTCTGCTCGGCACACACAAATATAACTGACGAATATCTTATGCTTCTTTAGTCTCAAAACTTTCTTAAACGAATAAGTCAATTACAAATGACGATTATTCAACAATACTTTATTATTTAGAACAAAGTTGAAAACGTTTTATAAGGGTTAAGGTATTATTTATTACGTTCTTAAAGGAGACGTAATTAACTGACACACGTAAATATGACTATATTTTATTATATGAAACATTTTTCGAATATTCTGATTCAAGAAAACATTTCGGAAGTAAGCTTTCTAAACTTTCATCTAAGATTTTTATACATTTTTCACATTATTAACTATATTGCTATATATTTTAAACCGTTGCATCTTTTTATTTTCCCTAAATTATCGGCATCATATTTTGTCGTTCCTTGTCTCTTGAATTCGATTCTTATTCTTAACTGGATGTTCAGCCAAGGTTTGCTCAGGTCCTATGTACTGTTTATAGCTTTATGTGCATATATATATATATATATATATATATATATATATATATATATACATATATATATATATATATATATATTTACCTACTGTGCAGGTTTCCTACATCTGAAATTTCAAGTGTTTAGAGCTAAAATAAGCGGATGAGTTTGGTAGGGTCTGCAAAGGTAAATGTCAACTATTTCTCTTGGCAGCCAAATTTTCGCCCCAAAACTGATTTTACCTAAAAGTTCAAGTGTTCAGATCCCAAAATTGCTGAATAATTTACTAGAGATCGCAAAGGTCAAATCTTTTGAACTTTGACCTCTTGACAGCCAAATTCTCCGCCAAAAACTGATTAAAAATCTTGTCCTATGTTTTAATACACGTTGTGTAAAATTTCAAATGTTTAGATCAAAAATTGGCTGATAGGTAATTTTTTTTTAAACTTTGACCTCAATTTTGACTCCTTTTACATTTATTGTTTTTGTCTCAAATCCAGTTAAACAGTTTGATCCATATTCAAAGATCCTTCACTTAAAATTTCAAATGTTTACACCCAAATTTGACGGAGGAGTTTTGTTAAGTTTTTAAATTAATCGTTAGACTTTGGCCCATTGACAGCCAAATTCCTGGTCGAAAACCGATTAAACAGATTTTCCCGAATCCCAATAACCCTTATCTCAAATCTTGAGTTTGTAGATTGAAAATTAACAGAGTAATATGGTAGGGATACAAGCACAGACAGACACACAGGAAATGTCACTTATATATATATATAGATGCAATATCAAAATGGCGGCGTAGAAGATGCTGTAAAATAAAATAAAGAAAATGAATTCAGTTTCGAAAGTTTTATGCATAACTTAAAAGAACGAAAATAAATAAGAACATATTTTTGTTGCAACAAGATGAAAAAAATCTTTTGCAACCTGACTATCGATTTTTAACTGTGGGGAGAAAAACAGGACGCACATATATATATTTTTACGTGCTTTATAAATATAAATGAAATTCAGGACACAAAAATATTCGCTGCATCTGAAACAGTGAAAATGATTTCTAGGTTCCTCGCATTTCGTTTTGATGCAATGTGCATCGATTCTTAATTCAGTCTAGCGATTGAGCTTCACCTTGTTTAAATAGTACTTTTGCATTGATTGTATCGAAATATCCGCTTTGAGATGAGTCAAACTATCTCCATGTTCAACTCTGTCCTTCAGAATTTTCGCATGACTCTTCAGTTTAAAATTGGTTTGCAATAATAATGTTTTAAATTGGATTTTTGTTGCTTTGTTACATGTCTGTTTTAATTTGGGTTTTGTTTTTTTATTTTTTTATTTATTTTTTTTGCTCTGTAAATTTTACATTTGCAAAGGCAGTCACATGAGACTTCAGTGCGAAATTGTACCTTATAATTTTCAACATTATTATTTTAAGCAGTCTGTCACCGTATTATCCAAAATAGCATTCCCGTCAGTTTAACATAGTCTACTTCGTTGGCACTTTACTATTATGTTTAAAAGAAGAATCCCATTCCATCATTCATGCTTTACTTAAATAATAATAAATTTAATGTGTGTTTATTTACAACGCTTACAGATTTAAAATAATATATATATATATATATATATCGGTTAGGAAACAACTTATATTGACGGATTTTAATTGCATTCAGAACGTTTCAGCTGGTGTAAAACCTGGCTTCCTCCAGCTGCAATTATTCTAGTCGGTGGTTAAGTCAAGTTTAGAACTGGAAGGAGTTTCGAGCTGAATCATTTACTTAACTACGGGCGTTAAATAAAGCTGTGCTCACAACATATCACACACACACACACACACACACACACACACAAACACACATATATATATATATATATATATATAAATGTAAACGTGTCTGTGTGTCTGTGTACATTTCCCTACGCAATAACTCTGTCAATTTTTAGTCTGCAGACTCGAAATTTGATGTACAGGATACTGAGATTAGGGAAAATCGATGTGATCCGTTTTGACCAGAAATTTTGCGATTAATGGGTCAAAGTTCAACGATTTGAACTTTGAGAACTCTACCAAACTCCTCCGATGATTTTGGGTCTACGCACTTGAAATTTTTAGATATAGGTTCATTGGACATGGAATAACTTGATTTGAGCCCAAAACAATAAATTTTAAGAGGTCATAATAGGGTCAAAGTAAAAAAAATTGACCTCTGCGGTCTCTTCCAATTTACTCAGACAATTTCTGGTTTAAATATTTGAAATTTTACATAAAGGGTATTCAGAGATAGGGCAAGCTTTTTCATCAGTTTGGGTCGAAATTTTTAGTTACCAATATATAAATGTATGTATGTCTGTTTGCATGTCTGCCGTAAACTTTCAATAGAGGCGACGGATTTTACCCAGATCAATATAGTTTTAAAGTTCGACCTTTCATACGACAAATATCGAAAAATTGGCTGAAAACATTAATATCTTCCCCTTCAAGTAGGCACTTTTCTACAGTGGGGGGGTAACTTTTTCCCAATTATTATTTAAAGGTATCCTCTCCTTTAGATTGTCTAGCCTTAATTTAAAAAATGTCGGTTCCTGTTTGGCGGTAGTCGTAACAGCATAAACGTTAGGTTTTACCCCGTTCTTTTCCTCCTTTGCAGTAATGTTCGAGCCTGCCTTCTTACGACCATTTTTTTTGCTCAACATACACATCTAAATACCCGGGCAACGCCGGGCTGAAATGTTATACATATATATAAGTAGTATCGGTAGTGTTATCCCATTATTTCAAATCCCGAGTCGGCAGACCGAAAATTGAAAGAGTTATTTTATAGGGCACTGTACACACACACACACACACACACACACACACACACACACACACACACACGCACGCACGCACATACACAGAGATATTTCCAGTTTTATAGATATATAGATAGATAATGAAAATTTCACACTTCGCCGCTATTTAAATAGCATGATTTCGGATGCACATTTGCTCAACATGTTTTCTTGAAACTGTATAAACCACTCTCTGCTAAATTTCCCACTATGCACTGAAGCTACAGTCGATTATTACCATGCAAATTTATACATTAACGAACATATACACATAATTACACATATGAATGATCGATTCGAAGCAGGAGATGGTAGGGGTAATTCGAATATATTTCTCGAGATGCATATAAGTGTATGAACTATAGATATGTATTAGTATATATATATATATATATATATATATATATATATATATATATATATATACGTTTATGGATGTATTCATGTATTTAAATATTGAGAAATGTGTGTATATCTGTGAGTTTATACTTGTGCAGATGTAGCATAGGAATATATAGATATAGGTAAATATATATATATATATATATATATATGGTGTATTTGAATATAGCATATTTATGGGTGCATTTGCGTGTGCTGTTCCGTGTACGTTTCAGTTGTATATATAAGTATTTACTACTGAATTTATGTTGAAAAGATAGAATGAAGGCGCCCTGACAGGTGTGCACAAGAATTGGGATTGTCAGTGAAGGAGGTCTGAAGTAAGTCGAAGGCACCAGTGTAAAGAATAAAGAGGCTTATAGAAACCAAGGTTTTATTCTTTATCGAAAAAAAAATAAGTAAGCAGAAACTAGAACAATAAAAGAGATTATTGGATCTCAAGCACATCTTGAATTTCAAATTACCAATATACGCATATGCCTCTTATCGCTCCCTATTTTCTTATCGTTTCCCCCCGTTATTCTTATATACTGAGCCTTAATACTTTCCTTCTTTATTTTTAATGATGATTTAAGAAATTCTTCGTATATAAAGAACGGATATTTCTGAGTTTTATTTTAACGCAGTTTGTCGAATTAGTGTCGTAATACAATCATGTATGTACATATGTAGTCATAATGTGTGTATAAATAAATATAATATACATATGTCCACAGTAAATCAAATAATGTATGTACATATGTAGCCAATAATGTTTGTATAAATAAATAGAATATACATAGATCCACAGTCAACCGAACCATGTATGCACATATGTAGCCAATAATGTTTGTATAAATAAATATAATATACACATATCCACAGTCAACCGAACCATATATGTACATATGTAGCCAATAATGTTTGTATAAATAAATATAATATACGCATATCCACAGTCAACCGAACCATGTATGTACATATGTAGCCAATAATGTTTGTATAAATAAATATAATATACACATATCCACAGTCAACCGAACCATATATGTACATATGTAGCCAATAATGTCTGTATAAATAAATATAATATACGCATATCCACAGTCAACCGAACCATGTGTGTACATATTTAGCCAATAATGTTTGTATGAATAAATATAATATACATAGATCCACCGTCAACCGAATCATGTATGTACATATGTAGCCAAAAATGTTTGTTTAAATAAATATAATATACACATATCCACAGTCAACCGAATCATGTATATACATATGTAGCCAATAATGTTTGTATAAATAAATATAATATGCACATATCCACAGTGAACCGAACCATGTATGTACATATGTAGCCAATAATGTTTGTATAAATAAATATAATATACATAAATCCACAGTCAACCGAACCATATATGTACATATGTAGCCAATAATGTTTGTATAAATAAATATAATATACACATATCCACAGTCAACCGAATCATGTATGTACATATGTAGCCAATAATGTTTGTATAAATAAATATAATATACACATATCCATAGTCAACCGAATCATGTATGTACATATGTAGCCAATAATGTTTGTATAAATAAATATAATATACATAGATCCACAGTCAACCGAACAATATATGTACATATGTAGCCAATAATGTTTGTATAAATAAATATAATATACATAGATCCACAGTCAACCGAACCATGTATGTACATATGTAGCCAATAATGCTTGTATAAATAAATATAATATACACATATCCACAGTCAACCGAACCATATATGTACATATGTAGCCAATAATGGTTGTATAAATAAATATAATATACACATATCCACAGTCAACCGAATCATGTATGTATGTAGCCAATAATGTTTGTATAAATAAATTTAATATACACATATCCACAGTTAA
Organism: Euprymna scolopes; assembly: GCF_053919585.1. Classification (NCBI taxonomy): domain Eukaryota; kingdom Metazoa; phylum Mollusca; class Cephalopoda; order Sepiida; family Sepiolidae; genus Euprymna; species Euprymna scolopes. The sequence goes on along the minus strand of NC_136495.1, from coordinate 63,803,364 downwards.
CCGAATCATGTATGTACATATGTAGCCAATAATGTTTGTATAAATAAATATAATATAAACATATCCACAGTCAACCGAATCATGTATGTACATATGTAGCCAATAATGTTTGTATAAATAAATATAATATACACATATCCACAGTCAACCGAATCATGTATGTACATATGTAGCCAATAATGTTTGTATAAATAAACATAATATACACATATCCACAGTCAACCGAAACATTTAAGTACATATGTAGCCAATAATGTTTGTATAAATAAATTTAATATACACATATCCACAGTCAACCGAATCATGTATGTACATATGTAGCCAATAATGTTTGTATAAATAAACATAATATACACATATCCACAGTCAACCGAAACATTTAAGTACATATGTAGCCAATAATGTTTGTATAAATAAATTTAATATACACATATCCACAGTCAACCGAATCATGTATGTACATATGTAGCCAATAATGTTTGTATAAATAAACATAATATACACATATCCACAGTCAACCGAAACATTTAAGTACATATGTAGCCAATAATGTTTGTATAAATAAATTTAATATACACATATCCACAGTCAACCGAATCATGTATGTACATATGTAGCCAATAATGTTTGTATAAATAAACATAATATACACATATCCACAGTCAACCGAAACATTTAAGTACATATGTAGCCAATAATGTTTGTATAAATAAATTTAATATACACATATCCACAGTCAACCGAATCATGTATGTACATATGTAGCCAATAATGTTTGTATAAATAAATATAATATACACATATCCACAGTCAACCGAAACATTTAAGTGCATATGTAGCCAATAATGTTTGTATAAATAAATTTAATATACACATATCCACAGTCAACCGAATCATGTATGTACATATGTAGCCAATAATGTTTGTATAAATAAACATAATATACACATATCCACAGTCAACCGAAACATTTAAGTACATATGTAGCCAATAATGTTTGTATAAATAAATTTAATATACACATATCCACAGTCAACCGAATCATGTATGTACATATGTAGCCAATAATGTTTGTATAAATAAACATAATATACACATATCCACAGTCAACCGAAACATTTAAGTACATATGTAGCCAATAATGTTTGTATAAATAAATATAATATACACATATCCACAGTCAACCGAATCATGTATGTACATATGTAGCCAATAATGTTTGTATAAATAAACATAATATACACATATCCACAGTCAACCGAAACATTTAAGTACATATGTAGCCAATAATGTTTGTATAAATAAATTTAATATACACATATCCACAGTCAACCGAATCATGTATGTACATATGTAGCCAATAATGTTTGTATAAATAAACATAATATACACATATCCACAGTCAACCGAAACATTTAAGTACATATGTAGCCAATAATGTTTGTATAAATAAATTTAATATACACATATCCACAGTCAACCGAATCATGTATGTACATATGTAGCCAATAATGTTTGTATAAATAAATATAATATACACATATCCACAGTCAACCGAACCATGTATGTACATATGTAGCCAATAATGTTTGTATAAATAAAGATAATATACACATATCCACAGTCAACCGAAACATTTAAGTACATATGTAGCCAATAATGTTTGTATAAATAAACATAATATATGTTCACAGTACAGCAATGTCTCAGTTCAAAGGAATCACGACAGCCAACAAACCGAAAGTCTAAGAATAGAGTTTTGTACTTATTTCGGATCATCAGTTGAACACGTCCGAACTCGTGATTCGAAACCCGAGTCTCTTGCATGAGAGGAGTGTATTTTGCCATTTGAGCTACAACGTAATGCACAGGAAAGGCTATTAACTTGCACAGATCAAGCAACCGCTGCGAAATCCAACTATTTAATGGCGCTATTTCGTCTCGAACAAGAGTTGTGGACATCCAACCAACGAGAACCGAAGCCGATGTTTCACAAGTAGGAATCTTACACTCAAGAGCCTTGCATCAGTGGTTTGAGTACTTCGAAAAATTAATTGTAAAAAGTGATATTCGTCTAAAAGTGGAAGGTTAAATTCTCAGTGTGTGCGACCGAAAAATACAATTGCGAATTTCTTAGGACCTCTAGCCAGTCATGGTTGACGGAACAAGAGCACGCTACCCCCTTTAAGTAAATAAAGGGTTCCGCTCGATACGGTCCAAATTCCCGAGTTCGACAGAAACATACCCGAATTCGACAAGATACACCTGAGGAAGGTCGGAGGTTTCATCGGTCTGAAAATCAAGCTCAAGGTGAGAAAAGTAGTCCGATGAATCCAATTAATACAAATTATATCATCAGTTTGAAAATCATATGTGTGTGTGTGTTTGTTGTTGTTTGTATATCTATTTTATAAAAATGATAGGTATTTAAAATGATAGCTTATTTAATATGCATATAATTCATTTCAAAATATTGTCAGGTAAATTATATACCAAACTTCGGAAAAGTAATGTATTCTTCATGTTATTTAATTTCAATGTACATTTCATTTTGCTCGTCTCAGAAAAGTTCTAAAAAATCTGCATATTGTATGACGAAAAAAATAACGCTTAAATGGGAGGTTATCATTTATAACACAGAAAATAAAAATAGTTCACTTTTTCAGAGCTCCCATACCGTAATCTAAACCCAATCACGCATATGCGTGATTACGTGAGTATCAGTTACAGACAAGATATATATTTATATTTTTTATCATATTTATAGACTTATAAATGCATCTTTCCGACTTACAGAAAAAAATTATCTCTTTCAGGATTAGCAGATCGAGAGCGAAAACACACTGACCAAATTTTTCAGCAGTGGAAATTATTTCAAAATTAAAAACATATAATCATGTTTCTTAAAACGAACACGCATTATACGAATAAAAGTTTCATAATCTTACAATTAATATCCAAACCAAGACCTGAAATGCATCGGGTGACGCATACAAAATAAATAAGTTTGCTACTTTCATAGAGCACAATGATCAATAACAACATTGGCACGATAAAGTGAGCGTGGCACCATCAAATTAAGCATCCAAAAGAAGCAACAAAACAATAAAGAAAGATGCATAACGTTGCAGGCAAAACAGATGAATAAAGTGCAGCGTAATTTAAAACTTATTGGTTTTTATTGCAATACCATGTATCTTTACATCTACTTATTTCGTAAGACAATCTAGTCATACATAATTTATAAAATAAAAGATACATCCCCAACAATTAATATATTTTATTACCGTGATTATAAAATATCATTTAAATGGGGATAAACATTAAATTAATTCGAATGTATGATTTGATTTGTATATCGTCAATTCCCACATTCTTATTATAGTAAAAAGCGTAAAAGAGTAAGGTTGCTGATTCCATGGACTTATTCGTTTAAAATGTATATTAGAAATTTGATCTGCGCTTTTCCTTCGTGCTAATCGGTTTACGGGTATAATCTAATAAACGAAGTATCTACTTAATTACTAATAGCTTAAAGTCGGGCAATGCTCTAGAGAGTCAAACGGCCCAGTTTCACATCCTAAAAATACCATACATAACTAATTTTTGCAGAAAGCTCATCGTTAATTCCATTTTTATAACACATTAGAATTGAGACCCAAGATTTTAAGAACATTAGAAATGGCCCATGTCTTTAATAGCTAATAGTCATTTGACTGTAAATAATGAATTTTGAAAATTTATAATAGAAAATTGTATATTTTTGACTATTCATATTATATGTACATAAATTAATTTTTCTATTATTTCTATGAGCTAAAATCTAAAAGATCTAGTTTGATGTTAGTTCTAAAATTCCATCAATAAACTTTGAGGTGTGAAATTACAGGACTAGAGAAACTATACGACTACTTTCTTTATGACAAAAGTTTATGTTATGAGAAAATCTGTGGTTCACCTAGTCACATAAATGTTTTACATCTGAGTTCATATTCCTTGTCATATATAGATATACACTGTCGTCTTGAATAAGATATTCCGAATAATACTGTTACGTTGTGTGTGTATATGAACATGTTCCAAAACAATGTACACGTCGAAAAGTGGGATTTATATTTTATCTGTATAGTCATGTACGTGGAAACGCGTGCATGTATATACGTCGTATCATTTAGTTGATCATCTAGTGTTTAGATTTTAACATTTATGCAACAGTTCTTACAGGAAACGATTGACGTGAGCGTATCGAAACAGTTGTAGACAACAGTTTGTTTAACAGATGTAAATAAACACAAAACATACATGGAAATATACGAACATTTATTTTCATGATTCCGGCCGGCATCTTCAGAGATTACAACGTCTTCACATCTTGGCTGTCTAACAAAACGCCGCTCCCTGCGTCATGGCGAGACAAGCTCCCCACTTGAGTCGTCCGTTTTCTCTGATATTCAGCTAACGACTCTTATATCTACCCAAATCTACATGTCATCACGTGTCTAAGATCCTAACCTCTGACGTAACATAAATCTGATTATTTGTTTATTCAAATTAAAAATTATGTTTTCCTGTATTTTTCTGAAATCACATTTTCTTGTGGTTGTTTATTATTTCAGCTGTCAATCACTTTTCCCAATCTAATTTCATGTTTTTCGAATCATTATAATCGATCAAGTCGCTCCAATCAATTAATAATAATAATAATAATAATAATAATAATAATAATAATAATAATAATACTTGAATGCGGAGAATAACACAACGCAATATAACGAAGAAGGGAATGAAGAACACCGAAGCTGCCGATCTACATGTTCTACACCCGCATCATGAATATCTCCATTGTTTCACCACCGTTCCCCCCAAAAAAGTGATAACAAAGAGCCGAGAAGGTTTAAGGAGGATGGAAAGACCGAGGAGGGAGCACTGGCCAGACCTCCGCTGGACAAGTGCGAAGAGAACTGGGATCTTGGGGAGGCTTAGTGACACTCAAATTCCAGTATAAACCAATGGCCACTGCCACCAAAAAATCAATGGTAAGCGGCTGTTGCGATGATGCAAATTTATTTGCTAATGTTATCGAAGGAGGAGGAGAGATCTGGACGTCTGGGGAGACTTGTTGTCACTCAGCTTCTAGAGAACACCACAGGTCTCCAATCAGATCGTTTGCTGACTCGTGTGAAAGCTCCTGGTGAGCCAATAATAATAATGATGATGATGATGATTTGACCTGTTGCTCTGCCTGTCGCAAACTATTATTTTAAATCTCGCGTTATTTATCGTAGAAAAATGTCTACTTATCTTCTACTTTCTGGTTGGCCATAAAAACAGAATCTACCAGATATTTTAAACTCAAGCAAAAAAGAGTTAAATGAATATTCTTATATCTTATTTATTTAATATATAAACAGAAAACACCAAACACAACAACTTGAACTCAGACGATACATTCTATGACGTAGAATATATTTTTTTTTAAGTTACAAATTTTACATTTTAAATAAAGGAAGTTAAAACAAAAAAAAATGAATCGATTCGAAAGTATCATGTTTTTCTGTTTTCCACTCTGATGGACACCGATCAGAATTGATTATGATCTTGTTGTATCATTGCATCATGAAGAATGCCTTTTGTTATCCAGGAATTAGTTGCGCTGAAAGATCAAAGAAGCCAAAGCTTATCCGGATAAAACGAACAACGCAAACGTTGTTGCGTCAAAATCAATAGATTAATTCAGAAATGGTGTTAAAATAAAAAGTATGATGTTCCTTGATTCGGTTTGCAAGTTTTCATATACGTTGGAGGGAAAGAGAAGCGACTAAGTTTTGTTTAAACTATACTTATTAAAAACTTATTTTATGGTCGTTCTTGGACTTACTTTTAATTTTTTTTTTTTTTACTGTTCCTATGATGTCACTCTTCATGGTCTTCTGAATCAACGTCAATAGCACTAACTATAAGATGATTTTACTTTATTTAATATATAAACACGACGTGGGGTATAAAAAGAAGCCATCACTTAGTTTATTTTAACTATTCACCACACATTTTTACATTTTCGCACATGTTCATTCAATAGTAAACTTATATCTTTGTTAATACATAATTATTAATGAATCAGCATCAGTCATCGTCATCTCTGTTTGTTTATCAATCGTTTTGTCGTTGTTTTTTTTGTAAAAATCATACTCATATAAGTCCCTATGAAACGTGATCGACCTGAGAGAGCGAATTGCCCCACATTGGGGAGCCGGGTATGCTAAGATAGTTTTAATAGCTCCCGGGTGACAGCGGATATCCCGAAAATTCACAATAGAGGATATAAATATATATTTTATTTCATTGTCAAAACAGATATATTTACTTATTGTTTGGAAGTCAGATAGATATATTTTGTTATTCAAAATTGACGACAGAAATTGTCTGGCCTCGACGAAGTCAAAGCCAGATGTTCAGATTGACAGTCGGTGATCTTATGAGAATTTAATATTGACTTGAATCTCAGATATTTGATTGGCTTAGGAAATCATCTCCACCATACGGACCATACTATATAGTGCGAGTGCCGCGCGAAATAAGTCAGTTTCGAGGCAGTTTTAGAGAGGGAGTTTGTGCGCGGAACTCGAAGTAACCACACAGTTTCCTGAAGACGTGACCCCCTCCAACCCGTTTGACGCTATCTGTGAAGAGAGGAGCCATTTGAGACTTTTAAAAACTTACTAAGAACTGAACGATATTTGTAAAAACAGTTTGTAAATAATTTCTTGAATTAATTCTAGTAGAATAGAATTACACGTGTCTGTTTTTATTTTGCCTGCGGCTTCGATAATCGCTTTCTAGCATACAGGATTCAATGTAACGACCTTCTGAGAAGAACTAAACGATCCGAGCGGAAGTTTCCAAGACAACAGGGGTCCCAGCGAACTTCATAATAGAAGGGGTGTTACCGCCAGGTTTAAATTAAAAACTGAAATTTGAATATTTTCATGTCTTTTGGGAGTACTTTCTCATTCCTTCAAAGTTTATACATTTCTCAAACAAATGCATTATGTTGGAACAACATTTAATTCGTAATTATAAGAGTAAATTCCTAATTTAAATAACACAAATATGTGGAAGCTTTCATAATTCAATAAAAAATCTAAGAAATTTCTAAGATAACATATTGCCACAAGAAAGTAAGTCAGAAAGGTTACTTGCAACTACATTAAGGTTTGTATAATGGGGTACCAACGTAATAAAATTGTGTGTAATTGTGACGAAAGGTTCATCATTATGTGTGTACGTGTCACTAAATGTATATGGTATTTATCACTATATGAACCCTAAGTAATGTTGTTGCAGTCTATTTATATTCCAATACTATGACCGTCTAACTGTTCATATGCGCGCGTGTGTTGTGAGTGTGTGTATGTGTGTGTGATATATGTATTTTCAATATACCTTATTTATATGCGTCGTTGATCTTGGTCCACCTGGAATAAATATTGTTCTTGAAGGGGAAGCTGGAACCTATTTGAACGAATATGCATGCATTTCCAATAAGGCTGATGTTTTTTTTTATATAGTTTATATTAACTTTCCAGGTGTCGATCGCAGAAGAATGGAAGGTGAATATCTTTGCTTGAATGGTTAATTCTAGGTCACCATACTAAGCCACGTCAACTCCCTCCCCGCTAAAGGGGGATGACCTGTTAAACCGTCCGCCCTGCTTAACGTCCAAATTCCAACTCCAGTTATTCTTTTTAGGTAACTAAAACCACGTATTATACGTGTATTTCCGTCAGCTGATCAGATGCTTCGAATAGACTTGTCTATGATATGATTTTATTATATTTTGACAGTTTTTATCAACTTATTCTTCACATTCGTCTCTTATCAATCCCACCAGCCAGATAGATAGATAGATCGAGAGGGATAGACGTAGAAATAGATAGATAACTAGATCGAGAGAAATATCGATAATACACATAGATAAATAGATAGATCGTCAGACAGATATATAACTCACAAATACGTTTTTGTGTTTGATCTCCCACATAACATTACTATTAAATAAATGCTATGATTGTTTTATTGGGCTTAATAAAATAAACCGAGTCTCTATTATCAACAGGTCTGTAGCGGTGCGATGTGAGATAAAAGTGTTGGAATTATTTTTTCTCTTTTTGTTTCAAACAAATCACATGTCATTTTCTTACGTTGAAAAACAAAAACATATGTCTAGAAACATCTGTTTGGTAACATCGAAGGAATTATTTGAAATATCATTTGAAAATAAGGTAAACAATATATGTATATATATAGTCATAGAAGTTTCTTTAAAACCTCTAAAACTATATAATAATTTGTCCTTCATTATCATTTCGTCAATCCGAATAGCTTTACTTACATAAAAAACAATAGTACTAGTTTTCTTATCAATTACCATAAAACACTGTTTAAGAGGATTTAAAAATAAAACAGTATATTAAATCCTGGCTCCCTATAAGAGTTGATTAAACACCACCTCTCTTAAAACACAAGGACAAAATTATTTTTAATACTGGATCTACTTTTTATCTCTAGATAAATTTAGGCTAACCAATTTATGCCATTTAAAAAATATGTCTTACCTAATGTACTTTCGTCCCTTTCCCCACAGATGTATATGCATATTTACAAACTTCTGTTTATATGGTGTTTAGTTGGTTGGTTGGTTGGTTGTTTTTGTTTTACGGCATATCGACCCTTTTAGGGTTATTTCATGCAGAATCGAAAGATTTTGAAGAAAAAGTTTTAATAGAATATATTTGTTGTTTTCAAGTTGGTTTCTATTCAACCCATAGTTGCGACCCTAACAGGTACTACCACCCCGGGTCAGAGTGGACCTGGGAGCAATGGTAATTAAAGGGTGGCTCCACACTGCCCAAAGCCCGCAACCTGGGGCCTCACCACTGCATATTGTTTAAGGTCATATCCAGGACCCTATATATAGTGTTTAGTAAGATCTATTCTGCTTGCTCGTACTATCTCTTTTATTATTAGTTTATATATATATATATATATATATATATATATATATGCCTAAGAAAATTTATATAAATCTATATATTTGTGCGTTTTTATAAACGTAATCCTATATAAATTGTTAAGATATATACATTTTAGATATATTATACATTAGTTATGTGATTCTGGATATTTTCTGTTAATCTACTTGGGTTCATTTGATAAGACTGAAAAGCATAGGGATGCCGAGTAAATGCTGTATTTTACTGTTTAAACATTTTGTTTATTTACATAAATTATTCATTCATTAGTATTACTAAACTAGATACGGCGTGTGTTAACTGTACTAAATTTTAGGAGCAAATGCTTTTCTTAAAAACTCGGATATAATGCTACCGATATATATATATATATATATATATATATATATATATATATATATATATATATGGTATGTGCTATTATTGTGTGTCATACGAACTATTTTGAAGGGGACCATATATATATATAAATATATATATATATATATATATATATATATATTTATGTATATTCCAGAAAGGTACAAGATGTAAATCCATAGAAATGCATATATTTTGAACAACTATTTTGTTTCCTATTTCAAAGTAGCTTTCTTCAATAAGATAGCATGAATATATTAAAACTACCTTTGGAAACATTAGTCTTACCATGTTGTGCTTTACACGAGAAATGTACGTATATATATATATATATATATATATATATATATATATATATATATATATATATATATATATATATATATACGCTGTGCGGAGTCTTTGTGGATCGATCAGGACGTCAAATAAATTTTCGCATTCAGGAAATAATTGTAGATTAATATCTATTCAGAATGCTTTCGAAAATGCGAAAGAAAACAGAACACTTTAATTAATAACTGCCCGATGTTTTAATATGATCAAACTTACTCGATCACCCCATCCGAATCGTATTTTGAGACTTACACAGTCCCCTCACACTCTCAAATGTACCATTTTTTCTGTTACATCTAATGGTAAACATTATAATAATTTTGTTTCAAGGAAAGGATTCAACTCGAGCTTTTAACAAACCGATTAATAGTGATTAAATTGTTTTTTTTTCATTCAAATTGTCGACTGAATTCTGGGAAAATGTTATTCAAAAGTTATTAGCTTACTATGATATTCATTTGAAGCCCTGACGAGACGTGGAAATGTTGTAAAGTCGATCGATCAACATAGTCTCCTAACAACATTTTTATAATGTTAGTAATGCATAAGCTCGAAACACGTATTAAGCACTTTAAAAAATATTGTTTTTTGTTCATAATAATAATATACTTAACCTTTATAAATTAGAAAATTATATCTGTGTCCGTTTGTGTATGCGCATAATTGTGAGTGACTGTATTAAAAATTCAGATTACATAAAAATCAGAGAAGCCTACTCAAATTAACTTAAGTTTTAATGTTTATATAATTTTATTTCAGTAAATGATACAAACATTAGAGAAACCTTAACTAGTATTGATATTTAGTTAATTCGCGGAGGATGCTCTAATTTTTATATACTTTTTGTAGCACTGTTTACGTTTAAGTTACTTTTATAGGCGTGTAAAATAAAAATCTTACTATTTCTGCTCTGAGTATGCTGCCGAAGAATGCATTCTTGTAACGTATAATTTAGAGTCTTTCATTGTGTTCTATGCATAGCTCTATTTCCCATTTTTGTTGTATTGAGCTTTTTATATGCTTGGGATTACTATATAAATATTAATATTGATATTCACTTTATGTTTACAAAAGCTTATGGATTGTAAAATTATAGTCTACTTCTTTTTCTTGCATATATATATATATATATATTATTATTATTATTATTATTATTATTATTATTATTATTATAACTTTTCCTAATGTTTGTCTGTGGGTGTGTGGGTGTGTATGACGCGCTTTATTTCAGCCTACAAGCAATCCACCGAAGCATTTCTCTCCGATAGGCTCATAAGAGTAGTGGTAGATGGACAAAAATCGGAGGCCTGCAATATAAATGCTGGAGTCCCTCAGGGATCAATCCTGGGCCCAACTCTCTTCTTGATCTATATCAATGACCTCCATAAACACATACTAACATCATTCGTTGACATCTATGCTGATGACACGACCATCTACGGCAACACATCAAAGGCTGTAAATGACAAAGTTCTCTCTGATTCTCTCTCCTCTGATCTCGAGCGCGTGGTTCAGTAGGGGAAGATGTGGCTGGTTACCTTTAATGCATCCAAAATCAAACTCCTATCCTTAGATCATGAACGCTCTAATCCCCATCTGGCATCAATTGTGATGGATGGCTCTCGTCTGGGTGAGGTCCCGTGTTTTGACAAGCTTCTGGGTTTGACCTTTACTCCTGATCTGAAATGGAACACGTACATCAATTCTGTTACTAAGGTCGCTGGACACATGGTGGGATCCTTCTACCGCTCCAGAGGATATCTCACTACTGATGCAATTCTCTATCTATATAAAAGCCAAGTACGTCCAAGGATGGAATACTGTTGCCATACCTGGGCAGGAGCTGCTAAAAACAGCCTATCCTGCCTTGACAGAGTACAAAATAGACTTCGTGGCTTAGTGGGGGATGCCCTTTTCTATACCCTGCAACCCCTCTCCCACAGAAGAGACGTTGCGAGCCTATCCTTGTTTTATCGTTATTTCCATGGCAGGTGCTCGTCTGAACTCCAATCTCTGGTTCTCCCCTCGCCAATCTTTCATGAAAAACACCCGTCTGGCTGAATCCACTGTGAAAAATTTCCCCCACTCTATATCTGTGCCTCGATCGAAACGCGAATTTCATGAACAGAGCTTCTTTCTTAGAACTGCACGCCTGTGGAACTCTGTTCCGCCTGCCTGTTCCAACCGGACTACAACTTGGATGTCTTCAAGTCCAATGTTAACAAATTCCTAATGTACCGCCCCCTTAAGTAAACACTTCATCAAATCTCCACACTAACGTAATGTACTTGCAATAACCCTTATCCCTCAGTGGCTTCCGGGCCTTGATAAGTGGTGATCACTGTGTAAAAAAGGTAAGGTACTAAACTGAAGCTTATAACCCAGCGGATGATTTAGTGATATGTATATCCATGTTGGGTGTATGAAAATGCCAAAATAAAAAAATAATAAAAAAATGCAAAAAATAACGATTTAATAAACAACGTTTTATTTACTGGATATTTTCCTGTATTCACCGAAAGTTATTATCTCCCTTAGTAAGTGCGATTTACTGTGTGTATGTGTGCATGTGTGTGTGTGTGTGTGTGTGTGACAAGGTTTATCTCAGCCTATCGACAACTCAACCAGGCAAGTAAGGTACCAAACAGAAACTTATGACCCAGCGGATATTTTATTGATATTTATATCCATGTTTGGTGTATGGAAATGTAAAAATGCAAAAAAATAACGATTTACTAAACAACGTTTTATTTACTGCATATTTTTCCGATACAAAATTGGCCAAACTTGGGTTCTTGTATATATATATATATATATATATATATATATATATATATATATATATATATATATATATATATATACAATAGCTTCTTAAATCGAATATATGTCTGTATATGCTGTTTTTTTTTCAGAATATAAAATTTAACCACGAATCTTTTGTATTGCTCTATTCTTAAATATTAAGTTTTTCCTTTTTTGCTAGGATTTCTTTGAAAGTATTACTTCAAGTAATATCTATCAGGATTTTTCATCTGAATTCTATCAGTGTTTTATTTCGCTTATATATATATATATATATATATATATATATATATATATACACACATATATATATATATACATACACTAGCAAAAGTACCCGTTGTTGACTGGGTTTAAAAGCAGCCTACAGGAAATCGACTCTGATTTATTAAAGTATGATAGGGTATGAAAAGGTAGGGTTGTATAGAGATAGCTTCGAATTTGGGGGTATCAAATCCAAAGCAAAATATGGTGAAAGTAAAAATAAAATAGATAAACCCCATAATTTATTATACCATACCTGTTCACACTGAAACACTTATCACAATATTCTCTGGATCTGTATTAAAATACCTTGTTAAACTTTGTGATATATTTCCATTCTATGGAGGTCAGGTGCGAACGAACATCCCATAATTTTATTATACCATATTTCTTCAAACTGAAACATAATTATCAAAGTATATTTACGCAGATAGATATGAAAAGTCTTTATTAAAGTGTGTGCCTATTTCCATTCTATGGAGGCTAGGCGCGAACGCAGACCCCAAATTTTTATTATACCATCCCTATTTAAGTTAAAACATACTTATCAAAGTATTATTATTTTTTAATATTTATTTTTTTTTATTTCTATACTTTGTAGACCAGGCGCCAAGGCAGACCCCACAATTGTAATGAACACCGTTCTGCCAGATCAAACATACCCATTCCTGTGTCTCGATACATCTATCATTATATGTAATCAGTCTTTTTTTAAATAGTCAACCATATATTACCAGACACACACATACACACATACATTCAGCTTTATAGTATAAGATATATATATATAGATATAGATATGTTATATATATATATATATATATATATATATATATATATATAATTCTAAATGGGTAAGCCATTAAAAAAGCTACAAGTAAATTGACATAAGAAACACCAACTAAATCATTAATACAACGTAGTAGTGTGCAGTATAGATTATAGAAATATTTTTAATATGTATAGTCGGACGACGTTGTTCATACGTCAATATGTTAATTGTGACATGCTGCCACATATATAAATATTAATAACGGAAGTGCTGTACTCAACAAATTTTGTTTAACCTACCGGCTCTAAATTTAATTTTATTAACTAAAAATTGTCCAGATTCCTATGTTGATTCATAATTTTATGGCATAATTGAATTTAAGCCAAACGCATAGACACACTATTCACCAACTCTTTATATGATAAACATTAAGCGTAGAATTGAAGTGAACTTAAAGGTTTGGAAAACAAACTTGAATCAACATGGCTTATAGCAATTAATCTGCCTGACTTGTGTGGTTTATATGTGTATATGAATCTATTCCTAGTTTAATCTATCGTACAGAAAGACTAGAGTTTTCGTTTCATTCATTCAGCTACTATCAGTGTATATAAAAATATACGTGTCAGGTTTGATCATAATATTGTAATATATGTATTTTTACGATTTCGGCCGATGTCAAAATGTTATCGTCTTTAATATAAGAAATATTGTCAAATTGATTAACTGTCCGAGAGAAAGAATGAAAGCCTTGAGAGATGGGTCCCCTAAGCCAACACAAAAGAGATCAAGACAAATCATTGTTGTTAATTTCCGTCCTTTCTACTTGAATAATATGATAGGAAGAGAATGGTGTATGTGGTTATACGTACTGTCTCTTATAGGATAGCGTGCCAGTTAATAAGTTGAATGTGCGTCACTAGAACCTCTTAGCCATTTATAGAAGACGTGGGTGTCTAGGAACTTACAATCGATTTTAATGTAAACGAGGGAATTGTGGAAAAGATGTAGAACCGCTAAGAAAATCCAGTCAGTAGATGAATGAAATCAAGTAGCATAAACATTAACAAAAAAGGGTAAAACATAATCATAATTGAACACACTTTACTTTATTTACTTATTTAAACTCTCTAACATTTATAGTTTTCGACAGACTATCCATATAATTATACAACTCAAAGTAGCTTGCTTGCTTTCTTGGGCATTTAAGCCGTCCATCCAATTTCTGACGTCTGGTTCCAAAAAATGATTTGCTTATCTGTTTCATGACCGCCTTGTCGTAAGTGCGATATTAAAAGACACTGTTGGTATTCAAAGCATACACAAGGTCAACAGCATATTTTTTTTTAACTTGTTTTAATGTGTTGTCCTACAAATAACTGTAATTTAACCCCGTTGAGTTAAAAAAATAAGTTAAATATAAATATGCGATATATAACAATAATCATATTTTTAACCGCATTTACTACTTTTATAGGCTGCTGTGAGTTGATGGATTACAAAACCGACTTCGAAATCCAATGGCTGATACCATTTCCACCTCCCTACTATTTCTTTCTCGCAGAAAAAGACGTTGCCAGTTTTTCACAATGCTATCTTTATATTCATGACAGGAGCTTAACTGAGCATCTATGATGAGGTTGTCAAACACAATATATAAAAGGCAATTCCATCAAGATCCGCAACCTAAGAAATAAATATAAACGACACCCAAAATCCAACAACAGTGACAGCTTGTTAAAAAGTCCTGTCTTTCTGCTGTCAAAAACATATTAAAGGAATTTAATTTTCGGGGATATGTTGCAAGACGCGAGCCAAAGATTTCTGTAAAGAACAGAAAGCACCGTCTGGATTCATCAGATGCAATGAAGATCATGACTCGGCTTTAAACCACTGTTAATGATTTCGTGTTCTTTTCATGTATCTACCACAAACAAAGGCCTCAATTAGCAAGGTTTATTTCCTAGAACTATTTGTCTCTGTAACACAATTCCACGGGAATGCTTCCCAGCTGACTACAGCATGATAGTTTTCAATGTATATACATTTGAAATACTCCTAATAAAATGTTCAAATTCTGTCCAATTACAGCAATCCTTTCAAATTAACGTCCACATAGCACTCAGTTAATCCGTTGGATTACGAGTGTTGATAGGCGATAATAATAATAATATCAATAATAATAATAATAATAATAATAATAATAATAACAATAATAATAATAATAACAACAATAATAATAATAACAATAATAATAATAACAATAATAATAATAATAATAACAATAATAATAACAATAATAATAATAACAATAATAATAATAACAATAATAATAATAATAATAATTAATAAATAAACAAATACATTCGTCATTTTACAGCCTAAAGATTAAAAAAAGATTTCCGCCAAAAGCAAACAAATAAAGCGGTAATTGAGAGGTCAAGTGAACCTCTGAATGATAAACGCGCTCTCATTAGCTGCAATAAATCTGTGTGTGAATAACTAAAAATCGGATTGGCTAATTTGTAAATCTACGGCGATATATAAAACACGGGAAGTAACATTCTGTCCATGAAATAGACTAAGGAACCTTTACGAAAAGAGAACGGTAAAAAATCCTGTGAAGTTTTATTTCATTATATATTTTTAAAAGTTACTAGCTAACTCTACTTACATATTGAAGCATTAGTGAAGTAAATACTGAAAATAGAAACATGTAACTTTTACGTAGATTCATATATATATATATATATATATATATATATATATATATATATATATATATATATATATATATCCGAAGAATGAAGATGAATAAAATCACAGATCAATTGATCTTGTGGTTCACAGTCTTACAAAATATTGTTAGGTGGAAATAGAGCAATAC
Source organism: Euprymna scolopes (assembly GCF_053919585.1). Taxonomy (NCBI): domain Eukaryota; kingdom Metazoa; phylum Mollusca; class Cephalopoda; order Sepiida; family Sepiolidae; genus Euprymna; species Euprymna scolopes. The sequence goes on along the minus strand of NC_136495.1, from coordinate 63,786,911 downwards.
ACAAGATCGAGCACATTAAAATTGTTGGTTTTATATTTAAAATGATTACAGTAAAATATAGAATTGTTTTAACAAAACTTTATCATTTGAACAAGAGATACACGACATTTAATGTTCTTTCCTTAAATACATTGAAAATTCATAGCCTAAGTGCAGAACTTTAAATATCGTGCATTCCTGTGTCAAATCATTTTTTTAATTCTACATTTTACTGGAAAAACCCAAGTATGAAAGCTTTAATTTATATATATGCATATATATATATATATATATATATATATATATATATATATATATACATATATATATATATATATATATATATCTGCAGGTTGCAAAAAGAAAGTCCGCACTTGTAATTTGTTCAAAAACTGTCAATTTAAGCTAAATTTAATGAAACTGTTTAAATAAACTATACCTCATTTGATTGGCATTTCATTCATTCTATAACTTTACCTGTTAATATTTGACTTTTAATTGAAATATTCTAGTGTTCACGTCAATTTAAAAAAATAGCTTCAAATTGAGGAGGCAAAAGGAAAGTCCGCACAATGGAAAATTGTTATTTAAATGTAAATTTATGAAATTAATGCAACACAAATGCAACATTTAGTAGCATAGACCATTTGCAATTTGACAGCAATTTTGGAATTCCTTGAATTAGACTGCAGGAATCCTCCGGGGAAAGGTACTCCCATTTTTCTGTAATTTTTGTCCAAAGTTCTTCCAAATTTTAAATTTCATCATTGCGTAGCTGTTGCTTGATTTAATGTCATACGTTTTCGATAGGATTGAGGTCTGGATATTGTGCAGACAAATCCAATCACGGAATATAATGCTCTCCTAGGAACCTTTTGACATTGCCAGCTGTGTGAATGTGGTCATCATCCTGCATGAGGATGGGATTATACTCAAAATTTCGACCAGAGTAGGGTGGAGAACCAGAAAGGTGGAGATTAATGAGCCCCTTACGATCACTAAGAGAAAGTCGTGGCATATGGACTACATGTTACGTTGTATAACCTGGAACAACAACAATTACGATTAGAGATGCTTAGTTGCCTGTTGGTGGTTATTTTAAACTGATTTAGGGGCTGATGCAATATTTCACAATGGGGCAGATATTTAGTTGCTGCCCACGACAACAATATTTGGCATTGCGAAAATTGCCTGAGTAACCCCGTCGGCATTCTCCCGGTCGGGGCGCCAAAGGCGACAAGCAATAAACTTGCTCCACCGGAAAGCCCGGTGGCAAAGCCTGGGAGGGTGGACCTCCTGGGTATTACCCAGGCGGTATAACTCAGTCTGACTGGTGGTGGGCCGGTTCCTCACCTGTCGGGCTGAGTGTCAAGAACGAATCCTTGACGAGTACTGTACCCTGTCTCCCTGCAGCCGAAGCTGCTAAGGAGACATATCCCATCATGAGAGTTTCATAATGGGGAATGATCCCGCACAGTTGGGAGATTCTAGTTATAAACGATGCTGCTAGGAACTGGCAAATCGAATTGACTTACTACTACTAACCAATCAGAAACCAGAATTGCTCCATGAATATTAAACCTTTCTGTGGCAATTTCGCATATGTTCTCTTCGTGGCAACACGGGAAGAATCTTTTACTCTGTGGATTCCAACTCGAGAACTGTCTATTGTGAAGCAGTCACCTCCAGTACTTGTGTAGAACAACTAACAATCGGAAGTGTTCTGTCTACTGCAAACAAGTAACATCCAGGACTTTTGTAGAACAACTAACCATCTGATTGTTTTAATTTTTTTTTTCTCTGGAAAAATTATTGTTTTTATCGTATCCAAGAAATATACCTGTATCGGTTTTAATATGTAATTTATATTTTATCTATATATGCGAAGAAAGTTGAACCAGATACATGCATTCGGCTTAAATTTGGTTTTCTAACGCAGAAAGCTTTCTATCGTGTTTAAGATAGTGTTTTGTTAAAGCACCTGTTGCGTATATAGGCAGCCGCCATAAGTGCGTATGTCCAGAGGTTTTGGGGAAGTTTTGATTCAATGAGTAGAAATCTTGCCATTTCAAAATGTGTCCGCCATGCTCTTCCCGCAGTCCCGTTTTGGTGTGGCGATCTAGGGGCCGATTTTTCATGCTTGGTACGATGGTTTATTAGTAGAAGTTCAAGGTACCTGTGTCAGGGCGAATGCACTTTACTTCACAGTAGGGAGTTATGTTGGCTAAATATATTTTAGTTGCTCGCAGGATATCAGATTTGTTCTTAAAATATAAAGTTATTAAGTGTCTTCATTAAAAAAGGGCAATATATAATATTTTTATTCATATAGAATAATATTACATAGCCTCTAACCAAAGTTCTCTCTAGGTTGCGGATTATATCTTCTTTTAGTTCTTGCCAATTAATTGTCCGAAACATTAGCAATTACTATGTTCAGTGTAACGACTATGTAATATTTCTCTCTCTCTCTCTCTCTCTCTCTCTCATATATATATATATATATATATATATATATATATATATGTAGTAGAGATTTAAACAATGCGAGGAATGAAATATAGTCGTTGTTGGTAAGTGAAGACGAGAACAAGTGGCGATTTACAAATCAATAATTACGTACGTATATTTTATATATACATATATTTATTCAGTTGTATTAGGTAAAATGTTTTACTTGTTATATCTGTAACAATATCCATTGGGATAGGTATGTAGTAGAGATTAAAAGGCTGTCACAATGCTTCAAGCAAACTACATATCAACCATATATATATATATATATATATATATATATATATATATATATATATACGTGGGGTTTGTGGGTGGGTGTCAACAGGGTGTTATTATATTTTCTCGTTTTATACCACGAGGAGCGTTCTAAAAGTAATGCTTCTTTTTTTCCATTCCGCATAGTTATAATAGCTTAAGCAATGCATTCATTACTTTCAAGTTTCATTCCTCTGTTGAAGATACTGACGGTGTGAGACTAATAAATCAAACGCCTTCATGGACGCTTTCAAAAATAGAGATGCGTCATTGAATCTCTGGTAAAAAGTGTATTCAGAGTCGTTCTGAATATATATTTTAAAAAATTGTTGAACACAAAAAGTCGCTTGTTTTTTTGTTTTTGTTTTTCATGATAACGCTTCCGTTTTATAACGTGTGAGTTGAAATATAGAACACTTCACTTTTTGAACAACCCTCGTCTGACAAAGCGCACTCTGGACGCCTATGCTCAAATCGCCCAGCCTTGGTTCATTATGTATGGTGGCGACTATGTAGAAAATTAAATTACAGAACTCAAAATGTTGTTCGTTTTAATCATACCACTCCCGTCTTTGTAGCTCTTAAACATTTTGTATTTAAGAAAGATAATATTCTTTACTTTTCGAAGAACCCTTGTACAATACGATTTCCGAAACCCACTACCAATGTCACCATTACTTATTGAGCTTGTCTCATATATGAAATAGTACAAAATTACGAAGGGTGTGTGTTTGTGTGTGTTTCATCTGTACGTGTGTGTATGCGCACGTGTATGTGTGACAGTGTTTTTATCTACTTATTTAGCAACACCCAAATAGCATTAGGGGTTTGCAGCGTCGACTTTCGATCCTATCATGTGTAACCGCACTGAATATGTTTTCTGCAAGTTCTGTTATCTAATTCCCTTAGAAAGATATTCTTGATTGATTGGCAAGATTTCGTATCTCGCCTTTTTCCGAATTGTGGTTAAGATTACTTTCTAGAGATAGAACAATGTTATACGACAAACGAATTCGCATTTACGTGGCTTAGAAATAAATGGTAGTTTGTCCTGCATAAATGTTCTAAAATGTTTGTGCATTGGATAAATAACCAATGCGATGAGAGCGGGAATACAAACAAACCTACAATAGATAGGTATAATTTATAATTTATAATTTATAATGTTGTCTACTTATATATTTATATATACATATAGCTCATGTGTCAGAGTTATTAAGCTGACAACTACGGCAGTATATCTATATAATTGTAAAAATCAGATCAGCTTGCTTGGGCAGTTAAACTGTTCATTCGATTTATGACTTCCTGTTTCAAAAATTCCTCTGCTTATCTATATTATGACTGCTGTTATTCAAAGCATACACAAGGCCAACAATATATTTTTTTGTTTTAATTCATTTGAACGTGTATTACTAACAAATATATGTAATATAATCCCATTGAGTAAAAAAAAAATGATTTAAACATAAATATACAATATATAACTATCATCCTATCTATAATCTATATATTAATAGGATTTAGTATGTATTATTTTCTGTGCCACGCTTACATCCGGGTCGTTTAATTGTTATGTACTTCAATTTTTTGTCAGAAATACTTTTATCAAGAATTCTTCATAAGTTTTGGTTGCGGTTTCGATCATACCTGATAGCACTCCAGTAATCTATTTTTTTTTTTTAATAAATAATCTCATCAAGAATTCTTCATAAGTCTTCATTTGGGGTTCGATTATAGCTGTAGGAACTCAAGTTATATATACATATCTATATATTTTTTCATAAGTTTTTATTTCGGTTTCGATGCAAGCTAACGCAACCAAGTCATATGGATATATACATTTTATTTTTAAATCGCAACTTTATAATATATAATGATCCATAAAACATTAACTCGATAATAATATATACAAAATCTGCAAGAATTAAAATATCATATTTAAGCGTACTTTACGACCGGGTTTTGCAGGGTGTCCGTTCTAGCTTAGATAAATACGTTTGCAGGTTTAACAAAAAAGCTACAATAATACCAGAACATCTCCATTTACACTAAACATCTACAGAATACAATCATTAATATATTACATATGAATAAGTGACCGGTGAAATTTTCCGGGTTCCGCTAGTCATATTTACTGCTTTTCGTAGCGCTCTTGTGAATTGTGACGTTTTTTTTTTTCCAGGCATTACGTAAAAAATATTTTCTCTTAAAGGATTGGGGTAGAAAGTTGATTTTAGTAGCGCTTTTAGTATGGCCTCTTTAATTTTAATTGGTGCTTTTAGTAGTGCTCTGGAGGTTTCCTGAGTTTTATTCATTCAATCATCACTGGAACCAAGACAATAAAACACATAATCTCAAAAATTGATTTCCTCCCATGTTGGGGTTCACCCCTCACACCTGCAACACAAAAAAGACAGCATGTTAGCCACAGTTAAAGTGTGAGTACATTTTTGAGACACCCTGTATATATATATATATATATATATATATATATATATATTAATTTATAAAATGTATATGGCGATTAAGCTACACTGAATATTCTGCGTTTCATCCACTATAGGATTCGTCAGGCTTATGCGCGAATTCTGTGGTTGCTTCTTGTTTTTATATATGTTGAGGATTTTTAGTTAGCCAATCAGCTTTCTAGTATCCACCGCGCCCCTTCCTATCAGCCAATGGGCATGCATTTTATCGAACAAAGGATCTGTTTTAGAACTAGGTTAGTGGTTTACGATAGACGTTTTCTTTATATATATATATATATATATATATATATATATATATATATATATATATATATATATATATATACAGGATGACCAAAAAAGCGGGCCCCAACTCTAATTAGGCCCCGTTTCTAAGTGTTTTTTCCGAATGAAAAGTTTTGCCCGAATGAAATGAAATCTTGGTCATAACTAGTTTATTATATTCAAAGCATCATATCAAAACACTAGGGTCTTTGGCCTTTTCTTCTCCGTTGACAATAAAATGCTCAGAAAAAAAATTGAATGTCCTCTGTTTTTTTGGGTCGCCCTGTATATATATATATATATATATATATATATATATATATATATATATATATATATATATATATATATATATACGGTATATTTATTGCAAGTGACGCTTATATAATTCTGCTTTCGGTATATCCTGGATAATTCCGGGACTATAATATTCACTTCAAAAAGCTAAAAAAAAAACAACTATGGAATAATATATTATTGCATTTTACCATCATATGTGATAGTTCCAAATACGGGATCATAGATCTTTCGACACACATTATTCATGACTTTGTTTTTCTATTTGCAGTGCAAGCGAACCGAACTTTTTGGATTTATATCGGCCAGGTCGATAAGGGTCAATTCTGTGTGACACTTGAGGATTCTATCAGTACCTACGTTTTATTTTGCGTGTCGTATTATTTCTGGGAGATGCAAATTATGTTGTGTCTCCCACGTACATCCACTGTCAATGGCATTCACGTATGTGTGTCAAGATTTGATTATATCTGATGATAAATATATTTTACGACCAAGTCCAATGAACATATTGTTATTATCTTCAGCCGTTAGGATGTTCTAGATTTGATTGAGTTTTAGAGACAAGCAGCCTAAACTCTGAAGATATAGAACATAGAACCAAACACAATATGTACAAATAACCTCGTCCTCATATTACTTTCATCTGCAGCTTTTTACGAACTTTATCTAAAATAACCTATAGGGCTACAAAGACTACTAGTTTTAAAATAGTACGCTAGTTAAATAATTTGAATGTTTTCACCGACAATCTGGTTACTTTTGGATTTCTGTAAATTTTAGGGGTATAGTAAAGCGATTTGAAATGTATCGAAATGAATGAATTAAAATGCGTTTCAATGCACATAAAACACAAAAAAGGCAAAGTATCATTTTAGTTGCGCATACACTCTTTACTTTAGTCACTCTCACATTGTAATAGTCTCCATAACTATCGTTCATTATTCTAACACATATGACATAAAGCACGCTTGATCTATACCATTAATAAAATTCTAAATGTGTATTTATTTATGTGTGTGTGCCTATATACCAATAAAAATTTCAAATGGATGCACAGAATTGAAAAACAATTACCTTGGCATGGTGTGAGTCTCTAGATTATCCTTATCTATATATGGTTCGTAACGAACAATGCCGAGTCACACAAAAAGCCCGAAATAAGGGTTTTTAGGCCGTTTCGTAAACTTGTGGAAAATGTTATCTGCCCATGTCAACAAAATTTAGAACTGTCTTTATACAGTCGCGGTAACACCTTTCGGCATACGGACAGGACTTGTGGCGCAATGGATAACCTGTCTGAGTATTCTTACCCTTAGTTAGTCTATTTTTGTTTTTTCAGTGATTTTGTTTGTGCATATGGGCATTTCCTATACTCTGAGTTCACAGGGTAAGCCTTGATGGTAAGAGGATGTTGAGCGTATTTGATGTTGAACGTACTTGATGTAGAGTGTACTTGATTTTGTGTTTGATTCGGCGTTGACTGTGCCGATGTCGTGCAACTGCTAGTATTCAATAAGTATATGCACCATATTGTTAGCGATTTGTTTGCAAAACACAATTTAACATTAAAAAAATGTGTAACACTTTATAAACTCTATTTGTATCCAGTGATTTGTATTTAGTAAACTGGTTCGTTATTCAAGTTTCTCCCCGATCCTAGTCACTTTTATCGCCTTTTAAACATTCGAAATTCAAACCAGGTTAAATCAAAACAAACATTTTCAATATTTTAAAATATAGTTTCGTTATATGTATAATACTAATATTACTGTGTTTGTACAGGGAAATCACTGCGTATCGAGACTCAGAGACATTCGGGGATAAATGTTAAGAAGTAAACACCCTAATAATTAGTAATAGCAAAAATTGGGTAAAAATTGATTATTTAAGAGGGACGACTCGATAGTATACTAATCATATCATTTTAATGTTTTCACCAACAAACATAATGTTTTTGCAACGACAAAAAGAGTGGGGTAATTTATTGATATCAGCCAGGTTGATATGAGTCTATTAGACTTGAAAACAAACATGTTTTGGTCAGCTGGCAAGTGGCCTCGTTATATTGTGTTCTATTGAGGGGGTATCTATGGGAATGAAGCTTTGCTCATGGTATTCGTTTAGTGTTAAGCACAGTTAAAAAGTAAGAGTAATTGTTGGTTGTCGTTCTGAGTAGGCGAGTGTTTTCCGTCAACTTGTTACAGGGGGAACCATATATTGAAGTTCAACAAATAGACTCATTACGTCACTTCCGTGAGAAAGCTGCAGCATGGAAAAGTCTATATCCTCTTACTTGATTTCGAAACCTTTTTCGTTCCCTGTAAAGAAGGAAAGTGTCCTAAGAGCAGCCCCTTTTCAAATATCGCAAGAGTACTCAATTTTTAGACGTATCTGGCTCTTTGGAAATAATGGAAATCTATGTGCGATGAGCGTCTTCGAGATTCCCATTTAAATTGGACGATGTGTACTGGAATCATGTTAATTCAATGTTTCATAAATTCAATCGTTGTTATCAACAATCGTCCGATAATAAATGACTTGTGTTAAAATAAGAATACGTTGCTAGAATGCAGCAAAGTATACTCTATATTCTAACAATGTGTCAAATAGTTAGGTATAGAATGCCGATTGCTATATGCGAAAAGTTGATTATAAACTGTATACATAAATAAATCCTATAGAAATTGTAGAATAAAACTTATTAATGATAGTCTGAGTAATGCAATAAATAATAAATATTAATGAGGAAATTTCACCATATCCTATCTGATAGCAGAGTTGTATTAATAGAGAATAGCTGTAGATGTGAAAATGTATAGGAATAAAATAAACTGTATTCTGAGAACTAGAAAGAATAATGCATCTAATATATGAACTAAGATTTTGTGAAAAAGACGTAGACGTTTTAGAGACGGTTTACCTTACTAAATGCTAATAATATTGGCTGTGGAATATTAGTCGATCAATTAACATATTGTAAGGATTTACCATAAAAATAAAAATATGATATATGCGTCACATGGAGAATTCATTTCGAGATTCAATTTATAATCCTTTTGTTTTTCTACGTATGCACAAATAGATGACCGCATCGATATTTTAAGTAATTTAATGCAGGTTTTGATTTATGTAAGTTAATGATTTTTTCATGGACTTATATTTGACGATGAAACTTTTTTTTACTTATAACATAGAGTGAATTACAATTATCCACTTTAATCGTAACGGATTTAGAAGTGGTGGATAGTTTATTCAAATTGTATACCCCTATTCTACATAATAATGTTAAAGAACCTTTTCTCGCTTTAAAATTGCTTTAATAGTACGCACGTGAGCGAATACAAATCTAATGGAAACTTGCTATTTTTAACTCATAGAAGGGTTCATATTTATAGCTCAATCTCAATATTGGTCTAAAACTAAAATACTTGGTTTATGAATGAATTATTTAAGTATGTTTAAAACTTTAGAATGTTACTCCTGTGCAACAGATTAGTTGCATAGCGTACCCTTTTTATTGTATAACTGATCTAGAAGAGCAATATTGGATCATTGTGTGAAGAAGAGATGGCCAGAAAGATGAATTCAATGCTTTGTAGTAAAACATGATAAAAAATAAAGGAAATATTGTCTCTTATAAATTATATATAAAACTGCCGATGCTTTGATCAGAGTGAACATTATGACACCTATGTTAACATCTTCTATTACGTAATTATAAGAAAGACTATCATTGGTCGATGGATCATATAAACAGTTACCAGGGATGTCCATGTTGTTGAGGCAATGAATGTAAAAATGGTTCAAGTCTAGAATGCATTTTAATGACTGTACAAGAAATGTGGAAAGGTTGAAACTGAAATTAATTGGATCTATAATAATGATAAAATATAACTATTTACATTATTGTCGACAAGTATCTAGAGAAAATCGGGGATACGAGGAAGAGCTAATTAGACAGTTTCATCAACGCATTAAAATAAAACATCTCATTATGAAGAGAAATGGAATTAGTTTGTTAATATCCACATATCTATATCATAAAACTTGTTCTTACATATGCATTTGTTATACATTTACACTTTTAATTCGTTGTAAATTCGTAAATCCTGTATTTTTAGACTTCGGGTGCATTACATAATAGGGAAATAATAGTGTTTGATTTGGATTAAGCAGGTAAAAATAAGATTAAAAAATTACCAGGCCCCAGAAACATTGTGTTGGTCAGTTTCACAGTCGCTAAATAATAAAAACTGGTGAAATGCTATTTAAAATGTTATTTGGTTGTATTGCACGAAACTGATAATAGTATTTCATTATAATGGTCTACACTACATCTCATAAAATATACTCTTATACATGTTTCTATCTTAATATATTATTCGTATTCCTCATCACGAACTGACGTCTATATAGAATATGTAATTTTTTCTATTCGAAATCTTATCTTTATCCGTCTGAAGATTTACATTTAATTTAATTTTAGAAATTGTTGTTTTAGTAACCGCAAACGTATTACATTACAAACATATTCCAAAACAATTAAATGCAATCGAACATTCCTCATATATTCTAAAACGATTGGATGCAATCCAACATCTATAAAACCTTCTAAAATGATTGGATGCAATCCAGAATTCCTAACACATTCTAAAACGATTGGAGGCAATCCAACCTACCAAGTTATTGCATTCTATGCACGATTTTATTGAAATAAACTCTTACTGTGTAATTTCGAACACCTTAGCCTTAACAAATTAAAATGATATCATAAAGGAATTTATCTCAGGGAATATATCGATTCTGATTCATACATTTTTATCATTCGTGAGTCCATACATAATGGCATACATTTGTAATTGGGATGCAATACTTAGTTCAGATAATCCTCTTGCATTGATGCCTCTATTCATTAAAGTAAAAAAAAAGTAATTATTTATCAAATATATTAAAATATACATTTCTGTTACACATGATGGATGCATTGACATCGATTTTAATAACATGGCGCATGCTATATGATAACGATCGAATCTTACACCGTTGTCCTGATATATCTAAATCATGTTCGTTACATATAACTTTCAATAAAATTTCTGAAAACTGCACGTGATCTATTACATTTGATTTTGTAATGAGCAAAGTGAACCTTATTCTAGCAAATTATAAAACCAATAGAATAGCATCTCTTTTAGTTCATAGTGAAACAAACCTCTATTTAGTTAATATAATTGATTGTAAAAATAGTATTTATTACTATTTACTATCCAGGAACATTATATCGTGATTGACAATAGTTAATAAGTACCTGCTGTAAAGCAACACCTCGATATCATGCATGTAGCTATGGCTTGGAATATCTATATAGTAAGAAAACTGCTGAGCGTCAGGACTTGTTTAAATCTTGACTTTAATCATTCGGCAGCACTATTTAAAAATAACAGGTGAATTTATATATATATATATATATATATATATATATATATATATATATATATAAATTAAATAGAAATAACAAATATAAATAAAAAGTCATATTATGGCTCATGGACTTTAAGTGTCTGAGGGAGTGGCAGTCGTCTGACAAGACGTTGCAATAAGCAATCATATATATATTTATATATATATATATATATATATATATATATATATGATTGATTATTGCAACGTTTTTTCAGACGAATGCCACTCCCTCATACGCTTACAGTCCATGAGCCCTAACATGATTTTTATTTATTTTTTATTATTTATTTTTTTTCGTGGTACCGGCGAATTCACACACTTAATCAGACATGACACTGAAGACGGTCATTGCTATATATACCATTATATATACTCGCATACAGACACACGTACACACACATATATTCATAAACATACACCTATATATACACATATACATACACAATACATAATACATATACATACACACATGCATACACACACAAATACATACGCATATATACACACATATACAAATACAAACACACATATACATACATATACACATACAAATACGTACACATATATGCACATATACATGCACATAAATTTAAATATATATATATGCATTTATACACAAACATACACATATGCATAGATACATATACATATACATACATACAAAACAAGCATATATATATACATATATACATACAAACACGCACAAACATATATGCATGTATATACATATACACATATATATACATATACATACACAAGTACATATATAAACATACGTACATATATACGTACATACACACACGGATACATATACTGATGGCAGATCAATTATTACATGGTTCCAGCAGTTTAAGCTTACACGCGTCACAATTTTCCATTGCTATAGGACTATTTTATAGACAAATGCCTGAGACAGTATCTATACAAAGATAATGTTACAGAGATTTAGCTTTGTACGACAGCTAAATCTCTCTCTCGGTTAAAAATGTTGAGGTCCAGAAAGAAGCAAGCGCAAGATAGCCATTAACCAGTTAAACTGCAGACCAGCTTACTGGTCTCCTGCTTTATGGGTTGTTTTTAATCAGAAATTTGCTTCTCCTAGAGTGGTTTTCATCACCACGGCTTACGGGAACCCTCTCCCCCCCACATACACAAGGAAATAAACACATGCATGCACACATACATGCATGCACACAGAATGCGCGTAGACATACATATGCATGTACACACACATGCAAACATACACACATAGAGGAACACATTATAAGCATGTACTTACATATGAATACACACACGTACACACATACATATAAAATACACATGATGGAGCGTTCCAAAAGTCATATATCCTCAATGATCAGGATGAAGGTGATGGGTACAATTCATTGAGTGTGTCAAAAAAAAAAAAACTCCAGCCGTTTAAAACGCTGTTTTTATATATATATATATATATATATATATATATATATATATATATATATATATATATACATACATATATATATATATATACTAGCAAAAGTACCCGTCGTTGACTGGGTTCAAAAACAGCCTACAGAAAATGGACTCTTATTTGTGAAAGTATGATAGGTTATGAACAGGAAGGGGTGTAAAGAGATAGCTTTGAATTTGGGGGTATCAAAACCAAAGAAAAATATGAGGAAAGTAAAAATAAAATAGATAACCCCCATAATTTAGTATACGATACCTGTTCACACTGAAACACTTGTCACAATATTCTGTGAATCTATATCAAAAAACCTTGTTAAACTTTGTGATATATTTCCATTCTATGGTGGGCAGGCGCGAACGAACACCTCATAAGTTTATTATACCATATTTCTTCAACTTGAAACATAATTATAAAATATGCGTACACAGATAGATATGAAAAGTCTTTATCAAAGTTTGTGCCTATTTCTATTCTATGGAGGGCTAGCGCGAACGCGGGCTCCACAATTTTTATTATACCATCCCTTTTTAAGTTAAAACAACTTATCTAAGTATTCATATGTACATCTATATCAACAAAACTTCTAATCGTTTCTTTTTTTATTTTTTTTTTCCATACTTCGTGGACCAGGCGCGAACGCAGACCCCACAATTTTAATGAAACCCCGTTCTGCCAGAAAAAAAACATACCCATTCATGTATCTCGATACATCTTCTATTATTATATGTAATCAGTTTTTTTTTAAATAGTCGATCATAGAGGAGCCTATTCCTGACCACACACATACACACACACATTCAGCTTTATATTATAGATTCATGTATGTATGTAAGTATGCATGTATATATATATATATATATATATATATATATATATATATATATATATATATCGCTACAATTATATGAATGTAACTTTGTCTGTGTAAGATTTCGTTCCTTATAGACTCCGAAACAGATGAACAGATTTTTTTTAAAAGTTTATAGAACTTTAGTGTTTGAATCTGGAAGTGATTTTAGTTAAGTTTTTTCTCAGAATACCCCCGATAATTACCATAATCAAACCCGTCATTTTGCCTATTGTCGGTAAATCAATTTTTATATACCGTCGTTTAGCCACAATGATAGAACAACGGCCCGTGAAAATTCTACTGTGGATAAATTGAAAGCGTGTTTTTGTGTGTGCTTTTTTTTTGCGTGACGTGGTCTGTAGGTTCAAACTCCACGCGTAAATTTCTTTAATTTTTTGCATTCACTGCAAAGAATTTTATAAGACTTGAAATAAGTACGTGTTTTTCTTGTGTTTTTTTTTTAATTTTATCTTTGTGTTGTTCTTTTGCATGACGTGATCGTTAGGTTCAAACCCCGCACGTTAATTTCTTAATGTTGTTTTTCCGATAACTGGAAAGAAGTTTATATAAAATAATTTTATAAACGAAGCTATAGGCCCTGTAGAGTGCAATGTAGAATACCATATATTTCGGACTAAGTTACTGGATGGAGACATGTGAAGCTTCCTCCCGGGCGATTACACGGCTTTCAATGAGAATAAATATATAGGACCGTGAAATATTCGTTGATCCTCAGTCAATCCAGGGCCAAGTCTGGTCTCTCTGCTAGGATATATATATATATATATATATATATATATATATATATATATATATAATCAAATATATAATCAAGTATAATATGTAATCAGATAACAAGGTAGTAACGATACGATGTGTAACAAATGATTTAATAACTAGTCTAGTGGCACCTTTACTTTGCCACGTACATAACACCTATTCGTATATGTAGCATGCTTGAAGTTTATTCATTTTACGTTTACCATATAAATTTCAACAATAATAATTTCCAAAGTAATATCATATTTTATGAACAACTGTAAGACTAACCTTCGCAGAAACTACAATTAAGTCTGGAGTTTTCATGTCCTCCATATAGAGTGAATATAAGTCTATAAATAAAGCGGCCGTGCTAATTGAAATAACATAATGAATGTGGTAAGATTACATGTGTATCAATAACATCATAACATGTCACGATAAGTATAAATTAATCATTTACCCCCCCCCCCTAATGGAGATCGTCAATAGCTTAAGAAAATAGTGATGGGGCGATTTTAAAATTTCTCTTGATTCCGGCACAAATACCACTTTTCTTCTAAATCCATAATTTAGATACAATTACTCTATCCGATGTTTATTAAATTTGTAAATATTTACTTTGAGATTTTATTTATTTTCAAAGTATTGTAAAACTCCATTTGATGCCTGCATATTTCCAAGCATACAAATTACACTAAGATTAAAGTATATTTCCCCAGCAAAATATATTTTCCAACTAATTCTAGTAAACAAAAAGCACGTTGTTTTATTTAATTTATTATTTATGCATTTATTTATTTATTTATTTTTCTTACATGTATGTAGTAAAATGAATTTAAAAGGTTTACTACAATCGCCATTGTTAAAAGTTAATTGCCACAACCATCATTATTATTATTGTTAGTATTTCGACTAATGTAAATATTTTGCTGCTAAGGAGTCTAATGCCTGGAGTCTAATGTTGGCAAAAATTCCGGGAATTACGCGTAGATTACAACTTAAGGAAACTAAAATGCATACGCACATTTTGCCAACTACTTCCGCTAAGCAAAGAATAGATAGCATGCAACGGAAAGTATCTACTTGTAAAGTATCCGCAACAGACACTGAAATAATTATATGAAGTAGAATACGTAGTTTCATTTTTGTTCCCTCCTTTCTTTTGTCTCGTAGCAAGACTAATGAAGAGTGAAAAATACGTGTGTGGATGTATTTTGCAGCAACTAAGTAACGCTCGCTGAATTTTTTTGTTTTTTGGTTCTCCTCTTTCATGAGTGATTGTTCTGACAAAAGCTAAAGAAAATGCTGTCTTTCTTGTCGGCAGTTTAGCATAGAAAGTAACTGAAGAGAACCGCTTCTGTTTAGTTTTTCCTTCCTATCCCTCTTCCTACACATATTGCTATGAAACTAATAATAGTGCTAGAGGTAAACACTTAGATTGAGTTAACTCTAAATCCGCCTTATAGTAAGGGACCCGGACATCGATTTAACACCAAGTGGAATGTCGTAAAAGCAAGTGCAACTGCCATTTAATTATTTTACATTATACTGTTCCCATGACAAGCGAGTAAATATCTTCGAGAATATCCCGGATAAAATTTGGCATATCCTATTTACCCATCTCACTACCAATAGTCACGTCTGTCGATAGTTAAACGTTCACAATGTTGAATGACTGGTTCACTCAAACAAGACAAATGATAAAGGAAGATTATATAATGATTCTCTTTTGACCCAAGGTGTTGTGAAACCTACTCGGGTTTACGAGATTAATGATTAGTTTGCAGCATTCTAGAACATTTTGCTAACAATTTGCATTGAACTGTGCTTATCCTTCGTTCTGTATCCGTTGGGATCTTTTGACGATTTGGTTGTCTCAATTATGATTAAAACAAAGTGCAGTAAAACCTCATATACTCATCTCCATGACACTGTATATCGTTACTTATGACCGCCTGGGGTAGGTTTTTTTTTCATTCATATTTGCTATACCCTGATTCTCCATCTGCAAAATTTTATGACCTTTAAATCATCCGATTTAACAGATTGACTTACAGTTGATATTAACTTCCTTCTACCGGAATTATCTCGCAAGGCTAAGGATACTCTAAGTGGCATTAATATATCTGTGCTAGAAGTTACTCGTCTCATCAAGAACCTTAATTTTAGCAAAGCAATTGGCCCTGAAAATATTCCATTCATAGTGACAAAAATCGGCAACCGCAACTAGCTCCTACACAAATCAAGTTGTTGTCTTAAGAAGATATGCCTTCCAACACCGTGGAAAATCTCGACAATTTGTCTAGTATTTAAAAAATACTTGAGGCCGTTCTTTTGATTCCAAATATACACCAATCAGTTTTTTGTGCGTCATGAATATATTACGTGACTTTGTAAAAAATATGGAATTTGTCCACCACCTTAACCAAAATAACGTTTCAGCGACATGCAATGTGGTTTTTATTCTGAGTCGGTTTTCTAACGGTAATATTACACAGGATCAGTGAATCAATTGATTGTAGTTTCGTTTCTAGAGTAATAGCTCTTGGTATATAAAAACATTACACAGATTTGGTCATAAAAGTCTACTGCACGAGATTTCCGGCTAAGGAATTACTAGATAGATCATCTCAACAATCAAATCCTTTCTTTGCAATAAGTTTTGTAAAGTTGTTGATGAGCAATAATCCGAAGTTAACAGTATTAACTATAGTGATCCATGTTAGGTTCAACTGCTTTTTTCCTCTTCATTAACGATCTACTAAATTACATGTTTAGAACTGTCGTCGATATTTATGCAGACGATATTACTGTCTGACGCAACACTTCAGAAACCGTCATTGACCAGGATCTTTCTGATTCTCTCTCCTCTGATCTGTAATGTAACATAGAAGTTGATAACAAAAGTATAGTTTAATACATTCTAAGGAAATCTTTTAACCAACAACGTTCAAATCCCTACTTTAAGTGAACGGCTCTGTCCTTGAAGAACATAATGTTTTGGCAAACTTTTTAAATTGACCTTCACTCCTGGCCTGAAATGGAAGACCTAAATCAGTTACATTGCCCGAACTTACTGAAAAGTAATGGAATCATTCCACCGCTCCAGAAAGTATCTCAATCCCGACGCTATTCTCTATCTGGACAAGAGTCAAATTCAATCAAGAGTTTTGCTGCAAAATCTGTGGAAGAATTTCTAAGACCACCTTTCTCTGCCTTGACAGGGAAGAAAATCATCTTCAAAATTTAGTGGGTTCGGAATTTTTCGCCTTCCTACAGCCTCTTTTCCACAGAAGGGATGTTATGAGTGTATTTCTGTTTATCCTTATTTATATTGTAGATGCTCGACTGATCTCCAATCCATTGTGCCACTTTACAACACCTTTGTAACAAATACACGTTTAGTTACAACAACTGTCAACAATTTTCTTTTCGCTTATCTGTGCCTTAAACTTAACGAAAATTCCATTAGCAGTATTTCTTTTTTAATACTGCTCTCTGTGGAATAAGATGCCGTGAGTTGGTTTTCGGCTGACTATAACCTTCTAACGTTCAATCAAATACATGTTTGCTGAACCGTCCTCTTAGATAACTAAGCCCTACCGAAGTGTTGCTGCTATCATTGATCTGTCTAACCAACTTCCTTACATTTAGTAATTCTTATCTTTGTATGGCATCCTTACTTCAATAAGTGTTGATTTTCAAGTAAAAGGTGTTAATGAATAAGAAATAAAACACAAACGTATATAAACACATGGGCTCATCTGATCTACAATCTCAGAAAAATACGTCTATACAAGAGACTATATGTAAATTTACAGCTAGAGATCAAGGTATTAATTCATGGAAAAGATGGCCCCGAGAATCATGGCATGTACTTATGTAACATATTCTAGTTAATGTCTCATGTATGATATAAAAAGAAACTGGAACCTAAAGGGGATATCAATCATACCAGTTATCATAGGTGCAACAGGACTTATGAAGAAGAACCTGAAGTCCTATCTAACTAATATTCCTGGTGAACCAAGTGCAAAAGAGATTCAGACAATTGCACTTAAGGGAACAGCGAGGATACTAAAAAGAGCTCTCGGTTGGTTTCAATAAAAAAGCGGGGCAATGTTGGCAGCTGGTTTGGCTGCCCCATACCCAGCATTACAATCTTCAAAGGAAGAAAAAAATAAAAAATAAAAAATAAAAAATTATTACTGGCCTTCAAGGCTGCCTTTCTTATTAAATCATAAGCATTTCTTTACTTCATAAAATTTACTTTTTATTTAATACCATTACATAGTTTGGCAGGAAATGTTTTCCTCGTCTATTTGTGATTACCATTGTATTTTTGTAATCGTACACATAAGTGTAGTACGTACGTATCATAATTATTACAGAATGTCCATTCCTCAAGACGAGCTACTTTACGAAAGCGTGATAATCAAGTGCCCTCTACGATTTGACCCAGAAATAGACGTCGGCTAACGTTAATAGGGAGAGTAAGTGAGTAATTGGACAAACGTCGAACACAGCGCAATTACTTCTCAAACAACGTCATTAGGTATTGAAAACCTCTACTTCAATCTCCTTTTATAATGGTCATACGGATGGGGTTTATACTCTAGCATGATAGTTGTAAAGCTACTTGGCCAATTCGCGAAGACTGATAGTTCAGCTTTTGCATTGCACTTGAGTATTATAATATCTCGGTGGAATAATTGAAGCGTAAGTAATATTTCAGATGCATTCTTGAATCGAATAATTTAGATGGAATGATAGTTGTTAAGTGCTCACATCTTTGAACGTGTTATTAATCCTTGAGCGCACATAAAAAGTGTCCATATGATATCAAATGCTGAACACGAGATATCTTTGACAGTGTGACGTGTACTGATATATTCAAGTTGATATAAAAACTGCGATTTTACAGTAAACTAGCTAACCTATTCCTATCTACTCCGGGGTGACATAACACAATCAAATCCCTGGAAGCAATCATATTAAACGGCTAATTTATATATATATATATATATATATATATATATATATATATGTGTGTGTGTGTGTGTGTGTGTGTGTTATTACTGCTCATCATTAACCAACTTCATGAGAAAATGATTTTTTTTTCTTTTCTTTGACAGAAAATGCAATATAGTGGACAACAGATCCTGTTATTGTTTATATTTTCAGTTATGTGTACGCAACAATTCAAACATGCTGTTACTCTTTTTTTACATAGGTATCACCACTTATCAAGGTCAATACGCCACTCGAGGATAAGGGTTACAGAGTGTACATTAGATTTTGGACAATCATTAGCAATGAAAAATCGGTAAATTAGTTAACTCAAGTTGAACGACTCATCAAAAACTTGTTTACGTTAGACTTGAAGTCAATCATATTCTAGTCAGCTGGAAAGCAGGAAAACGGAAGACAATTCCATAGGCGTGCAGTTCTAAGAAAGAAGCTTTGTTCTTAACTTTCCTTAACTTATTGTTATATGGACTTACTTACTTAAACACAATAGATTCCGCCAACCATTATATAAACCACAGGTTTAATACTCTCGTGCGGGGGTTGGGGTTATCGCAAGCTAACGGATACTTAAGACTGTTGAATACCGAAAACGTTTTTGGTATTTACTTTTTCGTACAATATATTTTTCTATCAAAAACACTGTCGTTCGTGTCTTCCTTAATGACCTTTTCCTAAGGCGACTATTCTTATAATAGTTATTGTGTGTATAGTCATTTAATTTAAGGAAGAATTATCCTCATAATGCTTCTCTGATTCCAAGGAATTTATTAGTTATGGTCGGAGATCAATCATTGGCGTCTGATATGTTAACTGAAATCTTCCAGAGAAAAGTTTAGTTGCGGCTATAATATATGTGTCCATTCGATTTACGCGATTAGTGGTTGTATGGTTTTGTATGAAGCGGAAATAGAGTATCGCTTCAGTAGATGTTGAAGATTGATTCCCTGAGTTGCTGATAAAAATGTGTGGTTAAATCGTAGAACAATATACAAAGGAAATTAGAATTTCCATCTCTCAAACTTAGGTATATCTCATTAAAGTATGATACTTAATAAAATCTTTAAACCTCAAAGTAATAAAAATGAATATATATTTGTACTAGCATTTCAGCCCGGCGTTGCCTGGCTGTTTGAAGGTGTATGTTGAGCAACAACAAAAAAACCGGTCAGAGTTATTGCATAGGAAAGTGTACACACACACACACACACACACACACACACACACACACACACACAGAGACACGTTCACTTATATATATATATTAGCGCGGGCGCCCGGTGTTGCCCGGGTGTTTAGATGTGTATGTTGAGCAAAAAAAGTGGTAGTAGGAAGGCAGTCTCGAGCCCGTACCGCAAAGAAGGAAAAGAACGGTGTAAAACCTAACGTTTATGCTGTTACGACAACCGCCAAACCGGAAGCGACATTTTTTTAAATGAAGGCTAGACAATATAAAGGAGAGGATAACTATCAAAAATATCGGCGAAAAAAAGTAAGTTTGGTAGAGTTCTCTAAGGTTTAATCGTTGAATTTTGACCGCTTAATTGCGAAATTTCTGGCCAAAAACCGATCACATCGATTTCCCAAATCTCAGTAACCTGTATATCAAATTTCGAGTCTGTAGACTGAAAATTGACAGAGTTATTGCGTAGGGAAATGTACACAGACACACAGATACACAGACACATACAGACACTTACACTTTTATATATATATATATATATATATATATATATATATATATATATATATATATATATATATACATATATTGACTAGCATGGGCATCCGGCGTTTCCCGGGTGTTTGGATGTGTATGTTGAGAAAAAAAAAAGTATAAGTAGGAAGGCAAGCTCGAACTCGTACCGCAAAGGAGGAAAAGAACGGGGTAAAACCTAACGTTTACGCTGTTACGACCACCGACAAACCGGAAGCGACATTTTTAAAAATTAAGGCTAGACAATCTAAAAGAGAGGATAGCTTTAAAATATATCGGCGAAAAAAGTGCCCCCCTGTAGAAAAGTGCCTACTTGAAGGGGAAGATATTAATGTTTTTAGCCAATGTTTGGATATTTGTCGTATGAAAGGTCGAACATTAAACCGATACTGATCTTGGTAAGATTCGTTGCCTCTATTGAAAGTTTAAGGCAGACATGCAAACAGACATACATACATACAATTATATATTAGAAACTAAAAATTTTCGACCCAAACTGATGAAAAATCTAACCCTATCTCTGAATACCCTTTATGTAAAATTTCAAATATTTAGACCAGAAGTTGTCTGAGTAATTTGGAAGAGACCGCAGAGGTCAATTTTTTAAAACTTTGACTCCTATAATGACCCCTTAAAATGTATTGTTTTGGGCTCAAATCAAGTTATTAAATTAGATCCATGTCCAAGGAACCTATATCTAAAAATGCAAGTTCGCAGACCCAACATTGGTATTGTGATACCGACACTACATTTTTTTATTATTATTATTATTATTATTATTATTATTATTATTATTATTATTATTATTATTATTGGCTCACATGGAGCTTTCACGCAAGTCAACAAACGATCTGATTGGAAATCTGTGGTATTCTCTGGAAACCGAGTGAAAACAAGTCTCCCCAAACGTCCAGCCCGATCCACCTCCTTCGATAGAATTTGCAAATGAATTTGCATCATCGCAACAGCCGCTTACCATTTATTTCTCGCTGGTTGTGGCCATTGGTTTGTACTGGAATTTGAGTGGCACTCAGCCTCCCCATGGTCCCAGTTCTCTTTGCACTTGTCCAGCCGAGGTCTGGTTGGCGCTCGCTCCTCGGTCTTTCAGTCCTTATTGACCCTTCTCGGCCCTTTGGTATTTTGAGGGGGGGGGGATCGGTGATGAAACAATGGGGGGGAATGCATGATTAGGGGTGTAGAACTTGTAAATATGTGTTCTTCATTCCCTGTAACGCTTATTCGTTATATTGTCTTGTATTATTCTCTGCATTCAAGGGGTTTCCTTAATATTTAAGTCGTTTTCATTATCGTTAGTCGTTGTACTTTTGCAGTTATTCCTCTGATTCCAATTTCTGACATTTTTTTTTTCGAAGTTTTCGGGATTGTTCCTAGTGCTCGTACTATTATCGGTACTATTTGGACTTTCTTCATCATCCAAATCCCTTTGAACTCTTTGGCTAGCTCTGTGTATTTACTTCGTTTCTCCTTTTCTTTCATACTCACCCTGTGATCATCTGGGACTGCAAAGTCCACGATTTAACAGGATTTTTCTTTCTTGTTAATTATTACGACATCTGGTCTTCTTGCTTGGATGGTTTTTCCGTCTGCATGTCCATGTCCCATAGGATTTTGTGGTTCTCGTTTTCAAGTGCTGTTGCGGGTTTATGCTTGTACCACTTGTCTGTACGCTCAAAATGCAGTCGTTTAAACAATTCCCAGTGTACCACCCTCCACACTTGGTCATGCCTGTTTTTGTATTCCTTTTGGGCCAGTTTGCTGCATTCGTTTACTATATGGCTTATCGTTTCGTCTCTTTGTCCACAGTGTCTGCATTTGCTGTTTTCTTGTGTTCTATCGATCCTTGCTTTGATATAGTTGATTCTTATCGAGTTATCTTGTGCTGCACTTATTAGAGATTCAGTTTCTCGGTTTATATGTCCTTTTCGTATCCATGTCCTTGTGTTTTCTTTATTCTCATCTTTTGTCATTCTTATGAATCTTCTGTGGAGGTGTTTCTCTTCCCACTTCTCTTTTCTCGTTTTGTCGTTTGTCTCTCTCTTTTCTGTTTTGTTTTTTCAGTGTCTCTCGCTGCAATAATTATTCTTTCAGTGTTTTGCATTATGTATTTTTCTAGTACTTTTGTCGTGTCCTTCACACAGTCTTCTATAGAGATCATTCCCCTCCCACCGTCTTTCTTTTTCGCGTAGAGCCTGTCAATATTGTCCTTTGGGTGTACTGCATTATGCATGGTCATGAGTTTCCTGGTTTTCTTGTCGAGTTGTCTCAGTTATTCTTTTGTCCACCCTATAAACGGTCCAGAGTACCTTACTAGTGATACTGCCCATGTATTAATAACTTTTATTAGGTTTCTACTATATAATTTAGTTTCCAGGAGTTTTCTTGTTCTCCTGAGGTATTCCTTTCCAACTTTCTCTTTCGTTTCTGTTCCTCTGATGGTGTCCGCTTCCAGAATTCCCAAGTATTTATAGTCGTTTTCCTAGTGCCCTCATTTCTGTTTGGTTGGGTAGTTTCATGCCCTCTGTCGTTTCCAGTTTTCCTTTTCTTATAACTAGTTGTGCGCACTTTTCCATTCCAAATTCCATTTGGATATATTGGCTGAAGATTCTGATAGTGTTAATTAGTGTCTCTAGCTCCTTTTCGGTCCTTGAAAAAAAGTTTCAGATCTTCCATGTACATCAGGCGGTTGATTTTTTCCTGTGTATTGGAGAACTTGTATCCGACTTGGCAGTTTCTCAGAATACTGTTCAAGGGCATCATGGCTATGATAAACAGTAGTGGTGATAGCGAATCTCCTTGGAAGATGCCTCTTTGTATGTTAATTTCTGTTATGTGTTGTCCATCAGCTGTCAATTCCAGTCTCCATGTTTTCATTGCATTTTCTATTACGTTGGTGATCCTGATTGGTATTTTATACATTTTTAGGCATTCTATTATCCATGCTTGGGGGATCCTGTCGTACGCTTTTTTGTAGTCCATCCATACCATGGCTAAATTATTTCTCCTCCTTTTTACCTCCTTTAGGATCTTTTGATCTATATATAACAGGTCATGTGTTCCTCTTTTTCCTTTTTGGCATCCTTTCTGCTTGTCGGGGATGAGTCCACGGTTATTCAGGGAGTGGTAGATTTGTTCCCTCAGTTGTGCTGTTAGTATCTTCCACATAATTGGTAAGCACGTGATTGGCCTATAGTTGCTGGGGATGGTTCCTTTCTCCGTGTCCATCTGTAGCAGTGTGGTTCTACATTTTGTCATCCAGTCTGGTACGCTTGCTTCCTGTATACATTTTCTCGGGTTTTGGGCTAGCCTTTCGTGTAAGGTTGTGAATTTTTATTATTATTATTATTATTATTATTATTATTATTATTATTATTATTATTATTATTATTATATCGTCTAGCCTTAATCGCCAAATTTCAAGCCATCGATTTCCCCCAAATCTCAGTAACCTGTATATCAAATTTCGAGTCTGTAGACTGAAAATTGACAGAGTTATTGCGTAGGGAAATGTACACAGACATACAGACACACAGATACACAGATACACACACAGATACTTTCACTTATATATATATATATATATATACATAAATATATATATACATATATATATATATATAGATAGATAGATAGATAGATAGATAGATAGATAGATATATGGATGGATATTAGATTAAGGAAATATGACATTCTCATGTTTACTTAAACAATTGTTATTGTAAAATAAAATGTACATCATTTTGTCCGCTTTTTAATCTATGTTTTTTCATATGCAATTCATAGCCATTTCCCGTATATTTATTTAAATGAATCAAACTATTAAACTGCCCAATAATAATAATAATAATAATAATAATAATAATAATAATAATAATAATAAAATGTAGTGTCGGTATCACAATACCAAATAATCGGAAAACCGGAAAACCAGACGTTAGAAATCACAGCCCACATGTCCACTAGATACTACCGAAGAAAGCTGGAACCTTGGAGAAGCTTCTCTGAAGTGTATAGGTCGTTGCCAGCGAAAAATCGATGGCAAACACCTGTTGCGATAATGCCAATTTATTTGCAGGTTTTACCGAAAGAGATGGAGACTACTGAAAATCTAAGGAGAATTGTTTTCACATAGATTCCAGGGAACATCACACGTTGTTAACAGAGAAATATTTTTGATGATCGCTGTGTAAAATTCTTAGTGAGTACAAATAATGATAATAAATAAATAAATAATAATAATTAATAATAATAATAATAATAATAACAATAATAATTATTATTATTATTATTATTTTCACTATTATTATTATTATTATTATTATTATTATTATTATTATTATTATCCATGTAGACACTAGGATTATTCACGCAAGTAATCCTCAAAGGTTCCTCTTTGGGAACAACTTGTGGTGTTCCCTAGAATCTGAGTGGCAAAAGTCTCCCAAGATGTCCAGTACTCTCAACCTCTTTCGATAAATATTGCAAAAGAATTTACGTGATCGCAAAAGCCGCTTACCATTTATCTCTTATTGGCGGCGATCATTGGTCTTCATTGAAATTTGAGTGGCAATAAGCCTCCCCAAACTCCCAGTCCTACTTGTACATCTCAAGCGGAGGTCTGCCTTATGCTTTGTCTCGTCGGTCTTTTTCTCGTACTTGACCCTTAGTATTCGGTGTGGTGCCTGTTTATGGTAACGTTCAAATAAAAAAGGGGGTATTTTTCAATTATACAGTTTCAGTTTTCATGATTCCATGTGCTGTTCCTTTGTGCTTTGCATTTGTGTCCAGTTTGTGTGTAGTTTATGTGTGGTTGTAGTCTCAACATTCAGGGATTTTTCTTAATATTTTTGCAGTTGTCCTTATCGAAATTAGTTGTGTCTTCTCTGCTATCCCTCTGATTCCAATCTTTTTCATTCTTTTTAAAAGTTTTTCGGTATCGTTCCTAGTGCTGCCACTATTAGTTGTGTGTTCTTTACTTTCTTCATTTTCCAGATCCATTTTGAACCTTCTGACCAGTTCTGTGTGTTTTCGCTGCTTTTCAGTCTCCTTGATCTTCATTCTGTGGTCTGCTGGAACGCAAAATCTACAATTTGGCTTGACTTTTCTTATTATTAACTATTATGACATATGTCTCCTTGCTTGGATGACTGTATTTGTTTGTATATTCATGTCCCAAAAGATGTTGTGACTTTCATTTTCAAGTACTGCTGCCAGTTTATGTTTGTATCATTTGTCCATGTGTTCAAGATGTAGTTGTTGGCATAATTATCAATGTACTATATTCCCACTTGATCGTGCCTATTTGAACATTCTTTTTCGTCTAGTTTGCTGCATTTATTTATTTAGTCTTTTTATATTTGTTCCTCTCTTTGTCCTCAGAGTCTGCATTTGCTGTTATCTTGTGTCTTGTCGATCCTTGCTTTGATGTAGTTCGTTCCAATTGTGTTATCTTGCTCAGCTGTTATTAGTGATTCAATTCCTTATTAAGGTTTCTCATTTGTAGCCATTTCCAAGAGTTTTCATTACACTCTCATTTTCCAATTCTTTGAATCGTCCATGTAGTTGTTTCTCTTCATATTTTTTCCTTGTCTTATTCCTCGTCTCTTTTTCTATCTTGTTTGTTTTTTCCGTGTCTCTTGCTGCAGTAATTATTTTTTCGGTGTTCTGCATTATGTATTTTTCGAATCTTTGTTTGTATGTTATTTACACAGTCTTTTATATAGACCAGCCCTCTTCCTCTGTCTTTCCTTGTCACATATAGTTGGTCAGTATCATTCTTCGCGTATAATGTATTGTGCATCGGCATAAGTTTCCTGGTCCTGTGATCGAGATTCCTTAGTTCTGTTTTGGTCCAGCTTATAAACGGTTCAGGGTATCTTATTAGGAGTTCTGACTACATGTTTCTTCCTTTAATTAAGTTCCGACTATTTAGTTTGGTTTCGAGGAATTTTCTTGTTTTTCTGGAAGTATTCAGTTTTTATTTCCTCTTTAATTCCCGTTGCTTTAATGGCGCCTGATTTCAGCGCTTCCAAGTATTTGTAGCTATCATTTTCACCTAGTGCCTCATTTCTGTTTGATTGGCAGTACTACTTTAGTTGTTTCTTGTTTCCCTGTCTCATTGTCAGCAGTGAGCACCTTTCCATATCGAATTTCATTTGCATATTCTGGCTAATGATTTTGATCGTGTTTATTAGAGTTTCTAATTCTGTTTTTGTTTCTGCAAACATTTTCAGGTGACCCAAGTACATTAGGTGGTTCATTCTCTCTTCTGTGTATGTGAAATTGTATCCGACTTGGAATTTTCTTAGGATGTTGTTAAGGGACATCATAGCTACAATGAAAAGTAATCGTAATAGGAAATCACTTTGGATGAACCCTCTTTGCATTTTGATTTCAGTTATATATTGTCCATCAGCTATCAATTCAAATCTCCATGTTTCAATATCATTTTCTATCAGATTGATTATATGAACTGGTATTTTGTACATTCTCAGGTATTCTATTATCCATGCTTGAAGGACTCTATCATATGATTTCTTATAGTTTATCCATGCCATGGCTAGTTTCCGTTTTGCTTTTGACGTCCTTCAGAATTGTTTGGTCCATGTATAATAGGTCGTGCGTTCCTCTTTTTAATTCCTGGCATGATTTCTGTTCCTTTTGGAGTAGTACGCCGTTATGAAGGGACTCGTGAATTTTTTCTCTCGGTTATGCAATATTTCATAAATGTTAAATTGGTTATAAGTCTGTAGTTGCTGGGTATGAACCCTTTTTCTGTGCCTTTTTTATTCTCTGTTTCGTTCTTCGAATTGCTGTCACTCTGATTTCTTTCACTCATTTTGCTTTTCTGTTATGATCCTTTCGGTCTTCTTATATCTAGTCCCAGTAGCGTTTTGTTTCCGTCGAGTCAAGTTGTTCTATTTTTGTTGTTTTTTTATTAATTTAGAATTTGGTAAAATTGTCTTGCGTTATTTTTAATGACCCTCTTTTGTTTGCACTGTTTCGATTTTTATCGGTATTGTCTTAATTTCGGTTTGTTTTATTTTTTGTTGCTGTTTTGTCTTCCACTTCTTCCGGTTTCTTGTTGAACTTCTCTATGATTGCATTTCTACTTTTACAACCTCTTTTAGTTTTGTTCAATTAGTTTATCGCGTTGGCTTATTTCTTTAGTTTGTTGATTTCGGTTGCGAGCCTCAATTCCAATCCAGGTATTGTTGTTCCTTTTCTTTCTCAGTCCCCCCTTAAACATAATACTTACCGTCTTGGCCCTGCATAGACTAAATTGTTTATGTCTTTAATGATCTCTGTTGGGATGTATGGAAGGAGTTTGTTCACTTTCTTTCAGTTTTTAGTTTTTTTCAACTCTTGGTTTCTTAAGGATGGAATCTTTGTTTTTTTCCTCGTTTATAAGTTTCTTGATGTTCTCTACTCCAACTAATTTATTTTCTTTAAGTTCCATGTTTCTTGTATCTAAGGTTTGCAGCTCTTTTGCCTCTGGGCTTTCTATGTTAGGGGATTTCTTGAGGGGGCGTTTCTTCGTCTGTTCCATCATTTATATTTTGTTGTATTTCATTCAGTTCTAGCCTCACTGAAGGATAAGTTTCCCTTTGTGTCCAATTATTTGTTCTGGTGTATGGTAGTCACTGGCCATGTTCCATAACTCTTTCATCCGTTTCCAATATCCTGAGTCATTGGAGTGACCTTTGGAAAAGTATTCCATTACGAGTCTATTCTCTTTTTTCTTTATTTATTCTTTCTGTTTTTGAGTCGGTGTTGATTATTATGATTCTTCTGTGCTGTATCTGTATTGTGCTGGTATCTAAAATTAGAGGGGATACTTACGTGCTCTGTGTTATTGTTTCTAAAATTAGAAGATGAGCCAATATTCACAGTATAACGACAAGATCCACATGTTGGCCACCGAGAGAGCACCTGCCGGTCATGACGTCTAGATCTTTCATCTGGGCCTCACGTTACCTATTATTTGTAAGTTGGATATTAAATGCTGTGCTGTTCGTGGACAGGCCAAGCCCATAATTGTTTTACCTGCGTTTCTGTCACAGTGATAGTGTTAACTGTCATGTATATGAGATGCATTGCGCATTATTACACGTACATAAAGAACCTGAACAGATGATACAAAGATAGGGACATAAAAATCTAAGTATTGTTCCCTGTATGAGTCGAAATGTATACTCTGTGGGATGGGCATTTGAAGATAGATCGCTTACGCGTAATCTCTGGTAGTGAAGTGCATAGGTCGATTTAGTCCTGATTTAATTTTTTTTATTATTTTTCCTTCCCTTTTTCTTCCTTTTTCTTTTTTTCTTTTCCTTTTCCCACATAATAATAAAAAAGAAACAATTTCAGTAAGTAAGTGGGGAAAAAGGATGTATGCTTTAATTATAGTGATTCGCAAAAAATTAAAATAAGAATTGATATAGGTAGTTAATATGTTATATTTTTATACGTAGATAGAAATATTTATATTAATGGTCACATCAAAGAGAGAAAAATTAAATTACGTTAAACTGCCTAAAATAAATAATTTATTTTTTTACTTCCTCATAACGATCAATCAAGTCAAACAAAAGAAAGAAAAAGAAAAGAAATTAAAAGGAAAATAACGCATGTGCTCACGAAAATCGCCGATTTTATAGCTAGAATCTTCTTTGCAAAGTATTATTGAGGGTGGTCGTCCGTCCTTAAGGCATACATGCCGCCATAGTTGAACGGTCGCATATAAAGTCGGCTTTTGGTAGTGATCGCTGCTCAATGTATTACGCATATAGGATGATATAATGCGTGGAACTTTCTTTCTTTCCTTTTTTTCTTGGAGATTTACAAATAAAGATTTTATTTAGGTAAAAACGCGTAAAGAAAAATGAATCACGTTAATCTGCTTGAAATTTAAAAAAAAACGTATTTCTTACCTATTTATAACGATCAATCCGGTAAAACAAAAGAAGAAAAAAAAACAAATAATAAATAAAACGATGGTCCCGCATTCCATCGATAATATCTTCTTTGCAAAGTATTATTGGAGGTGATCGTCTGCCCCTAACGAATAAATATTTCCATAGTTGAACTGACACTTAGGCTAGCGTATGAAGTCTGCTTTTTGGTATTGGCCTCTGCTCGATCTAAATAGCAATGTCTTGGATGGACACCTATATATTTTTGGTGGATGACTTCTTACACATTTTATGGTTTTGAGAAAAAGATTTTAGTTTTATCACAGGAACTTGTTTATATCAGGTATATGTTAGAAACCATTCTGGTTAAGATTCTAACGGAAGATAAATCGTGGGCCTTTCTTTTCTTTTCTTTTTTGTTGGATGATTTCATATAAAGATGTTATTAAAGTTGAAACTCGGAAAGAAAAATTAAACTATGTTAAACTACCTGAAATTAATAAATTACTTGTTTACTTCCTTATAATGTTTAATCAGGTAAAACAAAAGAAAATCGAGAAAAATTGAAAGGAAAATCACGCATGTCTGCTTACAAAAATCGCAAGTTCCATCGCAAAGAATTATTAGAGGTAGTGGTCCTATACACATTGTCATAGTTAAACGGTCACTAGGATTAGCATATTATTATTATTATTATTATTATTATTATTATTATTGTTGTTGTTGTCGTCGTCGTCATCATCATCATCATCATCATCATTATCATCATTATTATTATTATTATTATTAATGTTATTATTATTATTATTATTATTATTATTATTATTATTATTATTATTATTATTATTATTGTAAGCGTGCAAGTAGACCCACTTATCAAAAATATTTTTATTGGTTATTTCAGATTTTATTTCTTAATACATCGTAGTTATAATAAACTTTTATGTTTTTTAGGTCAATCATCATAGAATTTTTAGATTATGCTAACATGGTGGCACCCATCTTAACGGGTTTATACGTTTCGTGTTTGTTTGTGACCTGTCGTTAATTTGTTACTAATCTCCTACGTTGTTCTTCACTTTCTGAAACATGCTCGACTATTTATGGTGTGTGATGTACATATACACGTTTGTTGTTCCATAAACATCTAATTGGTTTTAGTTTTTTTTTTATTATTCACTTTCGCAGATGTCGACGCAGATGGACATTAAAACTGAATTCTTTTTTTGCGGTCTTTAACATTCTCCATTGAGAGACACGTCACCTCCCTACCAAAGGGGAGGAGACGATCATTAACCCAATCGCTGTTTATCGTGTCCATGTTCCGAGTCCAAGTCATCTTCAGCAAACCTGATCCACGTGACTCACACGTAGATCCTGTCAGGTGATAAGATGCTTCCGGTAAACGTGTTATATTTTGACAGGTTTTATGAAAACACCATTATATTCATCTCTATTTGACCTCTCCAGTTAGATAGATATATCAAGATGGATAGATAGCTAAATCGATAGATAGATAAATAGCTACAAGGTTTAATAGATAATTTATACTGTTGTAACTATTTCATAACTTTTCTTCCCCACCCCGTCTTTTCAAAATCTATGGCGAAAACATACATTTTCTACTACTCAAATTAACTAATAAGGGAAATGCATATGCTCAGCCTGCTGGCAAAGAAGGATGTTATACCATTATCCAATAAATAATAGTAATATAATTAAAATAAAATAAACCACAATATTGTCATGTGGCGCTAATCCTTGCGCCTTCGAAGGTAAGCACATGTCCTATGCCCCCATGTCTTCTTTGTAATTGAAATCAGAATTCCAGAAACATCCTTTACTCCGCCAACACCACATGTAGTCGATAGATTTTCAGCAATTAACCGAACAACAAAATTCGAGGTCCATCTGCCTCTTCAACATGGACTATCATCGTCCCTGGCTTACAGACCAGCTTTTTCTTCCATAGGTGGCACAAAAAATGTCCATATCCCAGGCCTTACACCCTTTTTATCATTTACCTACAGTTATATTACTAATATTTTGTGGGGCACAAAACAAACCTCTTCTACTCTTTATGATAATCAGCACCCTATTTTCCAAAGTACCTGGGCATATATATATATATATATATATATTTATATATATATATATATATATATATATATATATATATATATATATATATATATATATATATGTCATTCTCCAATCCCATCTTCTGTTGAGTGATTCATTGCCCCCTAAAGTTGATTAACAACTAGACCCGCTCACGCCGGACAATATATCCTCCGTTCTCTGCTATGCTGGAAAACCTTTTTCAAAGTCGGTAACCGCAACTATTTTAGGCCCATTGCTTCGCGGAAAACACCGGATTTCCACTCATGAAGCACACAAATTTTCTAAACGTTGATTCTACTCGAGATCAACAGAAATAACAAATCGAAAAAAAAATTGAATCGCTCCTCGAAAATAATGAAATAAAGAACCGCCCACATAGTTTAACATTATCTACACCTCTCTTAAATTCTAATGTTATATATACTGTCCATACTTTTCAAAAAATAAATTCCATTCAAGCCCAATTTTTTACTTTCAATTTCTTCATCTAGTTTAATTAACTCAGTATCCACCCTTTTTTCTAACGTAATTATTTGGTTTAAACGTCACTCATGTCGGTTCTATTTATTCTACAACATCTCCACCCATCAGTGGTCGAGACACAATAGCCCAATGTCATTATGGTAGTCCATGCATATCGTTGGAGCATCCCTTATCCCCAAGAATGAGCTTTTACACACGTATGTAGACCGACAGCAATGCCTAATATAGGATCTTAGGATCATGCAGAGATCACAAGCTCTCCTTACAGCTATAATGCGTTTCCATAAGCACACGTCCCTACGAGATACGGGAGTTTCCTTATAACGTTACGAGAGTATTTCCATATGTCTCCAGCCGATTTACGAATCCGGAGAAAATCTCACTAAAAAAATAATAAAACAAAACAAAATAACAAAACAAAACAAAAACAAAAAATTCCGCGATTATTTCGAAAACTAGAATAAATACTCATTGAATCCGTGACTCTTCCGACTCGAGAAACTAGTTGATTTCTTACTCATAATCTAGTAGTTTGTCTTTTATTTTATGTGCATGGTTTAAATTTTCTTATTTTTTTATTTTTTCTATCTTTATTTTTACTTTTCCAACATTTTATATTTAAAAAATAATCATTTGTATTCATATATATGTTTTTTTAATTAATTATCATACTCTCTTAATTTAAAAATTAATCATTATTTAAATGAACCCCACAAGGCAAAGATCACTCCACATTTCCATTCTTCTAAATAATACATGTCAAAAAAACATTTTTTACAAGATTGAAAAGATCATATCTGTTTACAAAACTACATAGACAGTTATACTTAAAATACATAAGCGTTTCCAAAAAAAAAAAAAAAAAAAAAAAGAATCACCAAAAATCACAGATCCATGGAACCGAAAGCTGTTCATGCCAGCTTCTGGACGCCACGTCATCAACACCTCTATCATATTAAAGACTTTGTTAGGACAGGAATCCACGCTTTCTCAAAAATCATTAAAACCTATAAAAGCACTTTGGCTAATACACGAGAAAATTATATTACAATTTCAAATACATTTACACACATTCTACTTATTTTTCAATAAAGCCACGAAAGTCAATTTTGTATTTTTTTTAAGATGGAAACTTTGTTAAGACATAGCACAATTTCATAATATAATTCACAATATGTCCTGCTTTGTTTAAACAAAAAAGTGAATCAACTTTAAAGTTTGACAGTTTGATTGACACGTTTACTTTTAAGCTCACAGAACTTCATGGCCACACACTGTAACGAAAATTCATGTTTCTCTTCTAGTTTTTTTTTTCTTTCTTTCGGTTTTTTCCTTGTCTGTGTCAATAATATATATTTATCTTCTCCTACTTCTCCTTCTTCTTCTATTCTTGCAACGGTTTCACATCAAAATTATTTTTTTTTTCCGTTTACATATTTCATATTTTAAAATCAAAAAAAATATTTTCCCATCTCTTTCTCTGTTTGTATGTTTATCGATATATTTTTCTTCATAAATCTAGCATTTTTTTAAAACATACTTGTACGTGTGTTTCTTCCTTAACACCTTATGCTTTTCTAATTTTTTTTCTTTTAAATGTTCTATTTTCTCCAGGGGCCGTTCTTCCAACGTTTTCTGTGTCTGTGTATCTAGCAACTTTTTTTTTTCTTATTTTTTCTTTTTTATATGCATATTTTTTCTTGTTTTCTTTTTCCTTTAAATGGACCTTCTTACTCGTGTTTCGTAGTATGGTTCGTTGCTTTTTATTCTTGCAGAATAAAATTGTTACGGTACTCAAAATGCGTCATGTTACGTTACGCTATCATGACCGGCACCTATCTAAACGGGTGTATACGCTTCGTGTTTGCTTGTGACCTGTTGCCCTTAATGTGTTACTAATGTCTTTAGTGCCTTTTTCACTTTCTGAACAGCGTTCATCTATTTATGTTGTGTTTTATGTTTCGTGGTCGTCTAAATTTATATGCGCGTGTGTTTGTGTGTGAGTGTCATATATCGGGCATACGTTATATTCACTGGTCCTTCTAGAATTCATCTTCTTGGATGGGCACGGAATGCAATCAAACTGATACAATATCTGTTTGAGGAAAGACATTCACTCAAAGACGATAATTGGTTTTAGTTTTTTTTTTTTATTCACTTTCGCAGATGTCGACGAAGATGAACATTGAAACTGAGTTCTTTTCGTGCAGGTTTTTACAGTCTCCATTAAGAGACACGCCACCTACCTCCCATTGAAAAGGGAGGGGACAATCATTAAGCCAACCGCTGTTCCACGTGTCCAAGTACCAACTCTAAATCATCTCCAGCAGACCTGATCCGCGTGACTCACACGTATATCCTGTCAGGTGATAAGATGCTTCCGGTAAACTTGTCTATGATCTAGCTTTGATATATTGGTATAGGTTTTATGAAGACATCATCATATTCATCTCTATTTTACCTCTCCAGTTAGATAGATCGATCGATATGGACAGATAGCTAGATCGATAGATAGATAAATAGCTACAAAGTTAGATAGATCGCTTATACTGTTCTACCTATTCCATAACAGAATGACGATCATGCTATTCCATTTATAAAACGCATTAATAATTAAATCGTCGAAAATATAAAACATAACAGATCAAGCAAATTTTTATTTGACGCCGTAATTTAAGTGAGCGTACGATTTGATACATGAAAATCAGTGGAAAAAATTTAATGCAAGCAAATACTAGCGAGCAAACAAGTGCTATGGAATAATGCTAAGTTATTCCATGCGATTAAATTGAGAAATGAAATGCGGACAAACTCAAAGAAATAAACGTTTTCGAAGTAACGCAATCATAATTAATCAAGCAAATAGACGCAAAGAAAGAAATGCAAGCAAAAGAGTGCAAGCGAAGAAAAGCAAAGCAATAAATTCTAACGTAATAATAAAATCATTGATAATGAAGTAAAGAAATGCAAGTATGAGAATGCAATCAAACTGATACAATCAAATAAATGTAAAGAAACCAAACGTAGCGAAGAAATTCGTCCATTGATAATGCAGTACAAAATACAAGCAAGATTATCCATTCAAAATACGCACAGTGAATTAATGCAGAGAAAGCAATGCGTGCATAATAAATTATTCATAGATAATAAAGAAAAAATGCAAGTGTAATAATTAATATAGAATATATATTATTAAATGCCCTTCAATAATTATACAAAAGACAACATCGAGGTGTTCTACTAAAAATGCATTCACTCACGTAATCCTGGTCATAATAAATAAATAAATAAAATATATGCATATAAAGGAGTGTATACATTAGGCACCGCCAAAAATGGCCGCAAAATCAAGTTGTTGTTGTTTTTTAAAACTAAATTACATTTATTAAAATCCATTATTTCTGAGTAACTTTTTTTTTTCCAGAAAGATAAAACCCTGAATTTTATCATATAGAAAACAGAATAATGTAAAACTTTTTCTGCTATTTTTAATTCAATTTTAAATGTTAAATTTTCCCAAAAAGTTAACAATTGTTATTTTTTGTCTTGCACAAAAAACGTACTTAAATATTTAAAAAAAAGGGTTTTTGAAATAATTTATTTATTCATTTATTGTCTAACTAAGATTTAGGATGATTTTCTAAGAGAATATGCAAAAATATTATAATATAAGTACCTGAATTTCAAATAATTCCACTTATTCATATATGTAACCAGATATTTCGCGTCGCCGAAGAGTTCAGATCGACTCTGTTTACGTTTTCTTTCGATGAGACGAAAACTATGGAAGACTAAACAGGCCAAAAAAACTTATTTTTCAGTGACGAAAATTTCAATGTATTATTAAGCTGAGGCTGGCCAGTACCAGATGGGTGACCATTTGTATGAGTTTGGTTTTTAATGTGTATGTGTGTGGGGGCCAGGCTCCCCAAAATGGGGGGAGGGGGCAATTTAAAGCAGAATAAAAAAAAATTATTTCAGCGCGTTTGGTCCACCGTAGTCGAAAGGCGGCAAACGTTTTCAAACGAGATCGAAAAAAATGATGCTATTTTTAACACAAAGGGCACAATATTTATCGATTTTTTTTTTTTGTATCGATTATTCAAAGCATGCTCTGTTTAATAATGGTCATGCATTATTCGGCTCGCTAAAAAAAAATTGTTAATTTATTTATCAAAAATTTTAAAATGGCTTTTTTCGTATAAATATAAAAAAATTTTTTTTTTTGTTTTGCTTAACTTAAATTAATTATTTTACTTAACATATTCACCGAATTTCACACTTCAAAACTCAAAAGCGGGATAATTAAACACAATCGAAGTTCTGATATTCAGACGTCAAAATAAGGTATGCAAACAATTTTTTTTTTTTTTTTTTTAATCTATAATTCTGTCCCTTACAACAACACAATATGTTTTGTTCAGTTTCAGATGATTATTTTAAGCATATTTGTTCCCACTTCAAAACAAAGGGGGGTTTTGTAAGCAAAAAAAATATATATATAAATATCGTTTATGAAAAATAAGTACACTGTTATAAAGTTCATTCTTCTCCTAATAATCGCTGAAAATTTCGTATTGATCGGATAATTACCTGATTTTTGGTAGATTTTTAAAAAGACGGTCCGTCAAAAAGTACTGACCTGCCCCCCCCCAGTTTTGGCGGTGCCTAGTATACATCAAAATATTTTGAGACAGCCGCTGGCATGAATTAATTTAACTACAATAAATTTAGAGAAAATCCAATGTAAAAATTATAATGACAATATTAAATTAAGCTGGCGTATTATTTATGTTGATTGAAAAAGCATATTCAATTCAGTAAAAATACGAATAAGATCGAGTGGGGAAACGATAAATTTCTTTCAATATAAAAAAAATTATGAAATACTAGACAACTCGTGACCCTTTCGGTCAGTATGTTATATTAGCTATGGAATTCATGTATGAGCGTGACACTTGTGACGTAAAGAAAATAGTTTTTTGTTTTTCACATAACAGAAACAATATATATAAAGATGAAAGTATATTAAAATGAAGAAAAATATAGATAGATTTCTATGAGTTGTTCTATTTACTATAATGGATTATTTTTGACTTATAGGTAAATGTGCACTCAACTGATACCATAATACTTATTATAGTTAAATTCAAATTTTGATATATCTGCTTTTTTTACGTCGTTGATTTCTGTATTACGTTTAAGTTATTTTAAACCCCACTCTTCCCATGTTAAATAATAATTTCGAAATAATAACGCTAATATTTCAGCGTCCCTATTGTTCTTTTGTTTTTTGTTTATTTTAAACCCTCACTTCCCATGTTAAATAATAATTTTAAAATAATATCGTTTATATTTCAGCGTCCCAATTGTTCTTTGCTTTTGGTTTTTCCCGTTTAAATTATCCAAATAAACAATTGTTAATACTTTCTGCTTTTTTACATCGTTCATTTCTGTATTACGTTTCAGTTATTTTAAACCCCACACGTCCCATGTTAAATAATAATTTCGAAATAATAACATGAATATTTCAGTGCACAGGTCATGCGCGTATGCGCAACCGGATGTCTTAAACCGGAAAATGGGTTACATACATCGTTACAAGGTCATTTGAGTTTTATAATTATATAGATATAATTTAAACCGCGTCGATATTGTTCATTCTTTTTATTTTGAAAAAATGTACGTTCGATTGAAATACTGTGCGATTAATAAAGAGAAACAGTAAATAAAATATTATTTAGCTTTTATTAATTTTATCATTTAATTGTCTATATCTATCAATATAAACTTATCTGGTTGTTAAGCTTCTTTGTAAAAATCTGGCGTTCTAATCTGATAATAATCCCATAACATACTTTGTCGTCTGTGTTAAAATATATCAATAATAATAAAATGTAATGTAAAGTTATTTTTTTGTTGCAATGATGTATTTTCATTATATAGCATGGATTCATTCGCAGACACACATTTCTTAGAAATTAGTATAACAGCAAGTTATAATTTTAATATATGAAGATATAACATAATGTTTTTGTTACAAAGGAATCAAAACTTACCGGAGGTCACTCGAGGATAATGTTTAATGGGTATACATTAGTCAAAGTGATTATAGCGTTTTTACATAGGTATTGGGATTTTGTAAGTTGGATTACATAAGGGTACGGTTCATAAAGAACTTGTTTACATTGGACTTGAAAACAATCAGATTGTAGTCACATGGGAAGCAGGCTAACGGTAGAGAGTTCCACAGGTGTGCAGTTCTAAGAATGAAGCTCTGCTCATGGAATAATGTAACTTACATAAGAAATTATTTATTCTGGAGCGGGGTCTATTTTTTATATTCCAAAAAAATATGCTACGATTCAATTAAAAGATTGCTATTAATATGTACGAATGTAAATATAAAGTGATTTTGTATTATAGAAAAAAAAAGCAATTGCATATATCCCTTGCAAACGGCAGTTAAAGAGAGGATGGAGACAGAATTGTGAATTAGTTTAATGAAAATTGAGGAGGGAAAAGAGTATAAAAGAAGGTCAATAAGATAATATCTGTCAAATCGATTTTGACTTTAAAGTTTCAAGCAGGGAATCATTAGTTATCACATATAACACATTTACAGATGTTCTGTAATAGAAATGATAGATCGATAGAAGCCTTTTCTCCAGGGAGGTTGAAGAACGGGAAATTTATATTCAGAATAAAATTTACGTCAACTATATTGCGTCGTTTATGGAGATACTGATAATAAATGAAAACCAGTAATAAGAACACACACACACGCACACACACACGCGCCCCCCCTCATATATACATATATATATATATATATATATATATATATATATATATATATACATATATATATATATATATAGTAAAATTGCCACTCACTAATGAAACAGCTGTAATGGAAAAATCCAGGAAATAAACGAAGGTTATAAAAAAGAAAACGTGAGCCTTTGAATGTTCAATAAAACTTTGCATTATATATATATATATATATATATATATATATATATATATATATATATATATATATATATAGCATGTGTTCAACGACTATGGAGTAAACGCGTTGCATCCATGTTATATCATATATAAATGCGGCAGGTACATATTATATCGTAGATATTATATATGTGTTTGTGTATGAATTACTTAAACTTTTCTACTTTTTCTGTGAAAAATGTTAAATGATCATTCAATGCCCCCCAAAAACCATTAGTAAATCTAATAATAAAATAGATTTTTGTAGAAAAAAGTATAGCTATAATAATAATAATAATAATAATAATAATGATAAAAATAACAATAACAACATTAATAATGACAATAATAATATAATAATAATGAATAAAATAATAATGAAAAAATTAAAATAACAATAATAATAACAATAAAAGTAGCAATAATAATAAAAACAATAATAACAATATTAATAATAACAGTGAATACTAAAACTGTATGAATGAAACAAAAAACGCCCCCAAATTTTTTATCCTGTGAGTGTCACTATAAGGAGGCACAACACTAAATAATGATAGTAAAGGACGAAAGGAAAGACCGCGGAGAGAAAGCACTAGTCAAACCTCCGCTGGATATGTGTAAAGAGGACTGGGAGCTTGAGGAGTGTCACTGCCACCTAAAGACCAATGGTCGCTGCGAACGAGAAATCAATGGTAAGCGGTTGTTGCGATAACGCAAATTCGTTTGTAAAGGTTATCTTAAAGAGTTGGAGAGTACTGAGAATCTAGTAAGACTTGTTGTCCCTCCGATTTTACACCAGAATTTGTTCTCAAAGAGGAATCTTTGATGGTGGCTTGTGTGAATACTATTAGTGAATTAAATATAATAATTAAACCACTGATAAAATTACAAATTGGAAAAGTAATTATTACAACAGAAAACAATGTAACCGGAAACTTCACAAATAGTGCAGTTTAAAATAATTGATGAACTTAATACACCATTACAATAATTATCAGATATGAAACCTAAATAACAAAGCAGCTATATAGGAGAAAGTACTGTAAAAAATTAAAAATCATTGTCATTACAAAACCATGTACCAAAAATCAAACTATGTATAGCATTTTCGAAGCACTACTGTAATTTTTAAGTGTTTTGCAGTCGATTCTTATCGACTAGAAAATATTCCGATGTATCTGTACACATGGATATTAGAATGATTTGTATAAATTATTTTTTAGAATAAAACTTGAGATTTTTAAGCTGCAAAATAAAACTCTACGAAATCGTAGAAATGAAATAAGAACAAAATATAAGAATAAATGTAAGTAATATAATACAAAATATTAAGAAATAAAAAGGAACTAAATAAGTAAAAAAAAAGCTAAGGCGCCTTTAAAATCTAAAACAAACCAAATGAAAACATTATAACTCACAAATATATCAATTATCGTAATATAAAGATAAGCTTCTTAGTTTTGTCGTGCTAGTGAAAGTTCAAATGGGAATCGCGTTCATCTATTTAAAACAAACGGAATAACCTTCCGTTTTCTGATGAAAATAAATAGATAATACTGTATTGAAAAAACTAAAGATTAGAATTAGTTTCTCAAGTGAGCTAATCTAGCTCTGGTTGAAGAAAAGCAGCTGAATAATATTATCTATACAATTAAATCGATTATTTTTCCGGGAAAGAACAAAAAGATATACACTTTTTTTCCTGTAGCCTTCTTAATATGAATATAATTTCATATTATTACTAAGCTTAGCTAATATAACAGACACTGTTACAATAGTGGAATATATATTCGTAATAGATTAGATTATCTACACTATGTTTATATTCGGCTGTATACATGCAATTTAGTAATCATATTTCTCTTGCAATCTACACTCTAGTTTAATTATCTGTCCTTTGGTGGGTTCATAATATTGAAGCAATTGTGTACTCATAAATTACAAACTATACAAATTGCCCGTATGATTGTAAAATGATGAATTGAAATCAAAAACATGTCAGTTATGCAAAGTCGTCCATTTCATTAAAGTATGCAATCAAAGAAATTCAACCAATCAGATTGAAACACTTAACTGCAAAATACATGAAAAATAATAAAAACAAAGTAATTCAAATAAATTATTGCATAAAAATAAGTACGAAAGGATAAATTCCTAGTTATCCCAGACAATAAATTTGAGAAATCAAATTACATGAGAGCAAAGTACTGAAAAAAAAAATAGTTTCGACATAATGCAATCGTAGTTATAGAAGCCAAGGACGCACGCAAGGAAATGCAAACAAATTAATACAATCGCAGAAATGCAAAGCAATAAATGCTAACGAAGTAATGAAATCATTGATCATGAAGCGACAAAATGCAGGTACGAAAATGCAATCAAACTGATACAAGCAAATAGATGCAAAAGAAGAAAAGGCTAGCGAAGAAATGCATCCATTGATAATGCAGCACAAATATGCAAGTAAAAGTGTGCACCCATAATAATCATCGTGAACACAGACATATAAAGCAATGCAAGCATAATAAATTAATCATAGAAAATAAAGATAAGAAAGGCCATTGTATTCTATTATATAAATGGAAACCGGTACTATCCGGAACAGAAATCTATCCGTCATATAAATTTCGACAATTACTTTTGATAATTTTAACCCACATTATCGCGCCGCCCCTTTGATATATTGTGTGTTGTTTATTTCATTACGCACACACGAATCGATATTTTAACATTTCATCATTTTTCATAATTCTTAGATATGTTACAAATTTCGACAATTATTTTTTACAATTTTGATCCACAATATCGCTCTCCCCTTACAAAAATAATAACTTTGATATATTACTTATCAATTCACTCATCATTTTTTTTAATAATTCTTGGATATGTTACTTATTTCGACAATCATTTTTCATAATGTAAACCCACATTATCAACCACCTCTTACAAAAAAATTTTAACTTTGATATATTGTCTGAGTTGATTATTTTATTAAAAACACACCAATCGACTAATTCACATTTCATCGTTTTTCATACTTCTTGAATATATTAATTATTTCGACTATTATTTTTCATAATTTTGACCTCAAGAACCGACCCCCTTCGTACAAAAATAGTAACTTTGATATATTGTCTGGGCCGATTATTTCATTACAAACATACCAACCAAATAACTCACATTTCATCATTTTTCATAATTCTTGGATATGTTAATAATTTCGACAATCTTTTTCATAATTTTAACCAACATTATCGTCCACCGTCCTTACGAAAAAAATACAAAAACTTTCATATATTGTATGTGCCGATTATTTCATTAAAAAAACACCAATCGATTAATTCACATTTCATCATTTTTCATTATTCTTTGATATGTTACTTATTTCGACAACTATTTTCCATAATTGTAACCGATATTACCGCCCCCACCACTTACGAAAATAATAACTTTGATACATTGCTGATTATGTTATTAAAACACACACCAATCAATTAAGTTACGTTTCACCATTTTTCTATAATACTTAGCTATGTTACTAATTTCGACAACACTTTTCATAATTTTAACCCATATTATCGCACCCTTCCCCTTACGCAAATAATTAAGTTGATGTATTGTCTAGGCCGATTAATTCATTACAAACTCACCAGTCACTCAGCTCACATTTCATCATTTTTCATAATTCTTGAATATGTTACTTATTTTAACAATCATATTTCTCATTTGTACCAACATTATCCCCCCCTTTACAAAAAGAAAAAAACATGATATATTTTCTGGGTTGATTATTTCATTAAAAACACACCAATCGATTAATTCACATTTCATCATTTTTCATAATTCTTGGATATGTTACTAATTTCGGCAATCATTTTTTATAATTATAAATCAAAATATCGCCCCCTCCCTTACAAAAATAATAACTATGATATATTGTCTGGGCTCATTATTTAATTACAAATGCACCGATCAATTAATTCACATTTCATCATTTTTCATAATTCCTGGATATGCTATTAATTTCGACAATCTTTTTCTTATAATTCTAACCCACATTCTCACCCCCCGTACGAAAATAATAACTTTGATCTATTTATTGGGTTTATTATATCATTACAAATGCACCAATCAATTAACTCACATTTCATCAGTTTTCGTAATTCTTGGATATGTAACTAATTTCGATAATCATATTTTCATAATTTTACCCCACATTATTGCCATCACCCTACGAAAATAATTACATTGATATACTCTCTGTGTTGATTATTTCATTACAAACACACCAATCCATTGACTCACATTTGATCATATTTCATAATTCTTGAATATTTTATTAATCTCTACAATTATTTTTCATAATTTTAACCCACATCATAGTCACCCCTAACAAAAATAATAACTTTGATATATTGTATTGGCTTATTATTTTATTACAAACACACCAATCATTTTACTTATATTTCATCATTTTTCATAATTCCTGGATACGCTAATAATTTCGATAATTATTTTTCATAATTTTAACCCTTATTATCTCGCCCCCTTACGAAAATAATAACTTTGATCTATTGTCTGGGTTGATTATTTCATTAAAGGAAACACCAATTACCTCACATTTTATCATATTTCATAAATCTCGGATTTCAACTTTCGACAATCATATTTCATAATTTTAACCCACATTATCGCCCCCCCCTTACGAAAATAATAACTATGTAATAATGTTTTTTAAAAATACACATGAAATAAAGTAATGTTGGAATCGTAATCTGTTTCAGCCATTTCCGGGACTGGCTCTGTATCCCCTACCTACTGTTCAAAATATACATTTAATGAACGTGAAATGTTGCAGCCATTTCCGGAACTGGTTCTATATCCCCACCCCACTGTTAAAAATATGAATGAAATATAATGTTTAACTCGTAAATTGTTTAGGCTATTTCCTGGACATCCCCACCCTACTGTTTAGGCCATTTCCTGGATATCCTCCACCTCACTGTTAAAAACATACATGAAATAAGGCCATATCTAGATCGTTGAATGTT
Organism: Euprymna scolopes; assembly: GCF_053919585.1. Taxonomy (NCBI): domain Eukaryota; kingdom Metazoa; phylum Mollusca; class Cephalopoda; order Sepiida; family Sepiolidae; genus Euprymna; species Euprymna scolopes. The sequence continues at coordinate 63,742,247 of NC_136495.1, read as the reverse complement.
TCAGCTTTTATATATTTGATAAAGTAATTTCCAGATCGTAAACTGCTTCAGCCATTTGCGAGGCTTACTTCATATTCCCCTCCCCACCCCTAAAATATATGCTGTGTCGCTTATTTTGTGTTTTTAGGAGGTAATGTTTGGTATAAAACTATATTACGCTTACTACACCTTTTGGCTAAGATCAAAGTGTAGTATCTGTTCTGACGCAGCATTTCAACGAAATCTACTGGCCCCCCTCTCGATAGACTGAAAAAGTGGTGGTGATGCTTGGGAGAATGAACATGCACAAATAAACCACGCCCCAACCTCACCTAAAAAAAAGGTTTGGTAATCCCTGGCGGCCTCCAGAGTACTTTTTAAAGCAATATAATCGAGCTTGTCTCCCCATCATCAGCACATGATGACACTTCCGTAAAATGACCTAGCAGTTTTTCGAAATACATGATTTCATTATAAATTGTTTGTATTTTTTAAATATGGGTACTACACTATAGAAGGACCCTATTTAAAATTCATGTTACTCAAAAAATAAATATTTCAAAGTGCAGTTAGTGATTAGGCAACACTTGCTTTACAATAAACTAATCAAGAAATTTACGTAGGATTAGAGTTTTTTTTTTTTAAATACAAAGACCTAAAAAAATGAGTTAGTGTCATCAGCTAGAATTGAAATTAATAATAAAAAAAAACGAGCGTTCCAGCCTGAGAAAAAAAATGTACGCGCATGCGCATACAAAACCAAAATGTCAGCTTATGTTTAATGAACATTTTACATTTAAATTTGCCGATGTCTGTATACGATATACATGCATGTAAGCAAAGATATTATTCGCTATAAACCACCCTTGGTGCGAGAATATTATTTCCTGAGAATTTCCGTGCTATGTGATCAGTAGTTGAGGAGTTTATCTGTTAGATATTTACACCCACATACGTCTACAGTTTTATTTCTATAGATGAATATTATTATTTATGTTATTCTTGTTTTAATAAATATAGCATGAGTTGGTATTTTCTATTATTGTAAAACGACATATATTGACTCTTTTAAAATATATATGTTTATAGTGCATGGGAAACATAATAGGGTTTATTCGATCCCAAAAGATCTCAGCGCTGTTGAATTATGCGTAGGCGATTCCTTACATCTATCATATCGGTCAAACAAATATCATTAATTGTACGCATCGCAGTGCATGCATTACCTTACCTCTAAACACATTTCAATAATCATCGTTGTTGGTATCCGCGCCTTGAGACTTCATGTTATTTAGAGTATCATACAGTATTTTGTTAATTTTAGTTGAAAATATGTTATCACGTGATCTTTCAATTCCAATTTATTACGTGTCCATTTATTGTGTTCTGCGTGATAAAAGTTAGGTGGGTGAATATTTCACTAAGCTTGCTCATGCTTAGTTTTTTTTAGTTTTTTTTTATTTACTTATTTATTTTGGTGTTTTCATTATTTTCACTTCAAATCGATATTTATTTTGCTGTCTACGGTAATTAACCGATTAATACCGTTAAATAAAGCCTGAGTAGACGGCAATGTTTATCATGGATATCAGCAATTTACACTGATTGGTAAAGCAGGTTTGAATATTAAAACGTTACTAGTCTGAATATCAGAAACAGGATAATCTTAATCTATCGTGGCACGTTTGGGCTTCTTAAAAGCTGAAAGAGATCCATCTACTTTTTAATATTAATAATAGATTTACGCTCATAAAGTTCCGGTATTTCCTCAGAGACAAGTTTTAACCGTTGATTGGTGGTTTAGTATTACCGTACGAAGATTAGAAATAACCACAGAATTGACAGAATAATTTTTAAGAAGAATTGATTATTCAAGTTTGATTATTCAAGTATTTATTTACATCAGACGTAAAATAAAACTACTTCCTGGTATTTTTCTATAAAGGGGGCACTCTAGATATGAAATATTTTCATGGAAGTTAGACTTGATCATTAGCACGGAGAAAGATACCCCCCATCTGCTGTTGTAGCCACGCGGGTTCTGGCTGTGAAGTTGTAAAAGACGGACCGGGGGAGTTGAACTCAGTCGAGCAACTACCATAATCATATAGATATAACTGAGAGAAGCTAGTAACATCTCTTCAGTGGGAAAGGAGCTACATTGAAGGGAATAGATTTCGTCGCTTTTTACCCTGTCGAGACACGGAAGATGGCTAATTGCGTAATGTGTCCAGATATGATAGTACAACTCCATTATTAGACAGATCTTACTCTTATGTGAGTAATGCGTCAAGTTAAATACTTTTCGAAACGAGAAAACGATTCAACCATTTTACCTGCTACTTTACTTTGATATAAGTCTGCAATTTGAACACTGTAATAAGGGTGGGTTTTCTGAGTTTATCAATGAAAGAATCCTCGTTAAAGACAGGTGTATACATTTGAATAAGAAAAATGTGGTTTAGGGCTTCAGTGGTAAAAAATATAGAAACTTGGCTAGTTAAAAGGTTCAATCCAACCATTCCTTATTTTACTACTAGTTACAAAGTGAACAAAAAATTAAATTAGGAAAATCTATGATAATCTTTAAGTTGCTTTCTGAGATAGATGATTGTGCCTTATTGGTAGCAACTGGTGAATATCATCTCAATAAACTACTCGCATGATACTTTCTGATATATAAAACTTTCAACTTTGCCTGTTAACAACTACTTTAATAAACCTGTTGCAGGTAAAGGAAGATTTTGAGACTGGGAACCTTTTCAGATATTGTGTACTTCTTCAATTGCATTAAATTTACATAATTTCAATAAAATATTAAATAAAATTTTACTTAATTTTAAATATAATTAAAATTAAATATTTTGTCATGAAAAATGTACTTATTTAATAGGATATTGAAACACAAATGGCATTCTGGATTTTGAAGTGCAGATATAATTATTTTTAGAAATAATTTTTAAAAAACTATAACATCAAAATATACGTTTACTAGAATTTAATTAATACAATTTTTAAATTAAAAATGTAGAAAATATAATTCAAGTCTATTGTATAAGTTTGTCTGGTGAACATCAAAGGAGAAAACTCTTCCAACATATAACGTCAAAAGACATATACTATAGCATTTTACAAATAATATAAAATTCCACTGTTAATTTCCAACAACCATCCTATATATGTTTTAACTTCACCCGCTAATAGTTCTCAACACATAACCCACAAACTTAATTAACTATAAAGCTGAGAACTAAATTGCAGATTTACGGGAATCTTATTCGATATTTTATACAATTTTATTTTTAAAATAAAAACACTTGATACGTTACAAAATATTCTGGCAGTTTCTTTAATATAATAGCAAAAGTAAAAAAATAGTTTCCAAATAATTATACATTTCAATGTACGATTACAGTAAAGTTTACGGACGAACAGCAGAGCAGTATCAATTAGTAAATTAATAGGATCCTTCAGTCAATATTTGTTTTATTATAAGAAACACCAATAATGAAATCTGAAATTAGCATCTTTTGAATAATACATTTTTTCATGTGTTATCTCCATATATATTAACATTACTGCGAAAATTCCCATGCATCGAAGTACCGTAGGTTTGCAACAACAGATACCAATATATCTATGCTAATCGGCATTTTTATGTAGCTTTCGAACACCATTTGAGACACCTTAAGCCGTGATAACAAAATGAGACATTGCACTATACGAGCAACACCATTACAATTGCAACATCTTTAGCGGTAGGGCTCTTTATTTTTCTCTCTAAATATTTACCACTACTAATTGTCACCGGAACGACGTCTACATGCTGTTACATACATAGAACTAGCATAATCTTTCCAATTTCTGTCCATAAATTATGAAGGCTCGCTCGTCAGAATCTATCCATTCTTATTGGCTGAGCTCCTACAATTCTCATATTCTTGATTTCGCTTTATAAGCGAATGCTTACAAACATTAAAATATGGCGTCATTAAAGGACATATGAAAACGTATTCGTCAAAAAAAAAGAAATTAATTGACGAGCCCTTGCGATCAACATTATATATCATTAAATACACTATGTGTAGAATAGTAAGGTTCCAAATCGACGCATTTCATATATACATTGAGGCGTGTAGTTCCTATATATTTGCGTCTTTATATTAAAGTTTCTCCATAAAAAACAAACGGAAAATTAAAAATATACGGAATTTTATTCATAAATTATTTTATCTTTTCCATGCGATTTGACAAGTATAGTGGCCGAAACATAATGGACTTATTTTTTTCCTACTATTTTATTTCCGCAAGGTATTTCTTATTAAAAATTTTAGATTTTTTTGTTTATTTTTCGATAATAATCAAAATATAGGCGATTCTTTAGAAGCTAAAAACTTCAATATAGAAACATATATGAAATGCGTCGGTTTAAAGCATCGCAAATATACACAGTCACACAAAATATAACTATAATGTTGTGGACTTAACTCCTGACAGAAGTGATATTTGCGTTTCTTTTATTATTTCGCTGAAAATATACAGAAGTTTTTTAATGAAAAGTACGAACTTATTTATTGCCAATAAATTTACTAGCTCCAAAATATTTGCGTATTTTGCCTGTAAGATTTCTCCAGAAAAAAAAACACAATATAAATTTAAAATATACGGATGTTTATTTGGAAATTACTGTACCCTTTTCATGTGATTTGACGGCATTTCTATATATAAAGTACTGAAGTTTATTGACTGAAGTAAAACGAATATATTCTTTGTCAACTATTTTATTTTCTGCAACATATTGCTTTGAAGACAATTCCGTAATTCCCTTTTTTAGAAACAAATCCTAATACAAACACGCTAAGCTTTGGAAGCTAAACTCTTCAATATATACATTTCATAGGAAATGCGTCGGTTTAAAACATCACAACTCTACACAAGTACACAACATATAATTATAATACGATGTAATCAACTCTGGACTAAATTGAAAAGCTAAGTTCCTAAATATTTGGTCTTTTTATTATTATTTGCCGAAAAAATACGGAAGTTTATTGAACGATATAAAACGAATTTACTTTTTGTCAACAATTTTACTTCCGCAGCATATTTATTTTATTATACTTCCCAGACGAAATTTAAAAATTTAGCTCCCAAAAATTTGCGTTTTTTTATCATCCTCATGCCTAAGAAAAATAAGGAAATTTATTGAACGAAATAAAATGAACTTATTTTTGCCAAATATTTTCTATCCGAAACACATATTCAATGAAATTCCGTATTTTTTCTGAACAAATCTTATTAAAGACACGCAATTATTTGGAAGAGAAACTCTTCAATATATAAATATATATAAAATGTGCCGGTTAAAAACATCACCAATCCACACAAGCACAAAAAATACAACTATAATGATGTGTAAAATGCACAAATGTTTATATAGATACACGCACTCTATTTTTTTCCAATTTGGTTGTTTTGCTTGTGAAAATCTGGCTATAATAATCAAATTGGCCGTTTTTTGGTGTTATTTCTTAAAGATTTAGATTCAAATATTTAGTAGAGTATGGAAACCTATTTAGGGTCAAATCTTGGACACGTTTACCTATTAAGAACCTTTACAACAGTCATAATCTTAAAATTGCAAATTAATTTTTAAAAAAAAAGATATATGGACCTGAACAATGATGCTCCTTCCATTTACCTTTTTTTTAATTTTTCACTTATTAGTAAATTTTACAGGCGATTATCAACGATTACAGGCTAACATTTGGAATTATAACGTTCTACTACAGAGAACGCCTTTTTTTGGCCACTCCCATTTTAATGCTGCCACGCATTTAGATTTTCGCTTGGAAATTTTTCGCATATTTCTATGACGCTTTTCGTAGATTACACGCGTAGCTTTCACATTATCAAAATGTCTTACAAAATTTTTATGCGCCTTACCAACAGAAAACAGGAAACATTTAAAGGCGAGGGGTAGAATTAACAACTGGTCTGGAAAAAAGTATTTGTTCCATTTATTATAATGTTATCATTACACATTGATCCCTGACTATCAGTCACTAAAGATACTACATTAATTTTATTTTTATTTAAAAATTAAACTTGTAATCGATGATAATCTACGAAAAATACTACGGCAAAGCTAAAATGATTTCTTCTCCTCGTGATACAATGCTGACAAGTTAGGTGAAAGCACAGATTAATACAGCACATAATCAAGTCCCGATGTTAAGAATGGACTTATGGATACTAACGTTGTTATCTCGGCACAATACATTCATTTTGCTCACGGGCGCCAATGCCCGCTATTTTACTGAGCCAGAAGTGGCTCCGACTAACAACTGTATTTTAATTGTTTTTGTTTGTTTTGTTTTTTTTACGGGTGGTGTGGGGGCATTCTTATTAATATTGTCACATATTGTGTCTTCCTGGTACCACTCTCTCAAACTCCAAGTCACATTTTGACAACCAATCGGCAGGTTATTTTTCCTCATCTAATGTATCATGTAATTTCTTCTCGAATTACTTCTTTTTCGCGTTTTATTCATTTCTCGGCGTAAATTACTTGCTCTATCAATGTTCGCTCACTTACAATTTTTTAAACTTCCACGCAGTTTTCATAAGCATTTTCTTACGGTGTTATATATAAACTTTCACGCTATTTTACTGTTTACTAGCAGTTCCGTCCGACTTTGCTCGTACTGTTCATAACTTTATGTGCATATGTATATATTAAAAAGTGTGAATATGCCTTTCTATATAATAGGCTTTCTTAACTACCATAGAGAAAATTGGTAGAGACTGCAGATGTCAAATTTATTTTAACTTTGACCCCAATTTTAACCCCTTAAAATTTATTGTATTGGGATCAAATTGAATTAAAATGTTTGACCCATGTCAAAGTAACCTAGATTTAAAATTTCAAGTGTTTAGACAAAAAATTGGCGTAGGAGTTTGGTAGAGTCTGCAAAGGTCAACTCTATAAACGTTGACCTCTTGCAAGCAAAGTTTTCGCCCTAAAACTGATTAAAAACTTGCTGCATGTCTGAATACTCTTTATGTAAAATTTAAAATGTTTAAATCCAAAATTGGCTTAATAGTTTGCTAGAGACCGCAAAGGTCAAGTCTTTTGAACTTCGATCCATTGGGAGTCAAATTTTCAGCAAAAAAAAAAAAATATTAAAAAAGCTTTCCCTATGTCTGAATACACTTTATGTGAAATATTAAATGTGTAGGCCAGACTGGCGGTAGAGACCGCAGAGGAAATTTTTTCTTAAACTTCTTTCTTTGAGCAAAAAAAGAAGCGATCAATTTTTTTAAAATTTGACCCTTATTATTACCGATTAACATTTATTGTTTTGGGCTCAAATCAAGTTATTAAGTTAGATCCATGTCCAAGGAAACTATATCTAAAATTTCAAGTGTTTAAATCCAAAATTGTCGGATGAGTTTGGTAGAGTTTTCAAAGGTAAACTAGTTGAACTTTACAGCCAAATCTCCGGCCGAAAACCGAACACAAAAATTTTCCCAAATCTCAGTAGCTGTATATCAAATTTCGAGTCTGTAGACTTTAAATTGGCATAGTTATTGCGTAGGGAAATGTACACACACACACACACACACGCGTTCACTTTCATAGATAGATAGATAGATAGATAGATAGATAGATAGATAGATAGATTGATTGATAGATTTATGCATCGTACTTCATTTTTTCACATAAACATTGACAAGACTTCTTGGATGAAAATTTAGATCCACAGCCATTGTTTTCCTTGTCTTGCTATACATATATTTTTTCTGTTTTTTTTTTGTTTTTTTTTGGCACTGTATAATACTGATCCATTCTGAATGTTAGCTATTGCCCATATGTTTATGTCGGATATTTTATTTCCCCCAATCAATCCTAGGCTAATAACGCCCTATACTATCTCCTGTATTATGCTTCTATTATTTAGATACTATAAGCTTTTTCCACTATTTCTGCAATTCCTAAATTAGCTTATTCTTTCTTTTTTCATTATCTTTCCATTGAAAAGAATTATTATTTCATTTTCAACAATTTTTTTTTATTTTCATTTCTAAGGCTCCACACTTCTTTCAAGCCAACTTCTAAACCTCGGTCATAACTGATCATGTGAAAATCCTCCAAAGCATGTTTAGTTGGTCTTGAAACTGTGCATATAAGTTTTCCATGAATGATAAATGTTTTTTTTTCTGTTACTCCTGTTTTCCTCACTTAGAACACGCCATAACGTTTCATAATATGTCCGATAAAGGTACGATACTCAACACAAACAATTGCGGCAAACTCCCTCTCTTTTTTGATGAACTTCCACAAGGTCTTTTTAGTATGATGTCGGTGACAACTTCTATCGTTTAACATTCTATTCATAAAAGCTTGTGTATTCATAGCTATTTCAAACATTTCTATGTATTCCTTAATCAAGCTATGTAAAACAGCTTTGTGGTAATCTATCCATGACATAGTTAAATTTGTAAGTCTTGTCTTACAGTCATAAAGTAATGTCCCATCAATAAACAACTGATCTTTAATCGCTCTACTTACTCGTATACATCCTTTGTGTTCCTTGTGTAGGATCTTTTTTGGTTCTAGATATTGGTAAGTCTTATTTTCTACTTCAATGAGAGGCAGGTGCGGACAGTTATCAACTGCGGTGCTATTAGATGTGTCATTTTTCCAGAGCACTGTTCGGCCATGCATTTTTCATGCACGGATTACATTTCTTATAAAGATTTTGGCAATTTTAGATGCAATCCTTGATAAGCTTCTTTATGGAATATCCCTGGACACCATCTAGTCAGGAAGTTTTTTAATTTGGAATTTTATTACATTGTTCTTTTAACTTTCTCCGTGTGCACTTTCACTTTGTTTTTTTTTTGTGTGTTTTTTTAGTTGTTTTTTTTTTTACATTCTTGAAACCTGTCAGCCACAAAACACTTCCGTTATGGTTTGTAAACCTTTAAATATAAGCCTAAATCTTTGTACATTCGTCTGAATGTTGTATTTCTCTTAAATAATTTGACTATTTATTAAGTTCTTTGTATAACTTCTTTTGGTATAAAAAAAACAACCTATTCTGTTTAAACTGTTGAATTCTTTCTTTGTACTTCTTCGCGTTTACACTTTCTGATATCATTCCTTGCTATTTTTTCTTTAGGACAGGTTTATTTCGTTCCTTTACAGTCACTACTTTTCATTCAGTTGTTAGACTTTCTGTGACTTCTTGACACCCAATTGTTCTTTTAACGCTCTTTCAAACAAATTCATATTTTTTTCTTATTTTATTAATATTATCTTATTTCTCTCGTTTCCACATGGGTTCATTTCTTTTCTGACAGCCAGCATTTTTTCAATTCCAATACTGGTATTCATCCATTTCCTTCGCATTGCTCTGTTCATCCAACTGTTCCTCGCTCTCGGCAATCTCTTAATATACGTTGTCTCTGCTCCTTGATAAGCTTTCCATTTTGATTACGATTATTCTGCCAAGATACACCTGCCGTGCGCGGACCCTTTACTTTGAGTTCCAGTGCCATTCAGCCAGTTACTCCTAACACTTTGATTTGACATTTCATTAATAAATGTTTAGTGAATTTTAGATTGCATAACTACCGTTTTTCTTTTCGAGGCACCACGCAAGCTATAGACAGCGCTGTTTCTTCTTCTAGATTATCCAGAACCATACACCGAGAGTTACGTAAGGCGAAACTTACTAACCTGAAAGTAAAAAAGGTACTCATGGCTCAGTGACTAAACTACTCGAAAAGGCCAGGATCACGATCAGATTGTGTGAGGCCTTTGATGTAAGCATAACTTGGGAATATTTTGAAGGAGAGTGGAATCTTGACATATTATTATTATTATTATTATTATTATTATTATTATTATTATTAGTATAGTATTATTATTTATAATAATAATAATAATAATAATAATAATAATAATAACGATGATAATAATAATAACATTAATAATAATAATTTGGGATTTTGGTTTTTCTATTAATATTATTATTTAATGTAATTCGTACGAGTTCTCACACATTCTATTAACAGCGATCAATCACTGCTTATAACTTGTGATGTCCCTGAGATCTAAGTGACAATAATTCTCCCAGATGTCTTATGTTCTCTGCCTCTCTCGAAGCAGGTGACTTCATGTTATTGCCATAGCCGTCTATCTTTGATCTCTCGTTAACAACGCCTGTTGTTTTTCCAAAATGCTTTCACATCACCTCAGTAGAAGTAATCACGACCCATTACGTGTGATTGATCACGAATAAAACATTTGACTTTCCGCTTAATCTTGATAATTATAGAAATCCATTTTCCATTCAGTAATTTTCCTATTTAATATTTTATCTCTGCTAACTTTTTTGTTAGAATTTGAGTGGCTATAAGTAATCCAGCATTACCTATGCCCTTTCAGCCAAGCTCTTAATAATTATATGATTATTCGGTCTTTCTATCCTTTTAAATGATGTACAAACAGATTCAGTGCTCTAGGTGATGCTAGTACCTGGTATTTAGTTTCGGGGGTTATGTTATACATTTTGCTTATATCTGCATAATGTCAGTTCTATGAACCTATTTTAGTACTTCTGTATGTTTAGCTGCGTCTGCAAGTTTCCTATTTAATTTCAACTTTTTTAGCGGTTGCATTGCGTCATCTGGCTATTCCAATCTGTTTCTGTACTCTATAACATCTACATATGTTGTTTAATTTCATACATCTCATTTGGTGTATGTTATAAATCCGTTCGCTGATTATAATTTAATTGGAGGCAAATAACACAGCCACATAACTATTATTGATATTCCCTAAATTCTTAATGTTTTATTTTGCTAGAGCCACATTGCATTAAGCATATATATACGTGCATTGTCTGCTTCAGACTTACATATTGGTTTGCTCGGACGTAGATATAATTGTCAGTCCATGTTATTAACAACTTAGTCATGGGCACTTACTCGTTTTGTAATGTTGTGACCTTTTAGGTTGTGATTGTAGCGTAGTATATGTGTTAACTCTGGCAAGCAGGGCCAAGGGTCAAAACATTATTATTATTATTATTATTATTATTATTATTATTATTATTATTATTTTTGTTGTTGTTGTTGTTGTTGTGATTATTATTATTATTATTATTATTATTATTATTATTATTATTAATTGATTCGAGCAACGGCGGGTCGCTGGATCAATTATTATGATTAGAAAAATAAACAATTAAATTGAGAAAAATGATTGACATATAATAATATCGCAAAAGAAATGTGAAAATATAAAATAGATGTAAACATGATTTGTGGTTTGCATAAAGAAATAAGTAGATTGAGGTTACATCAGCTGTTGGTCTGAGACACGTAATGAGACACGTGATGAAATCTAGATTTGGAGAGATTCTAGGCAGTCGTTAGCTTGACATCAGATAGAACGGACAGCTCAAAAAGGGTTTCAGGCAGGCAAGATGTAAAAACGTGTAATCTCTGGAGATTTCGGCCGGAATCATGAAAATAAATGTTCGTAAATAATTCAGGTACGTGTTGTGTTATTTACTTCTGTTAAAAAAGAACTGTTTATCTAAAACTGTTTCGATACGTCCACGTCAATCGTTTCCTATAAAATCCTTTGCATGAACGTTCAAATATACACACTAGACGATCAACTAAATGATACGACGTATATGCATACATGCATTTACACGTACAGAAGTATACAGATAAAATATAAAACCCAAGTATTCGTCGTTATAGGACGTATTCATACACACTACGTAACAGTTTTCCATGATTTTTTTTTATTCAGTAACAATTTTGGGAACAGAGTATATTATACAAAATCATCTTTCCAGGTCGTTAGATTCCCGTTTGTGAGTTCGCATTCTATAATATTTAGGAAGAGTTAACATTACAATAAAAATGTTACAATGTTTTTTTTCTCTTATATAATTCTCTTTCACGTAACTGTATCGTTATTCTCAGATATACTTTGATTGTCACTCCTTTCATGGTCGTCAATCTGGAGTTTATAAGAATATTCAATTACTTATAAAATTAAGTGTTTACCAAGTAGCACAATCACCAGCTAATTGGATATTGCTATTCCCTCCGTATGTTCAGACTTTCTGTTCTTCACTATATATCTCCCTTGCGAATTTCGTTCATTGTTTATTTTGAGCCTGTAAATGTTATCCTGCTTTCTACCGATATTGATGAGTGTCAGCTAACTTATGACAAAAAAAAACGCACTGGAACAGCACTATATCAAGGTGGTTCAACCTGCTTTCTTCAAAGGAGGAAGTTTTATGTTACTATAACATCTGCAAGCGGCCCAGTCGCACGTATATCATTGTCGGAAGAGATGACAACGTTTGTTTTTTTTTAATTTGTTTTTTGTTTTACTTTTGCGGACAAGTTTCGATGTCCTCAAACATGAAGAGCCCGGCATTCCCAAATGGTCACTCATCTCGTACTGGCCACTTAACTCCGATGATCTAACGAGAACTAGTGTGTCAGTTATACGTAGGAGGAGAAATTAAATAGTCTTACGCATGTTTATTTAAAGAATTAAGATAGCCTGAATACATGTACCCACTTATGTGTCTCTGTGTAATGCGGAATAAGACCAGTACCCTCTCACATAATATAAAGATATTTCTGTTTTCACGACTTGGCAATATTTCTAAATATTTATAATACAATAATAAAATAAAAGATAGCGCACATGCGCACACATATATATACAAACACACACATGCTTATATAATATACATATATATGTGATCAGTTTTCTATAATAGTCAACCATATAGGAGCCCATTCGTGACCAGACACAAACACAGACATTCAGCTTTATATTATATATATATATATAATATATTATATATATATATAATATATATATATATATATATATATATATATATATATATATATATATATATATATATATATATATATAGTTTATCGTTTTACTCTTACGTGCGTTTCGGAACAATCAACGAAACAATACTGTATTTTGTTATGTTAGTTGTTTTTTCAAAAACTTACTAAGGATTTTGAATGTATGAAACTATTCTTATGGTAAGAAAATGTATAAATGTTATGTCTCGGCAATGGGTAATATTCATGCAATTAACAAGAGTGCTTTCCTCAGGAATGAAACATAAATGTGTCTGTACAATTCACTAGAGCAATGCTGATGTAAATATCGAAGAAAATTTCTAAATGAATAAAAACTCATTTACGATTCGGATTTTCTGAATATTAGTATTTATAATGTAAATTATTTGACTGGTTTCTAATACTGTTATAAATTTGAATAGTATTCGAACAAGGTCTCAGCGAATCTAACCTCGGATTTTCTTCGAGTATGTCTTGTTTAAATCGAAACCTGTTACGTAAAGAATTAATATAGTAAGGAATATTCAGTTCTGATTCGAAGGCTACCGTTACAAATTATTAAAGATTTCTACTCAGTAATTTTTTTATACAACGAGAACAATTAAATCCCTTAAGATAAATGTTTTGGTCGGATGTTCGTACTGATTTCACAAGTCGCTATACAGATTTACTAGTTGGACGAGAGACACTTAAAGGTTGGAGATTGAACCAAAAACATTGCCAGAATATCATCCAAAATTAGAACAGCAGTTCGAACATTCTAAATATTAAAAAACCTGCATTTTTCTTTAAATATTTAAAGTTAAAATGTTATAAAATAAAATGCGCTAAAATAAGAATAAACTGAGAAAGCCCAGGATTTTTCCAATATTTTTTTATCTCAACACGTCTAATCATTTTCCTAACACTTTTTATCTGACAACTGAAGATTTGCGACGAATGATAAAGACGGTCACAGAAGAGATAATTCATGAAGTGCAAGCCGTGCATAATCTTAAAGCCTTCTATTTTATAATTGATTGCGCCATTTGGATTATCCATCAAATGCTGACCAATTTCTGAATCCATTAAATGGAAGGATGGCTGTAAACGTCTGCCAAAATGTATTGATTTTTTTTCCTGTAGCAGGGTGGACAGGAAGCCGCGTGGCAGCCTAGTAGAAATCCAGGTAATTAATGGTTTTCATGAGGGCAGTACTCGTATGGTAACAGAAACGGAAGTATTTAAAGTTTACGAACCAAAAATATTTGTCCTTGTACAGGTCTCTTTTATTTTAGAATTCCAGGAATTAAGGAAACTGATTACACAATAAAACAGGGGATTAAAAATGCATATAAATCTTTGCCAAGCAATTTTATTTCGCAGTAACTTTTTCACTAAGTCGGCTTTTCTATCGTTTAATTAAGCCATTTTACTGGAACATACTGGAACATGATTTACAAGTGGTACATGATGTTAAACACAGATACTAAAATGGCAAAAATATTTTTAAAAGAATATAACTTTTAATAAGCGGTCGTTTTTCCAAAAAAAGCTGCAAATAAGTTTACGTGCATGTAGGCGCTCGAATATTTATGACTGAGTACATTAAGAATATATTTTTATAATTTTAAACAGAATAGATTGGCTTTTAATATCAACGCCACAAAAAACGTAAGTTTACAGGAATACTGATAAATGTTTTTTCCATTTGTTTCTACTATTTTGATCTATTTACTTTGTAAAATATCGACTCGTAATCGAACATGTTCACATTTTGTAACAGTGTGAACCTTTTTTTAATCGAGCAAACGTCTGAGATTTCGCTCAGAACATATATTTACATACAACTATATATAATAGTCTTATAAGAGTAGTTGTTGAATCGCAGATAACGGAAACATCGTATTAACGCTGGCGTCTTTTAAGGATTCATCTGGGTCTCAATTCCCTCCCTGGTCTTCATCAATAATCTCCCAAATAAAAGTCTTAAATCATTTTAGACATTTATGAAGACGACACCACAATCTACGGTTACACTACAAAGGCTAGTAATGACCAAGACCTCTCTGAGTCTCTCTTTTTGTTATCTTGATAACGTGGTGCAATCGGGAAAAAGAGGCTGGTTAATTTGAATGTATTTAAAACTAAGTTTTCTTTCTTTCATCATAATCGCTCTGGCCCCTGTCACGCTCTAATTGAAATCGATGACTCTCTTCTTGTGGAAGCTCCACGTCTTGACAAGCTTCTGGAACTGGCCTTCACTCCTGGTCTGAAATGAAAGACATATATAAAATGTGTTGCAAAGATCGCAAGAAAAATTATTGAATCACGCTACAGTTCCAGAAGGTATCTCACTGTCAGTACAACTCTATATCGATATAAAGGCCGGGTACGCTCCAAAATAGAGTAAAGTTTCCATATCTAGACATTAGTTACCTAATGCGCCTTATTCAACCTTGACAGAGTTCAAAACCGGCTTCGAAACAAAGTAGGCGATGCCCTTTTCTCTTCCCTTCAAACGTTTTTTTTTCCAACAGAAGAAACGTTGCGAGCCTGTCTCTGCTTTATCGTTATTTTCTTGGCTGGTGCTCGACTGAACTCCAACATATTGACCCCTTTGCCAAATTTCCACAAAAAACAGATTCGACGTGCTATATGCACTATATATGATTGCTCTAATTCTTTATCTTTGCATAAATCTGGACGCAGATTCCATGAAGTATACGATTTTTTCTCCGAACTGCCATTGATTTGTTTGTCTGCTTCAAGGTTAAATACAACATAGGAGCCTTAAAATCCAATGTAAACAAATTCTTGTGTAACTCACCTCATAAAGAATCAAGTTCTACCAAATTTACACACATAACGATTGCATTCATTAAGCCTTATATTCATTAAGCCTTATTCTGGACTGGTCTTGTGGCCTTGATAAGTGGTGACTCCCAGGTAAAATAAGCTATTATGTTAATTGCTTATACCCCCTTTCCAGACATGTAAGAAACACGAATACTTATTTTAATTATCGTTTTCTTGTTTAACAATAGAATACAACCACATATTACTGAGATTTAATCTGTCATCTTTCCCTTCCCGTTTAGCCTTTTTTGGATTAACATCAAGTTTGAGAATGACGATGTGCGAGATTATCAATCCACAAAATAAACGAATCCCAGATTTTATAATGAAGCTTCGCTCTTATTATTGTGCTTTGTAAATCTATCACTCGTCTGTCCTGGTGTGTTTAATATTTCACCCATTTAAAGAAAAATAGTCAAATATTTGAAATAGCTTTAAATCAAAATTTCAAAAGTAAGACTAATACTCAGGAGGCTTGTAATAAGTGTGTACAATGTAAATATCGGTTTACTTCGCTATCATTGAAATATCACTGCGAATGGCATGACTTGATCGTTTCTGTATTTCCAGAAAAAAATATTCTGACGTAACAAAGTACGAGAAATCTAATGATGTACATTATTCAGTGTAAAGAATTGTGCAAAGAGAAATTATTTGAGTTATGTGTTCAATGAGAAGTGTAACAGTCTACAACCGTTCATATAATCGCGGATATATATATATATATATATATATATATATATATATATATATATATATATATAAGGACAAAGATAGTATATAGTATAGTGCATGTGGTATAAGCAATAGAAGGTTAAGCTAGAATTTTGGTTTCGACTTCGAATTATTTCTTAATAATTGTCAGAACAATTTTTTTGTAACTGTTAAGTAATTTGGAAAGATTCAAAACAAAAGTTTTACTCAGCAGTATAGTAGTTAATAAAACATGTTAAAATACTTTGAAAAAGAGTTTAAATCATATTTAATTTTAAAAAAAGAAGCACAAAATAAGTGGATAGGCCTTAATCCGCGGAGTTTCGAAGAGATATTTTTCTTTCTCATCAGAGGGTAGGATTTATCAAAATGCTGGATCGGATTTTGTTTGCAAAAGTATTTGATGAAACTAAAAGTAAGTTATAGATCTTACTTGGTAACAAATAGTGAAGCAGAGGAAATATGATGAAAAAAAAGGTGATTTCACGTGAATGGATTGTCTGGTTAGGGGTAAAATATCCAATAACGATAAAATCCAAAAATCCAAAATAAAAAATGTTAGTTACATTTTCTTTCCCACAAGCAAAATCCCAGGGAATTCCATAATTGGAATATGGTCCAAAATAATCCAAAAGGCAGAAATCCGTGGAATAATTTACAAATGGGCGCAAAGAAAAGGGAATGAGTTCAAATAATATTATTAGAAGGAAGATAAGATGTGCGTAGAAAAATGAATTTAAAACAACTGTCAAGGCTGGGCTGATTTGAGGAGAATGAGTGAAGAAGAAGAAAAAAAATTGAATAGTGATTGAGTTAATTTTAGAATACAATAACGCAATGTCAAAATGACCCAGTCAAAATTACGTTGAAAAGGCGCCAAATGTAAAGCAAAAAAGGAGTCAACTGAAATATACAAGTTATTACTTAAGAATTAAATTATCAGCAGGAGTTATTAAAGAAAGTAAATGAATTAATGAAAAGTTAAATACATACACATGTTTATACAGACATAAATATATATTAATGCACACAATTGCACATATACGTTCATATACATATGCACACCAAACACGCGCACACATTCACACATACATATACACACATATAAGTAAATAGATAAGTAAATAAATAAAGAGTTGAAAAAATATAAAGAGTAGAGGATGGCCGGTATCTACAAATTCCGGAATAAGGCAAATAAGTATGTAAGTAAATGCACATAGTAAAATATAAGTAAACATACATGCAAATATATAAATGTGTAGGTTGATGGTTATATTTGAGTGATAGTAATATTGAAACACTAAAACGGAGATTGTAGATGAAGACCCGGCAAAACAAAGAAGAAATAAAGAATTACAATGAAAATTACAAAGTTATAAAATGCTAAGAAAGTATGTCGAAAAAACGATAATGTTATTGAAAATATATATATATATATATATATATATATATATATATATATATATATATATATATATATGAAAGGTTAATTTAATAGCTATATAATTTCAAATTTACCGTATTCAAATTTGGACTTATGTTTGCAGTAGGAGTTCAGTTCGTTTTTTAGAGTTTCTTATATTACTACTTTGAGGGGAAGTAATTTTAGTTACAGCTTCGGTTGTGCAGAGGCGACATGACTTAGAGCCTTGAGTATAAAACGTAACCTTTTTTAGGATAGTCCATTTAATTGAGAAGAGAGTATTGTTAGAATTACGTTTTTTTAATTAAAGTGGTTAGAAAAGTTCCTTGGTTATTATTAGAATTTTTTGTTGTTAAAAGAAGTATGGTTTGATATTCTTTTCTTAATTAATGTTGAAGTAGCGCTGATATACGTGTGTACTTTATTAATACCTCCAGGTCTGAAATTAATATTAATTTGCTGATTTGTACTAGGGAAATAGTTTGAATTTTGTTCACCGTGATGACCAAAGGGCGGGACGATGGTTGTAGGTGGACTGTTTTTGAAAGAATAATGAATATTTTTAATGTTAGGATGGCTGTTAGGAAAAATATTATTATTATTATTATTATTATTATTATTATTATTATTATTATTATTATTATTATTATTATTGCTAGTTGTATGCTTGTAAATAGAGGGGTGCTTGAATGATTTATTGGGTTAGTAACTATATCAGATGGAGGGTGGGAAGAGGGATAACTTGATGAAAATTTGTTATGGGAGGATTGCGTGGGGACTCTGTAATTGTGCATGCAAATATAACCCCGCGTTGGATGCAATCATTATTGAATGGGACAAAGATGCTTGTATAACAATTGCAGTTAGTTTTGGGTTTTATTGGGAAAGGGATTTGGGGGCTATTTTAATTTTTTGTTATTAGATATTAAGATTCTTTGTTCAAAATTATTCATAGTTGATTAAGAAATCCTTATTGAGTTTTTATTGAAAATAAAACTATATCTGCGTGGGTATTTAAAAGAATTGTTTACAATGTTGAAGAATTCCTTAGGTATATTGATTTTGATGTTTACGCTAAATTAGGGATTAAACCAAATATTTTTCTTTCTCTTGATGCGTCTGAGTGGGGTATAGGTATTACGATTAGTATGTTGGTTTGGATTATGAATGTAGAGTTGTTCATTGCTATTGATAGCGGCAGATCTTGTTATTTGAACTGTTTTCTTGTGAGTCACATTGTGTGTGCTTACAGATTTAAAGCAGCATTATATATTAAAATATATTAATTAATTGAGTTGAGGTGGTTAGAAGACTTATGGACTTATAAAAGCGTAAGGTTGGGATTATGATAGTGACTATAAGTCTCGGTGTTAAGATTAAGTGAAATGTCTAGAAAAATTGACTTTTCTTTGTTTAGTTCGATAATTATAGATAGGCCAAAGTTGTTTAAAAAGTTATGTAATTTTTAATTGTTTTGTTGTACTCTCTTGGCCTGGCTGTTGTAGTGAACAGGGCATCGTCTCTATAAAGGCACCCTTGGATATATTTAAAATGGTATTTAAGATCTTTCAGTAATAATAGCCCCACTAAATCCGTAACTTCTGCAGAGTCAGAAACCATTAAAATGTCAAAATTATTAGGGGTGTCTTTTCTAGTCCAACACTTATTGTTAAATTGTATAAGGGATTTTCTGGCTAGAAGAATTAATTTAATTTCTAAATGAGTTAAGTCAGAATTTCTTCTAGCAAAGATTAGAGCCTTATTTAAAAGGATCGGAGAAATTGATGGATTATAATTGTTGATGTCAAAGAGACAAACCAATTAATTGCGGAATCTGAATTCATCCAAGGAGGGAAACTACCTTTTTTTTAATAGAGGGGATGATTCTATCTAAAATGTTTTTGCTTATAACACCTAAGTCAGAGCTAGATGGGCAGATTAATCTGATGGAGGGGTTGTCATGAAAATTAGTTGGTTGGTTGTTTTTGTTTTACGGCATATCAGCCCTTTTCGGGTTATTTAATGCCGAATCCAAAGATTTTGAAAAAAATGTTTTAATAGAATATATTTGTTGTTTTCAAGTCATTTTCTATTCAACCCATAGTTGGGACCCTAACAGGTACTACCACTCCGGGTCAAAGTGGACCTGGGAGCAATGGTAATTAAAGGGTGGCTCCACACTCCCCAAAGCCCACAAGCTGGGGCTTCAGCACTGGATATAGTTTAAGGTCATATCCAGGACCCCCATTGAGGGACTTTTACCCTCTGCAAGGGGGAAGTCGGTGTATTCTAATGCCCCACCGACAGGGCCGCATGAAAATTAGGCTTATGATCCTTGAGGATGAATCTAGGAGTACCCGAAGCGATTATGTTCATAGAAGTCAGTAAATGTGTAGCCTCAGAATTAATAGAATCTAAAGTCCTACAAGGGACTATTTTATAATATTTATTAAGCTGTTTATACAAAAGTCTTTTTTGCTTTTCTTGAAATCTTGTCTTCACTCTAATAGCTATATCTTCTCACACGCTATAATACATGACACACCTAAAAACAAATTTAGAAACATTACTAAAAAAAACACTGCCATTTTAGAGATCCTACACTGCAACCTACCCTTCCAATCAGTGTGAGCTCTACTCATTTGCATAAACAACAGACCATCAAACAAAATATGAGATGGAATACTCGTTTAATTGCTTTTTATGATTTTCAACAATTTCAATCGATTTTTTTATAAATTCACCAAACGCTATATTATAATTTAATTACACGACTGAAAACATCTTTTCGAAGTCGGAAACGTTCACGACTATGTCAAATTTCAGAACTTTCGAAAAATTGGCCCGCTAAATGTAAAAACGAATTGCCCGAAAAACAAACAGGAATTATCCTTGCTGTTAAACGAAACATGCATAAGAAAAAAATGTTGGCCCAATATACAGATATATATATATATATATACCTAGAATGTTGGACTAATATACATAACATATACATACCTAGAATGGTAGGATATAACTGATTTTAATTGATGTATAATATATAAATTCACACATTTCTTCATCATGTCTCGCCTTCAACGTTTTTTTCTTTCTGAAATCCAAAAACATTATAAGAGATATATGCCTTAAAAATATATAATTTTATATACTGTCAGGAATATTTTATATTATCTTGCATAGTTCAAAATTTGTCAAGTTTCCGGGAGTCTTTCATAATTTTTAGGCTTTTAAAATCGACAGTCTTTTAAAAGAACACCGTTACTTTCTATTCTTTATTTAGTAATCTCTCAATGATCTAGAAAAACGGAAATTCATGCAAATAAGATACTATAACTAATTCAGTTAGCATATCTATTTAAAAAATGTCCACCTAAAAATGCGAAGATAATTGATTTAGAAGCCCAACGAAAAATCCATTGTTTAAGCAGATCTGTTTAATCTTCTTGCTTAATAAATTTGTCGAAAATGCAAAAGAACGCACGTGTAAGATTATATAAACGAACGCGTGTGTAGGATTATATAAACGAAGTACGAAGGTAGTTCCAAACTAAGATCTCCTAATTTTTTAACTCTAGAAGTTAAAATTACTACCAGGAGTAGAACCAATAAAATGAGAAACCTTTTTGTGTCCCGGAATTTATTTATCTACATAACCACTTTTGCAAAAATTCAATGACGCATCCCCGTTTCTTACGCACGTTCATTAGGAAGACTGATTTCTTAGAGTGTCACACTACCAATATCTGCAACAGAAAGATGAAAATTTTAGGTGACGTATGCATTGGCACCGGTATTATAACAATGCCATTTTCTATCCCCTTTTTATATTTTGTGCGGAATAAAAAATAGGAAGTCTTTACCTTTGGCACGCAATTCATAATATGTTCTAAATATAAAATGTTCTATTAATTATATATAAGATTTCGTTTTGCTTGCAGAATCAGCATCTCTCGGACCTTGTGCAATTAAATGTATGGTCGCTAGACTAGGAGAGCATATTTTGAAACAATTGAGAATTCGTTTACACAAACGTGGCGTAAATACAATTATTTTGCAGATCATTAAATCACATTACGAGCGCAACGCTATTAAAAGAATAACGTGTCAAAATACATGCAACATCGAATGTCGCTCGATACGAGAGCGGACTATATTTTTTAGTCGCTTATATTATTAACACTCCAAGTCCGGATTCTATCCTAAAATGATACAACTCAAATGTTCAAAATTGTTCGGAGTTTTTCGCAATTTCGATTTACATTATTTCAAACCGAGACTCATAGCAATTGACGCTTATAGTTATTCTTTATTCAGCTTCTTTTGTAAGGCCTCATAAAATGTTTACACATTGAATCTTTCCAGGAAAAGTTTAAAATTTGAAGACTACTTTCTTAAAGTCTCACACTGCCAATATCTACAACAGAAAGATGAAAATTTTAGGTGATGCATGCAGTATCACCGACATTATACCAATGAAATTTTCAATCCGCCCTTACTCTTATGTGCGAAATAAATTCTTCATAGATATAAATTAAATACATAGAAAATGATTTCATAATTTTTGAGAAATATAATATACAGCTACTTATATTATAATGGCCACTAATTCATACAAATAAAAAATGATACTTAAGTAGTTTATGATACGTTCTTTAGTAAGGTTTTAATACAGGGTGGTCTCTAGAAAAGCGGGAAATTTTAGGAGGTAAATTTTATTTTGTTAACATTTTATTGCGTCTGATTTATTTGCTTCTTCAATCTTGATTCTCCAAATTAGGGGGGGCGACAGACTTTTAATGGCATAGGATATTTCTTTTCTAAAATGAAAATCCAATTTGGAGGCAGACAACATATCAAGTTGTGTTATCAATTTCTTTTAACGATTATAAAGCATCAGTTTGAAAATATTGTAACAAATTTGAAATGAGAATGTCTTGAAGCGGTTGTTGCTTGTCAAAAAGGAACGAGTTCAAATAAACAAAAAGAAAAAAAAAACAAAACAATTCCTTCGTTTTGTAAAAATATATTACCATTTGACAAATTTCCTGCTTATCTAGTGACCACCCTGTAGTTTTCATATATTATCCCTAAATTATGAATAAAAAAATCTAAACAGATTATATTCCGATTAAACTGTGTTTAATCATAATATAATCTAAGTTCTTACGTGTCTGCAATGTTTTTCTTCATTTATAAAAAATGCAAATATTACAACGTCAAATATTTCGTCTGAAAAGTCAACTTATTTTATATGGTGATTAATTCAATTGGCAAATTCATTAAAATTAATGTCCACCTAAAAGTGTGCAGCTAATTAATTTAGAAGCCAAAAAAGAAAATACATTGTTGAAGCCAATCAATTTAATCTTCTTGCTTGATAGATTTGTCGACAATTCAATTTATAGTCAAATCTCTTTTCAACAAATAACGTTTGTGATGGATGTTTGATTTTATTTCTTAGTTGACTATGAATAAGAAACACACAAAAGTAAAATTAGACTTCATTAAAAAAAAACAATTATATTCTTTGTTAAGCGTTTGCGATTTGTGTACGCGTATAATATTTGGTTCATTGTTATAAATCGATTATCTGAAGTAAATATATCGCACAGCTTAAACACAGCATACATATTATACAAACATAAATTACGTAATACACAATGTGTATTTAATTGTGTTTGTTTGCTTTAGGTCGCGAAATATTGTAATGTGATAGATAATTTTGATAATAACCACCGAGTTGGAACTATCTATTTTTTATTTATACTAATATATTTCTTTGATAACCTCCAATACAGTTCAAAGCGGGGTTCCATCTATGTACTCTCATATATATATGATGCGAGGTTCAAATCGTTCGACTGGTATTAATCGTGACACCCTGCACTGAAGATTCCCGAAAGGATGAAACACTAGTGTCTGTAGGTATTTAATTATTATAGTACAAAATAATTATGACAGCCCCTTTAGGAAATTCGTTTCTCATCGTTGAGCACTTTCAGTTGAATTAAAAGTCGCTCAATTCAGCTCTTATGCATAGATCATCGTATAACGATTAGATCACTGACTGACTGACGTAAATGAACATTTAAAATTAAAATGTTTAAATTCAACGCTATTTCACGCGGTTAACAGTAGCCTAATGGATTGGGTCTCCGCTAATCGAGCCACAGATGTCTCGTGTTGCGGGATTCGAATCGTTCGTCTGGTATTAATCCTGACACCCTGCACTGAAGATTCCCGAAAGGATAAAACACTAGTGGCTGTAGGTATTTAGATTTAATAGTAAAAAATAATTATATATATATATTATGTATATATATATATATATATAAAAGTGAACGTGTCTGTCTGCCTGTCTGTCTGTGTGTCTGTGTATCTTTCTGTCTGTGTACATTTCCCTACGCAAGAACTCTGTCAATTTTTAGTTTATAGACTCGAAATTTGAAATACCGGGTACTGAGATTTGGGAAAATCGATGTGACGGGTGTCAGCCAGAAATTTGGCTGTTAAGGGGTCAAATTTCAACGATTTGACGTTTAAGAACTCTACCAAACTCCTCCGACAATTTTGGGTCTAGACACTTGAAAATTTTAGATATAGATTCCTTGAACCTGGATCTAACTTAATAAAGTGATTTGAGCCCGAAACTATCAATTTTATGGGGTCATAATAGGGGTCAAAGTTTTAAAAAATTAACCATTTTTTTTTGTTTTTTTTTTGTTTTTTTTTGCACAGCATACACCTCCAAACACCCGAGCAACGCCGGGCACCCCTGCTAGTATGTATATAAAGATATTGATTATGAAGATTTACAATTATGTTTTGGGCTCAAACGCGGAAGCATACACACAAAATTTCAGTGAGCAACTTAAAACAAATTTCCCACTGAATCTCAATAAGGACCGTCCACCTAACTTACTAGAAAATGCTAGTTTTATTTTGGTGTCTTAAATCCCCCCTTTTTGTGCTGATGAGATGAATATTCGAATACAATTATTCTCAATGATTATTGTCAATTGTAAATAAAATGGAATATCTTTTCCGAAACGATCATACACTCAAGTTAAATTTGTTTGTTTTTCCTGTTAAAAATGATTTATAATTTATAATGTTTAATATTTATAATTAATATATATATACAGCTCTAGAAGAAATATACCTATTGAACTTATTATATTTTCACAGTATTATGGGCAAGATTATTATTGGCACATTAAAATAAACTTTTCTCTTCAGAATCCAAGGATAATTCCCTCTATAAATCTAAATACACACACAAACACACACACACACACACACACACATATATATATATATATATATATATATATATATATATATATATATATATATATATATATATACATATACATATATATATGCATGTGTGTGTATTTCTGTGTGATAAAGATTAATGGAAATAGTATTTGGCCGAGATAAAGCCTTAAAATGAAGCAAACACAGTCACACGTCCATCAACGTTTCGTCTTTATTTTCATCAAGAAGTCTTACAATAAAAACGAAACCTTGAGGGATGTATGAATTAGTTTATACATTTATTTATTTTATGTATTTTATTTAATATTTCTCGGGGGCATTTGCTCTTCGTCACAAAATATAGAGAAATAAATACAAAAATAGAAGACGTTTAAAACACTAGAAAATGTGTGACAGTTCACGAGAATTGTGCTAATCGTTTCCAAAGAAAAAAGAAATTGTCGTTTGTATTTTTTAATTTTAAATGCATGTCAGTTCGCCTCAATCGTTATCAACGTAATAACATAAAATATATGGAACGAAAGTATTAATTGAATAGTATAATGAATAATAAATATAATAAATAATAGGTATAATGAATAATAATAATAATAATAATAAGAGCATTAATAATTATAATAGTCAAAATTAAACAAAAATAATGCTAAATATATTATAATTCAATAATAATAATAATAATTACAATTAATAATAATTACATTAATAATTATAATAGTAGTAATAATAGAACGAAAATAATAGTAAATATTATAATTCAGCAAAATAATAATAAAATTAGTTAAAAATAATAATTAATAATAATAATAATTAATAATTATTTATAATAATAATACATAATTAATAATTAGTAATAATAAATAATAATAATAATTCATAATGATAATTAATAATAATAATAATAATAATAATAATAATAATAAAAGGCTGTATATGTGTGTGAGTGCATATATAATATCAAAACGGAAAACTTAACTTTACGAGCGAAAAGCATCGGTAAACTTGAAGCGAATATTATTTTAATATATAAATAGTAATCCCAACCAAATAAAAAGGCCCAATGCAAGCAAAATAGACAAAGGAGCTAGCCATATAACACAATTGAAGACTATAAATTGTACTTTAGACGAATTTATTGTTCGATAGATACCTCAAATAAGAAATAATACCATTTATTTGATAAGCAGAGTTTTAAAGAAAATCGCCTTTCTCATAAAAAGATATAATCAAAGGAGTATTATAGCAAAACTATGGATTTGCTGATATTGGCATGACTTTAAACTGCATTATATGAACACTAGTCATATATGGAAAAATGAGTTTTATTGAAAATGAAATGGGGAAAAATGAATAGTAAAATAAATGAATAAATAAAGTAAATTAATTAAATTAAAAAAAAAGGATGAAAAATCGAGATAAAACGATATTAAGTCGTTAGGTATTTCCAAGGCGAAATGATCGAGGAACAAACATTCTTATAAAAAGAAGGCGAATTTATAATGCTGACAAAAAGATACAAATAAAAAAATCTCAAATGTATGTGTTTTTAATGTGTAGAAAAATATGGTGCTTAAGCAATCGAGGAAGAAAGGTTATTTAAAAACGTACGCTTACTAGAAAGGCTTACATTCATGAATTCGTTCAGACTTTTAACACTTTTCTGCAAAACGTATGATGGAAATCTAACCATTCGGATCTGAACTCGATTAACAAAACAAAAATTTCTTTTGCTAAGGATGCTTAACAACACCTATAAACTCTAAAAGATCTATTCCCAATTAATTCACACAGAGAACAAAATATGCTACAATCATGACCACGATGACTTTGAAAACTCTCTGATGGATTTCGTAAGGAAATCAAATTAAAAATAATAAAATAATCCCATAACGCTATTACTATAAGAATTAATAATTTTACAAATTCAAATCCCATATCGCAGTTGATAAGGCAATAACAACAACGAACTTGATTAGCCCACTTATAAAAAGTTTATATATAAAAAGCTAAGCAAATCATATCAAGCCTAACCTTCTACCACTTTGGGTAATATTGATATTGACGTTCAAAAAGTTTTACAATAAATGAACATCTATAATTTTATTAAAATATAAACATTAGGCACCCAAGGGGTCACCCTTAAAGACCACAGGGTGAATTCTCATGAAGCCCCGTTATTAGACAAATTTGGCCTTCTTGTTCTGGTATAGGTGTATTGATAGGATAGAATTATTCCCTTTGTAGAAGGAAAAAGTAAGTCTCACACTTTGGCAAAACTCTAATGCAGTAATTAATCGGCTCAGTAACCTTAATGATAAGCAATTGTGAGTCTTTACATCTTTTACATAAGAAACTATTACCAGTAAATTTCCTTTATCCGTTTTAATAACGCCTTCACTTTTGCACAAGGAAACTCTAATACTTGTAAAGTAAAGTCGGCTCTCATATCGAGAGACATTCAGAGACGTTATTTTCTTAATTGCGTTGCGCTTGTAATGTGATTTAATGATTTGGGAAATACTTGTATTTACGCCACGTTTGTATGAAAAGATTTGGAAATTAAATTAATTATAAATATAAATCTATGTACATAATAAAAAAACATATGCTCTTAATGTATATATTGAATACTTTTTCAAATTGCCAGAAATTTTTAATTTTTATAAAAAAAAAGAATTATACGTTTTAAATTAACATAAATATGTATTTAGTGAGTTTTTTGGTGAATTGTCAAAATTCAACGAATTGCGTATCAGACACACCATGTTGATATTAAAAACTATTACTGTTAATAATAAATCTTGCATTTGGAAAGTTTACTTGCAATGTTGGTATATATATATATATATATATATATATATATATATATATATATATATATATATATATATATATATATATATACTAGCAGACTAACCAGACCTTGCCAGGATTGAATGATGATCTACAAACGTTTACACTCCTATATTTTTATTGCCATTGAAATCCGCTTGTTTTTCATTCAAATCATTTGATTGTCTGATATATATATATATATATATATGTATATATATATATATATATATATAGTGGAAATGGTAATTAATAAAAACTGAAGAAAGTGCTCAATACTGTTGTAAAGAAAATATGCGTTTTATTTTTATTACCGTATCTTTCTGTAAAGTTACATTCTTGTTTCAGCTACCCGGCCGTTTTTTTTTTGGCCGTCTGTAGCTTCCTCGGACTTTTACAGAAATGTTCGTTATTATGGGATGAAAGAGTGAAAGAGTGAATGAGGTCAGGGGTGGAGGTGCAAGGAGGGCGGAAGAAAGGGAGGAAGGGAACAAGGGGGAAGGTAGGAGGGGGTGTTTGGTATGTCGGTAATTTTTTAGTTTTGGAGTTTAAGGAACTTGTGGGGGAGGGTCTGGGAAGTTTATTTCCCGTGTGGCTGAGGGCATAGGGATACATGGGGGGAAGGGGAATATATGGGGGTAGGAAGAGAGGGTTACTTTAAAATTCGAGTCTTAATGTTAAGGTTTTTGGCGAACGCTTTCATACCCTCTCCAAACAATTAACAACAAAATAAAAACTAAAGAAATAAACCGAATCATAGCCCACCCCGCCTCCAAACATAAGCGAACACCCAACAGATCAAGACATACTTACAAAGAAATCATCTCACCAACGAGACGCGCATGTGTGTCTATATTAGTCTACACGTGTAAGTATGTGTGCGTGTGTATGTATGTATATGTATATATGTGTGTGTGGGTAGGTGTGCATGTGTATATATGTACATGTATGTGCATGTATATGTATGTGAATATATGTGTATAACAAATAAAATGAATAAATCAACATAAACAAAACACTAAATATCATAACAGACTATAGAGATACTTCTATTACAGGCGTAACCTCACATACACATACACACACACGCACACACACACATATATATATATGTATATATATAAAACAAGAGCAAAAAACGAAAACTAATAAGTAGACAAATTAATAAGTAGAAAAACCTAGTAACAATGATCAAACACACCAAACTAGCACCTAAAGGGCTGCTTAAATAAAGTAAAAAAATAAATTAAATTACGATAACCCTTTAACTTCAAATACTTAATATATACAAACATCGTTAACTTACTAGTCCTAACAGTTAAACAAAAATAAATAAATAAATAAATAATAAACAAATAATAATAAAG
Organism: Euprymna scolopes; assembly: GCF_053919585.1. NCBI lineage: Eukaryota > Metazoa > Mollusca > Cephalopoda > Sepiida > Sepiolidae > Euprymna > Euprymna scolopes. The sequence goes on along the minus strand of NC_136495.1, from coordinate 63,712,877 downwards.
AATTAATTGAAAAAATGTTACATCTATAACCACTTATATTTTTATTAAAATAAATAAAATAACAATTTCCAAAGGACAGTCAATGCAGTGCACCTCTTCCCACCTATCTTCCTATTCCTGATAACCACACCACCTAACCATAACACCCCAACAGTCGGCTAAGAGCACCCCATCCCGCACGCACCCCTCTCTTACACATCCTCCTTCTACTTCTCTCCTTCAAAAGTTAACATGTGAAAGCCTGCTAGCGACTTGTGTGACCTAAATACACCAGGTCATTCCACTGAACAAGCAAGGGCGTCCCTAAATTAAACAAATAAATGAATAATACATAGCAGCAGAAAAAATAAAGACAACGAAATAGACATAGAATATACAAAATCAAAAAAAGCTCACGCAAAAGCAACAAGTTATAAACTAAACAATATATATAGGGAGAGAAAAACTTTATTAAAAAAGGGAACAAAAAATATGTTAATTACCTAAAACACGCAATATATATAAATCCCCTCCTTACATTTGCTCAGAGGCTCCACACAGCCATTCAGTTTATTTTCAGCTCCATCGTCTAGCATGTTTTTGAATCGATCTGTCACCTCCATCATTTGAAAAGGGGAATTTTTTCCCGAATATATATTATGGATATTGTCACAGACATAACAAGTAAGACATTTGTATTTAATACAACTGAATAAATATATGTACATATAGACATACATGTATGTACTTATTGATTTGGAAATCGCCACTTGTTTTAGTCTTCTCTTATCAACACCGACTATATCTCATTCCTAGCATTGTGATAGCCTTCTATATATATATATATATATATATATATATATATATATATATATATATATATATTGTTCTGTTTTCCGAGCGATGCATGGTTATTATTTTTAGCAAAGTAGTACTAGTGAAGCCTACCTATATGATTTCACCTTTATTGTCAAGAACACCGTCTCACAAAGAGCATTTGAATTAATTAACTTATTTATGATATTAAATGATTTAGTTTCTTTTTTGTTAGGGTTTATATGTTACACATTTTTATTTATAATATGTTTTAATACTTTTTCATTTCTTCTATAATCATAATGCATTTAGTTTTTATAGAATAGTTTTATATGTGTAATATGTGTAGATGTTAATTCTGTACTGTTAGGGTAAATATTTTTAAATATCCTCATTTATTCATCAATAACATGGTTGAATTACCTATTATTTATTAACGTTTGTTTAATATTGTTTTATCCAGAGGAGATCAGGTAAGCACAGGTTAATACGTTGTTAAATCACTGTTGCATTGATGTGGATATTCACTTTACTAATTCAGGTTAGAATGATTTTTATTATCCATTTTTATAAGTCGATTTTAGAATTCCGTATTGTTGGAATCTATTAAGACATCTAAATACGGATATATATTATTTTGATTTTACTCATGAGTAAAATAAAGCACGCAATTATTTTAGAAATAAAATGTAAATATCCCCCAAATAATTTCTATTGTGTTCAAGTCTGGAGACATGCTTCGTTAATCCATCTCTTTTACCCTAAAACTTTTCAGTAAAACAATGGTTGTCTTTGGGGTGTGTTTGGAGTCATTATCATGCTGGTATTCTACTCTTCGACTTAGTTGCAGGAGGGAGGCGATCATGATTTATGCAGTATTTCACAGTACATGTTAGAGTTCATGTTTCCCTAAATGAAATGTAACTCTCAAACACCTGCATTATTTATGCAATCCATGACCATGAGATTCCCACCACCTTGCTTGACTATGATTATGATACATTTATCTTTGTATTCCTCACCTAGTCGCTGCCACACATGCTTGAATTCATCAGAACCAAACAAATTTATCTTCATTTCATCAGACCATATGACATGGTTCCATTAATCAATGTGATTTGTTGTAATGTCTTAAGCAAAGTGTTTACAGGCTTTATTTTGCATCATCTGCAGAAGAGGCTTCCTCTTAGGGTGAGAGGCATGCACACTAATTTGGTGTAAAATGCGGCGTATGATCTGAGCACTAACATGCTTACGCCCCACCTCTCCAATATATGCAGCAATGCTGACAGCATTCATATGACGATTTTTTTAAAGAGAGCATTTGGATGTGACGCTTAGCATGTGCGCTCAGCTTCTTTAACCACCTTATCGAGGCCTGTTCTGAGTGAAACCTGTTCTTAAAAAACACTGGATTATCTTAGCCACTACGTTGCAGCTCAGTTTTAGTGTGTTGGCAATCTTCTTGTAGCCTTTGTTATCTTAATGTACTTTAAGAGTCCCAGAGAGCGCTTTTCCATGTGGTGCCATGTTGGAATTTTTAGTGACCAGTAGTGCGTGAGAGCTGCGCTGTAATTTTGAACACACCTGCTGCATATGCGAACATGGGCCTATTAAAACTAATAAGTCACATGAGATTTGTAAAGAAAAAGACAAGCTGTACATGATTTGAACACTTAGCGGTGTAGTTTCTTAGTGATGTATTCACTTGTGTATGCAGGGGTTTGAATTTAAATTGTTATACTTTGAGGTGTTTGGAGGAGATGGTTAATTAGTTCTGTTATATGATCTGCAAACAGTCTTCTTTTTATTGTATCAAAGTATGATTTTGTCAGGTTTGTCTCATATAATTAAACATCTGCAGTCGTATGAAGCGTTTACTCACTTTGGTGATATATATATATATATATATATATATATATTAAATTACATTTTCACCCCAAACAAGGCGCATTGCAACTTTGGTGTAGGGGGCTACTATCAGGGGCAGCAAATACTGGGGCACTATGCTGGGATTTGGGCAGCAAGATGTCGGTTTACGTTGCAATTGAACTTCTGCATGTCAGTACAGTTGGGGAAGCAGGAACTTGGAATGGAATTCCAGAGTCTAGCGGTTCTGGGGAAGAAACTATTGGAGTAAAAAGATCTTTTACATCTAGGGATCTCTACTGTGTGGGGGTGGGATTTAGCTGACGGTCGGGTTTGTCGAGGGTGTCTTCGTCGTGGGGGCACAAGTGTCTGCAGTTCGTCAGAGCATTCACCATTAAAATACTTGTAGAACAGGCAGAGGGATGCAATGTTGCGTCGATGGGACAGAGGCTGAAGCTAAGATGCCACTTCAGGGCCTATCAGATTGGCGACTCTCTTTTGACCCTTGTCTAGGAGCGAGAGACTAGTAGCAGATGCACCAGCCCAAATGTGACAACAATACTCCATATATGGGCGAATGGTGGCCTTATAGAGGTACAGAATACTTTCAGGTGTCAGTAGTTTTCTAGCACGGTAGAGAGAGCCTACCTTTTTCGAAGCGGCCCTGGCAATGTTTTCAATATAATTGTTCCAACTCATGTTTCCTGTGAACGTTAGGACGGAGAGTTTAAAGGATGTACTCTAAGACAGGGAGTCACTGGCCATTGCTATTGGTGGCATCGAAGGTTTCTTGAGATTATTGAAGGAAACCAGTTTAGCCTTGGCAGCATTGAATGTGACCATCCATTTATGTTCCCATTCCACTACAGATTGGAGGTCATCCTCTAGTGTTTTTGCCATTTCTTTAGATATGTGTTAATTTGTTTTCCTGTCATGCCTGTTATAGAGTGTAGTGTCATCAGAATATATACCTATCTCAGAGGCAGTTTTGTCGGGGAGGTAATTAATAAATATTAGGAACAATAGAGGTCCAAAGATAGACCCCTGAGGCACTCCCGCATTTATATCACACTATTTAGACGTACGACCGTCGAGGACAACCTGGATTTTTCTCTTATCTAAGAAGGATTTAATTATGTTAAGTATTCTACCAGTGATACCGTAAGAAATAAAATCCCTGAGGAGACCCTTGTGCCATACCCTATCAAAAGCCTTAGATATATCTAGATCTACCGCTCTGCCCTCTCCCGCTTTGTCCAGTGAATAATATATACGTTCAGAGATTACAGTGAGGATGTCAGCTGTGGAACGGGCATGATGCAGAAAAGTCTATGGAGACGGTTATAAAATTTCTAGAAAAATTCCTTAATTTAGTGATAACTGTTTTGCAAGTAATGCCACTCCGAAGAGATATAATCATAAAGAAGCTACAAAACCAAGAAATTGTAGATTTTCGTGATCGCTTACGGAATACAATGGCAGCGCCCGAATGCTCAATTAATGAATATAGAAACTGCAATGAAACTCATTCAATGAATAACTAAAAAAAAACTGTATTTTACATAAATGTATGATTTCTTCAGATAATAACTTAGGTAATAAATACCTAACCAGGAAGAGTAGATTTAATATATTTTCAATGTTTTTGTTCCTGGTAATAAAATTTTACAATTCTTACTTGCAATATATCGTAAACTCAACTTTATATATACTTGAAGTAACATATAGCAATGAATTTCATTTACTATTTCTTAATTCTTAGAAAATTAAAATTAACTGCAGCACATGTTCTATCACGAAACTTGAACAGCATCCTCTAATTTGAACGAAGCGGATGTCCAAATTATACTGTATATATATTCCAAACTTTCAATTGAGAGTTGTTCTACAGACCGACAGAAGTGAAAAATGGCAAGACCAGTTTGCGACGCTAATATCATCTGCATGATTGCAAAGGCCAAACAACCTGTCTAATAATTGACCGAATACATGTTTTCAAATTGGCATTCATCTTAACAAACCGAAGTCAACAGTCATTCATCAAATGTAGTCGGTTATTTTGAGATTGAATTAATCCTCATCGTTTAATGCTATATTGCATTCCATTCGCGTATTTTTACTTTCGCTCTGATTGTCGTAGCATTTCGACTGAACATATTAACCTTTTGTTCCGTTCGATAGTATGGTGGTTATTAATTCCATTAGACGATTGTCAATCTTTGTGGCGTTATAATTAGAGGAGAAACCGGTTCGCTGGCACAAGTTGTTTATCGCCATGGTATTAAATGCATCTAATATACGAGGCCAAATGCTCTTTATATCTATGATGAATATAATTATATAGAAAGTTTGATACATATTGCCGACCATGAGAGCGCTTTATTCTAAACTGTATGTTGCACGAAGAAAGTACTAATCTACTATATATCACTCCAGTGAACGGTATAGGTGATCAACCTAGTTGTCAAAGTTGCAACCTGGGAATAATAAGTTCTTAAAATTAACAAATGTTCTCTAGTAAAAATGATACAACTGCGTTGGCCTAACCGAAGCTTACAAATAACACTTGTGAACGACGACAAATTTATTTCGGCATGAAGTGTTAGCGATGATTCAGACTGACTTGAGCGATGATTCAGACTGTTCTTGAGCGATGATTCAGGCTGACTTGAGCGATGATTCAGGCTTAATTCATATCTCGTCCCGAATCTGCTGCATCCAAACACGTTTTTTTTTTTGCTCTCAATCGAAAACTTGTTTACATCTTGTGCTAATATAGTATTAAGTACATAAGTTCATGGACCGACAAAGAACCTTATCAGAAAATGAAATATCATGTTTTAATCTAATAATGTTGTTGCCATCTAATTTTATGTCATCATTTACTTTTATTTAATTTGACTTCATCCGAAACTATAAAAAAACCAAGGGTCTCTTAAAGCTACCTCTATCTGAGTAGTCAATTAAAGTTCTCTTTATCTGTAAAGCGTTGAGTACGTAAAGTGGTTAGGAACAGTTATTTTTACTCTCCCTAAGTGTTTAAACATAATAATCCATCTTGTCTGGTCGAGTGCAAAAATAAGTGTTGTTACTTAAGGTAATATTTTTAAGATAAAGGCGCGTTATACTTTATATGAAGCATTCCAGTTGTGGGGAGAGCATCTTATTTGGGTTCTTAAAACTATATCAAATATTGGCCAGAGTTTAATTCTAAAGTGGAGTACTCCCATGTTGGGTTAACCTAACAAATCCATGTACATAGCGGCCGAAAACCTTCTCAGGTGATGTCTAATAGGTAATCCAAACCCTTAATAGGTAATTCAAAACACCACAGATGTCCTCATGCGACCATCGTAAATAAATTTATAAAGGACACATTAAACAACTATAAAATAGGAAAGAACGATGATGTGGACGTCCTAATAAAACAGAAAAAGTTCGGTAACATCACATCAAATAACACCAGACATATTCGCCCGGGACACACGTAGAAGTGCAGAAACATGACGGCTTAATAAGTGGTTCAAAATACGGACTGAGGTCTATACAAATTAAATTTTATGTAAATAAATATGTTTGAAATTAAGATAACGTTTATTCTATAATGCGATAAAAATTTCGCCGAACGGCATACCTTTTTAAGGCATGATATATATATATATATATATATATGTATATATATATAAGTATATATATATATATATATATATATATACTCAGATAACTGCATATAAAAGGCAGATCTTTAGATTAATTACTACATTTAAAACGTCGAATCTTTAAAATGGTTGCAGCGACTATTATCCTCAACTGCAATTATAAAATAGACGTTATTTTTTTTCGTCAAATGTCATACTGACGTAATAATCTTGAACTTTTCAAACAATTCTCTCTTAAATTCTCTTTTTCTGAAAGAAGCAACAATCGCAAACCTGAAAATCACCCTTGATTAAGTTCCTTATAAAAACCATAGACACTTTTAAGGTGTGTGGACATAACCTACTACTTGCTATACAAATTAACATATGTTTCACTAGGCTAAACTATAATCTTATACAAACTCCCCAAATATGTTTAACAAAGTTTTTCTTTCCTGTTGCAACAGTCTTCAAGAAATCTGTTGGAAACCTGACCCGCTCAAATATAAGTCCATAAATCTCCTGCCATTTGCTCTAAAATCCTCAAGTCTTTAATCAATTAAGCGCAGGTTTTTAACGCATGTACAGTGCAGTGGCTTAGACTGGTAAAAGTTAGTATTATAGATCTTGATATATCCAAGACATTTGAGAAGGTCTGACATTATAGTCTTATCATAAAAAGTAAATACTATAGTATTTCTGGATGAATTTATAATATAAAATCTTTCATACACAAGAAGATAATATAAGTTATCCTCGACAGTCGAACGCCTAAAATTACTTAATGTTAATGTAGGCGTTCCTCATGGATCAATCCTTGGATATTTATTATTCGTGATATTCATTAATGATCTGCCTAATAAAATTGATATCATACAAGCATATTTTCTGATCGCACTATGCTCTATAATATCATTAAAAGTAAGACGAATTTACACACATCTAAGTCAATGGCAGAAACTCTACAAAATACCACGAGTCGGTACTGTTATGTATGCATATGATCAAGTCGAAACTTTCTTTAG